>NW_028291160.1:0-332486 GCF_041222555.1 Hakea prostrata
ATGATCAGTTATCTTAAGAAGGTGTTGGAATGTAAAAGATTGTTTTCACAATTCTCGATTATGAGAATATCCAGAAATTAGAACACAATGGCAGAGATAATGGAAATTGATGCAAAAATATCTTGGATGGATCCTATTATACGAGTATCTTAAAGAGGGTATTCTTCCCGAGGATAGAGAAAAGGCCAAAACTATGAAAAGAAGAGCTGCCAAGTTTATTCTAAAGAATGAACTATTATATAAAAGAACAGTTTCTGGACCACTTTTGAAATGTTTGGGACTATCTGATGCACAATATGCTCTAGCAGAGGTCCATGATGGAATCTGTGGAAGTCATCTAGGTGGAAAAGCTTTGGCTTATAAAATTCTAAGGCAAGGATTCTATTGGCCAGGAATGCAAACTGAAGCAATTGAATATGTAAGGAGATGTCATCAGTGCCAAATTCATGCTCCAATTCAAAACCAACCAGCGGAGCAGCTGACATCAATTCTCAATCCCATTCCATTTGCAATGTGGGGGATGGATCTACTTGGTCCATTTCCTGTTACATCTGGAGGGAAAAAATCTGTGGTAGCTGCAATTGATTATTTCACAAAATGGGTGGAGGAAGAAGCCTTAGCCACAACCACCATGAATCAAATTGAGAAGTTTTTCAGAAATAAGGTCATCTTCAGATATAGTGTGCCAAAAGTCTTATTGACGGATCATGGAACTCAATTTGACAATGAAAGATTGAAGGAATTCTGTGCAGATTATCATATCGAATGCAAAAACTCTTCTGTGGCATATCCTCAATGCAATGGTCAAATTGAGGTAACTAACAGAACATTCTTACAGGGAATTAAGAGAAGATTGGATGAAGCCAACAGCCTATGGGTCGATGAGTTACCTCATGTGCTATGGGCGTATAGAACTACAGTCAGAACACCAATGGGAGAAACACCCTTTAAGTTGGCATATGGGTCCAAGGCATTAGCTCCAGTGGAGGTAATGGTTGGATTAGACAGATCAGAGAGGTTCGTTCCGATGACTAATGAAGAAGGATTGATGGTAAATCTTGAGTTTTTGGATGAAGTCAGGGAGAGAGCTCTATATCGAAATATAGAGTACCAGAGGAGAACAACGGCGTACTATAATGCTCGTGTCAGACCTAAATTTTTTAAAGTGGGGGATTTGGTCTTGAGGAAGAAATCAACATCAGATCCAAGGAACTGTGGAAAGCTCTTTGCAAACTGGGAAGGACCATATGTGGTAACAAAAACTGTGAGCAAAAATACATATTGGCTCAAGGATGCTCATGGAAGCTGTTTGAGGCGACCATGGAATGTAATTTACCTCAAGAAATATTATCAATAGAAAGGAAGCAGAATTTTCTGGTATTCTTGAAGAAATTATTCTATCAACCATTGTCATCAAAAGATTCTTCTTCAATTTGCGCAAAAGGTCTTTTTCGTTGAACCAATCTCCTAATCATGCTTTCCAACGCTGATCCAGGGTCATTCCTTCCGAGGGTGATCCCGACTTTCTGAAGTCAAGCTCTAGTAAGCCAGCCTTCCGAGGCCTGATTATGCTAGCTGATCACGGATCATTCCTTCCAAGGGTGGTCCCGACTTTTCGTAAGTCAGGCTCAAGTAGCCAGCCTTCTAAGGCCTGGTCATGCTTTCCGAAGCTGATCACGGATCATTCCTTCAGAGGGTGGTCCCGACTTTTCGTAAGTCAGGCTCAAGTAGACAGCCTTCCAAGGCCTGGTCATGCTTTCCGAAGCTAATCACGGATCATTCCTTCCGAGGGTGGTCCCGGACTTTTCGTAAGTCAGGCTCAAGTAGCCGCCTTCCGAGGCCTGGTCATGCTAGTTTAATCATGGATCATTCCTTCCGAGGATGGTCCTGAGTTTCCGAAGTCAGGCTCAAGTAGCCAGCCTTCCGAGGCAGCCTTTCGATCGAGGGCAGAGGAGTTGATCAAGAAAAATTCTCACAAGACAAGTTATATGGAAGATTTTAATCAAAGACGCAAAAACTTTCTTCAAACTATTGTCCAAGGACAAAAATATCTGATCAGTTATAAAGGCTTCATCAGCTATTTTTCTCTAAGGGCATCTGATCAGATATAAAGGCTTCATCAGCTATCTTTCTCTAAGGGCATCTGATCAGTTATAAAAGCTTCATCAGCCATATTTTTCTTAGGAATACTTGATCAGCAGCTAATCAAAGATTTGGTAATCGATCAGAAGTGTAATATCTAATCCGATGTGCAACAACTCAAGGATGGTTATCATTTTATATCCATGGTCAACATTGTAAAGGTGCTCTTCAAAGTATTATTTTATCAAAGCCACAAGGAGCAAAAGAAAAGAAAGGAAAATTCTATTGATATAAAAGAGATTGACAAAGTCAGAGCCCTTATATTAAAAGGTTAACAAAAAAGGTAAGTAAAAAAAACACAAAGGAAAATGTTTTCTTAAATATCTGGATTTGCAGGAGGGTTATCATCTGTAGCAGCATTTTTATCACCTTGAGGAGGTGAATCATCATCATCATTCTTATCACTAGAAGAGTAACTGTTGCCAGAACTAGAAGAGTCATCATTGTCATCTTCTGAAGAACTACTTGAATTCGGATGCTTTAAATTCCTAAGATCAAAAAACTTTCTAGATGGGAGAAACTCTGGGGGCAGCAGCTTGAAATCCATATTGGGGTAACTTTTGAGGATTTCAGAAAATATTTGGTCAGAGCAGACCTTTACCATATTCTTGCAAAATCCGAGGAAAGTTGGATTATTTCTTGCTTCCTCCATGGATGAGGTAACTGAGCTGAGAACAACTTGATGTTCATCATGCATTCTTTTCTTTTCTACCTCAAATTGTTCTTTTTCTGCCTGCATATCTTCAAGCATAGAAGTTTTGTCTTTCAGAGTCTCATCCAAAAGAGCATTTAGATTTTCTTTTTCCTGAGAAATCAAACTTAAAGAAACCTTGAGGTTATCTCTTTCTGCAGCAACCTCATGAAGCCCGACCCCAAACAATCATTCCCATAATCCAAAACAATTTTTCCCCCAACGCGGGGTAAACACTTTGTGGGTATATTTATGCGCCCTCCCACTTTGCGTTCCCATTTCTCTCCCCCCCTCTCTTTTCTTTGGGTTTTTTTTCCTCTCTCCCTCTTCTTCCCTGGGGCAGGCCCTTGCCCTTTTTTTTTTTTTTTCTCCCCCTCCTTTGCGTGTTTATTTTTTTCCCCCCCCCCCCCCGCCCCCCCCCCCTCCCTTCCCCGTGCGCGGGCGCCCCCCACCCCCACCCACCTCCGACCACATAATCCACATCGACCATAATACAATCATGAACAGATAATAATCATAAACTAACAATGAATGATCATGGAATTCAGAAATAAGGTGTCAGACATAATCAGAGTGCGGAAATAAATATCAAATCGGATAAATTAAGAAGGTAGTGGGCGGAATCCACTCCTTCACCAAACGGAAGTGAGGTCAAAATTTAGTTAAGTACAAGTCTCAAGTTATAAAGGTAAGTTAATGTTATTACAATTCTTCTAAGTATCTTGTCACAAAAGAAGGGGTAACTACTCATAAGTCTCCTCCATTATAAATATATCTTCTTCAAAGTTGAGGACCATGGAGACCCAACATGATTGCTCCCATACAACTCCGGGGCTAACCACAGTACGCACAGTAATCTTCTTCGGTATGGTCACCGAAGTCTTCAACGTAGCCAGCCTCCGGATGGTAGTATGAGGTATCTGGGTCCGCCTCGGGGAGGGTGCCATCGGAGTAATCCACCTGTAGAATAGCCTAACAAAATATTGCAACGAGAAAAGGAATGAGTTCAAAAGAACTCGGCAAGGAAGTTATCCCACCACACATAAACCACAAGATAATCGTAAAATGATGCGAGATGATATGAGGCATATAATGCAATATGACTTTATTCTAAGTATGCTGGTCATCTATGGTAGACATGCTTTAAGTCATAGCACCATACTTCTTTAGGTAGTCTCGGTCACTCATCACCGGGGGAATTGGGTCTGCATCCCTCTCGGACAAATCCATGGTTGGGGTTTCGGTCACCGCTCTCTCACATCACCGTTTGGTCTAAGTATTGGCGCATGTCGGGGTATAGCCTAGCCCAATGCAAGTCATCTACTTAATCATATCATGCCAGTTCCGAGATACTTCCATTCCTCCCCTCTCGGGATCCTTTCCGGTATCCTTCACACTAGAGTCACGGATATTACTCACCGGACTCATCAACCCTATTGGTCATCCACAAATGGTAAACGGGAAGCTCTCACGTCCCTCTCACGGATCATTTCACCGGTCTTGAGTGCCCGTGAGCCCAAGTCTAGCCATTTGTAACCCTACCAATAAATGGCCCCTTTCGGGTAACCGTAATGCAATTTATGTCCTCTCACGGAGTGGATACCGGTCTTGAGCGCCCACAAATCCACACTACTACCACGGGTTGTTCGGTCTCAATGCCCTTCCGAATCGGGTCCGATATGATAGGGACATCCTAGCCATACATCTAGACAAATCCTATGCATGTCATTCAATAACCCGGGAAAGCGTCAATGGACACCTTCGGAGAACATCCCATACTATTCCCTCCGATGTCCAAGGACAGAAGCACCAGTAGGGTACCCCTCAATCCCAAGTTATACTTAAGCAATCACATGCCCAAGTTCATCATATCAGTTCACAAGATACAACGTCATAATAAACATTCAATTCATGACATTGACATAAGTCATCATATATTGAAATTGATAAACATGATAAAACATTGAAGTAATATAATGTAAACACAAAGCTACTGTTAAAAGACATATGTAGCAAGTCTAACACGATAAGAATATGAAATAGAAACTATATTTACTAGGTTAGGAATACCAAGTCAAGATTTCCATATCCTAGGTAATTACATCGATAACTATCCTTACCTTGAATCGGAGAAGAGAATGGTCCAAGATCACAAGCGATGGCCCAAATAGTCTTAAAGTCCTAAACAAGCATATATGAAAGGTTAGAGAAGAAATCAGAACAATCGGAGATCAAACGAATCAGAACTGGGCAAAAGTTGCTGACAGCAACTCTATTGGTCGATACATTTGGTCGATAGTATCGACCAATAGTATCGACCAAATCAATTCCGGGACAGCAAGCTGGCTTTTCGGATTCTTGCCCAGATTTGGTCTTCCGGGTCTCGGATTGACATGAAACTTGGAGGATAGTCTAAGCACAACATGGGGACACTAATTATCAAGAAACTTTCATAATCCAATGGTCCATTTGGAAATCCCCAAATTGACATATTAAGGTTAAGAGTTGTAGATCATGGCATTGGCTATATCTCAATGCAAATTAGGGGAAAACATGGGGGATTAGGTAGGGAATCGTTTAGAAGTAACATGGAGCACATATGCAAGGTATAGATTAGGTTAATCATGAGCTTCATCTCAGTTTTGGTAAATAAAGCAAGTTGGTAAGCAATAAATCATGGAAATGTGTAGTCAATGATCATGAGGTGAATCAATCATAGTCATATCGGTGAAAACATCATTGTATGGGGTTTAGAAGGTTCATGGCAAGGTGTATGCAAGGTTGCAGCACCTTGGCCATGGTCCCAACAGTAAAATAGAGAAAAGATGAGTGAGAAAGTGATTAGGAGAGAGAGTCATACCTTTAAAGTGGAACAAGAAAGTAGGAATGAGTGGTTGGCAATGATTGATGAAGAAGATGCTTCACCACTACCAAGGAGGAGTTCTTGGGAGGCTCTCTCACGTTCCCGAGATGTTAAAAACGCGAGAATAGGGCTCCAGTCTCGAGGAATAAATAAATAGAAAAGAATATTCCAAGAATCTTTAAATCTGGGCTCAGCAGACTTGTTGGTCGATACCTTTGGTCGATGGTATCGACCAATAGTATCGACCAAAACAATCTCTGCAGAAATTTTACAGAATAGTTCAGCAACTTTAGGTGCGGACTTGGAGGGCTATACAAGGTCAAATTGCATGGGGTTTTCTCCTACAGTTCACTCAAGAGGTCTAGTTTCGGGGAGTACCTTCGGATTATGCACAGGAGTCCGTTTGCTATTTCAACTGTCTCGCTCTTCATCAGTGCGCAGATTCTAACTTAGCAGCAGTAATGTGCTCAAGGAAGGAGCAACATCATCAATGTCCATAAACTGGAATCCCGACATTACGTCATCAACCAGTAGGGCCCATAAGTCCCTCCTACCACCACTTCGGGTCTTTGGACCTACAAACATAACAATGACCGGGTCGGGTCAAGGTTAGGTAAAAGCTGGATTTTACATTCTTCCCCCCTTAAAAGAATTTCGTCCTCGAAATTGAAAGCGTACCTGTGCTCCCAAAAAGATGAGGAAACTTCTCCTTCATTTCTTCTTCCTTTTCCCATGAAGCTTCTTCCGGGGTATGGTTCTTCCACCGAATCTTCACCAAAGGGATGGTGCGATTCCATGTTGCTTGTCCTTTTTATCTAGGATTTCAGCTGGTCCTTCATCGTAAGAAAGATCGGCACTAAGTCCTTCGGGTGCTTGCTTTGTAGTATGTGTTCCGGGTTCTCTATGTACTTCCGAAGCATCGAAACATGGAACACATTGTGAACTCCAGCAAGAGATGGAGGCAAGGCCAAGCGATAAGCAACAGGTCCAACCCTTTCCAAGATTTCAAAAGGTCCGATGAAGCGGGGGCTAAGCTTTCCTCTCACATTGAATCTCATCACACCTTTCATAGGTGATACCTTAAGGAAAACTTTCTCTCCAATAGGAAACTCCAGATCGGTCCTTCTCTTGTCGGCATAGGATTTCTGTCTTGGTGAGCAGACTTAATCCTCTCTCTAATCATGTCGACCATAGCACTTGTAGCTTCAATCATTTCCGGGCCTAAGACTTTTCTTTCACTGTCTCGAGTCCAATACAAAGGCGTTCTACAAGTGTTACCGTACAAAGCTTTAAAAGGAGCCATGCCTATTGTTGATTGATAACTGTTGTTATAGGCAAACTCCACTAAAGCTAAGTGTTCATCCCAATTTCCACCCATGTCCACCACACAAGATCTAAGCATATCTTCTAAAATTTGAATCGTCCGCTCGGATTGTCCATCGGGTTGGGGATGATGAGCTGTACTCGGAGTTTAATTGGGTTCCCGGGGCTTTACGCAATCCATTCCAAAACCTTGAGGTGAACCTAGGATCACGGTCGGACACAATACTCACCGGCACACCGTGTAGACGAACCACGTTGTCCACATAGAGTCTAGCTAGCTTGTCCAAAGTGTAGGTGATCTTCATAGGTATGAAATGGGCTGATTTAGTCAACCTATCTACAACCACCCACACGGTGTCATTTCCTTTACTTGTCCGCGGCAAGCTAGTCACGAAGTCCATGGATATATCTTCCCACTTCCAACTAGGAGCAGGGAAGGGGCTGAAGCAATCCGGACGGAGGTTGGCGAACGGCTTTAACACGCTGACAAGTCTCGCACTTGGCAACAAAGTCTTCCACATCCGCTTTCAAGCTATTCCACCAAAAATGTTCCCTTAAGTCTTTATACATTTTGGTACCCCCGGAGTGTATTGTAAAGATCGTTGGTGTGCTTCTTTCAATATTTCCTTCTTGATTTCATCAACAGCAGGCACCACAGAGTCTACCTCTAAACAATAAGGCACCATCTAAAGATGTACTAAAAGCGGGGTCCATCTCTGAATTCGTGGCAACCTTCCCAATCTTCTCTCTCGGATTCGGGGTCGAGAACTTTGCAAAGCGACGATCCGGTCTCTAAGGGTGGATCTTGCCGTCATGGCAAAAAGAATACAATCCGAACCCTCGGGAACCACTTCTAAGCCAAACCTTTCCATTGGCAGCAACAAAGGTCGACTCAAAGCACACAAGTTCAAATCCTTCTTCGACTCTTCCTACTAAGAGCATCCGCAACTACATTTGCTTTACACAGGTGATATTGGATGTCACAATCATAGTCGAGAAACCAACTCCAGCCATCTTCTTTGTCTCATATTCAGCTCTTTACGGGTGAAGAAGTATTTCAAACTCTTATGATCTGTGAAGATAGCGATCTTCTCACCGTATAGGTAATGTCTCCAAATCTTTAAAGCAAAAACAACGGCGGCAAGCTCTAAGTCGTGAGTGGGATAATTCCGCTCATAGTCTTTCAATTGCCGAGAAGCATAAGCCACAACTTTGTCGTGTTGCATCAACACGCAACCCAATCCGATCATGGAAGCATCGGTGTAGAGGCTATCAACCCACCGGAACTATCGGGTATAGTCAAAACCGGGGCGCTTGTCAATCTAACCTTCAGCTCCTCAAAATTCCTCTCGCAAGACTCGGTCCAAACGAACTTCTCTTCCTTTCTAGTTAGCTTAGTCATAGGGGCAGCCAACCTAGAAAAATTCTCGATAAATCTCCGATAGTATCCTGCCAATCCAAGGAAACTTCTTATCTCGATCCACGGTCTTCGGTCTTTCCCAATCGGTAACGGTTTGCACTTTTTCCGGGTCGACACGAATACCTTCGGCTGAAACAACATGGCCAAGAAACACTACCCTTGAGAGCCAAAAGTCACACTTGCCAAACTTAGCATAGAGTTTCTTTTCTCTCAACCTTTGCAAAGTGAAGTTCGGATGTTCCGCATGCTCTTCTTCATTCTTCGAGTAAATCAAGATGTCATCAATGAATACGATCACAAACTTATCGAGCACATCATGAAATACCCGGTTCATGAGGTCCATGAACACGGCGGGGGCATTTGTTAAGCCAAAAGGCATAACTTTGAATTCATAGTGTCCATACCTTGTTCGGAACGCCGTCTTAAAGATATCACTTGACTTCACTTTCAACTGGTGATACCACGATCTTAAGTCAATCTTCGAGAAAACAGACGCGCCCTTCAAGCTGGTCAAGCAGGTCATCAATCCGAGGCAACGGGTATCTGTTCTTGATCGTTAACTTGTTCAACTCTCTGTAGTCAATGCATAGGCGCATACTACCATCTTTCTTCTTAACGAACAAGACCGGAGCTCCCCGGGGTGACACACTTGGCTGCACAAAACCTCTATCCGGGAGTTCATTCAGCTGAGCTTGCAACTCCTCTAGCTCGGTAGGCGCCATCCTGTAAGGAGCTTTAGACACCGGAGACGCTCCGGGAGTTAAGTCTATGGAAAACTCAACCTCTCTATCGGGGGGTAGTCTGATAAATCGTCTGGAAACACATCAGCGAAGTTACAAACTACTGTGACATTTTCAGGTCTCTTCTTTTCCTTAACCTTGCTTCCGGATGAAACATCTTCCACTAGGGAGTGGACTTGCATTAAAGCGGTCAAAGTCTTCTTGCTCACTCTTCCCTTCCTTCCTTGGAACTCCAAAACTGAATTCCCCTCCAATCGGAATTGGATCTTCTTTGAAGAGCACAAGATCACGAGCGTTGTAGGATGTCAACCAATCAATTCCCAAGATCACGTCGAAATCTCTCATATCGAACAACACCAACCTTGCCTTCAAGTTCAAACCACAAACACAAACGGGACATTCCTCTAACACTTTATCTAGTTTAACAGCAGACCCAACGGGGGTACAAATTGATAAATAACTAGACAAACATTTGGGTGTTAGGTTAGTCTTCCTGACAAAAGTAGATGAAATGAATGAATGAGATGCACCCGTATCAAACAATACAAATGCTGGTAAAGAAGCGACTAACAATGTACCTGTAACAACATCATGACAAGCTTCTTGGTCGGTGCCGGATATCTTGAAGACTCTGCCGGCGGGAGGGCGGGGACACTCTTACGAGCAGGAGCACCGGGCTGAACAGGACTTCTTGGGGCGGAGGCGGGCAAAATGGCCGGGCTGTTTGCAAAAGAAGCAAACATTATCCTTCGGTCCAACAGAGGTAGCTGCCACTGGAGGTCTCGAAATGCGGGCTGGGGTGTACCATTCCGGGTAGAGAAGGCTGAACAATTCCTGCAGGTCGGGTCCCACTAGTCGGCCATCTTGGCCTACATGAGCGGCTCTTGGGACTCGGCCCAACACTCCGGGGCTGATAGGTGGGAGTGGGGTACGGTGCAGGCCTCACAAAACGACGGTCAGTACGATCAACAAATCCAGAAGGTCTGGATTGCCAAGGTTTCTGTGCTCGCACATTCTCCTTCTCAGTTTCCTCAATTTTCTTCGCATTCTCCACGGCCTGAGCATAGTCTCCAAGAGGTAAGGCAGTGAGGTGGACTTTGATCGAAGGTCGCAGCCCTTTGAAAAATTTCTTCGCCTTGGCAACATCGGAACTCAAAGAATCAGGAGCGAAGAAAAAGAGTTCTTCAAACTTCTGCTGGTATTCCGGCCTGAGAAAGGGCACCTTGTACCAATGCCATGAATTCTGCCTCTTTGGCATCCTTTACCGACTCAGGGAAATAGTTCCTACAAAATGCTTCCTTGAACAACTCCCAAGTAACCACACCAGCATGAAGGTTCTCGAGAATAGGCCTGGTGGAGGTCCACCATGCATCAGCTTCATGTTGGAGCTTCTATTGCAAACAACACCTTCTGATT
This sequence comes from Hakea prostrata, assembly GCF_041222555.1. NCBI lineage: Eukaryota > Viridiplantae > Streptophyta > Magnoliopsida > Proteales > Proteaceae > Hakea > Hakea prostrata. The sequence continues at coordinate 10,596 of NW_028291160.1, forward strand.
ATCTGAACACTGCAGGTGTCTAAATGCCTTTTCCAATTCTCTCAACCATCTATTAGGAAAGAGGGTGTCCTTGGTCATTCCGGTAAAAGATGGTACTTGGAGTTTAAGAAAACTTTCCATCAGCTTGGTATGCGGGATCTCAGTGGACCTCTCCACATACGGAGCTGCACGGCCAGGGTTTCTTGAACCACTTGCTCGGTTCTCTTCTCGCATAGCCAAAAATCCGGTCATCATTTGATTGAACTGCGCCGCTTGTTGCTGCATCATGTTGGTCATAATGCTAGCAATGTCTCTGAAGCTTCCGATTTCAGGAGCATCGGGAACTCCATTAGGGGCGGGGTGCTCTCCTTGTCTTTGCTGGTCCGGGGTCCCAGCAGGCACATCTTCAACTCCGGAATTATCAGAACCAATCAAACGATTCCTCAGAAGCACCATTCTGCAAACATCGGAAATTTACAACATCGAAAATCAACTTGTCAAAATCACTTGATCAATAGAATAGAATGCCCAAATCATGCTTAAAATCATCAACATAGCAAGATTATAGTCCAACATTGACAAGAAACAAATCACAAATCAGATTTCCACAAAAGCCCAAAAGCAGAAATTTTTTCCCTATTGGTCGATACATTTGGTCGATGGCATCGACCAATAGTATCGACCAAAAACATTCTGCGTGAAAAACAGAATATATGGTTCACCCGTTTCATTTCCAAAACATTTCCATTTCAAACTTGGCTCTGGGGAAAACTTCTCCTTAAGGTCTCTAAGGGTTTTAGGGGTGATTTGAGACTTCCAACACTCTTGCAAGCTTGCATTGATCAACAACACAAGTAAGTCTCATTCTCTTCTTCTCTCTTCTTGCGTTTTCATTTACCAAGATATGATTTTTCTTCAAAACTGCAAAATGGTTGATGCTAATGGTTAGAATCATGTCTAGGGACGTTTAGAAACATGCTCCCACCATTTTACAAGCCAAACTAAGCATGAAACACAAGATTTCACATTCTTAGGATTCAAAAATCACTATTCATCTCAATATTTCCAACTTTACAAATACTTGCCTCATTTTTAAACCAAAATGAATTTTGACATGAAACCAAGTCCCACATGACTAATTTACCATGGGGAAGGTGTTCCCACATTCGGTTTGCCGAAATTCCAACTTTTGAAAAATCTCAAACATAGCCCAAAGAGGGATTTCTTCCTTCACCTTCTTGCTGAATTTTCACTTCTACATGGCCAAGATGTTAGATTTTCACCAAACGAAACATCCCAGCATGTTTATCCAAGTCTTATACACATGCTAGTATGTTCGAATCGCATTTTCGCAACAATTTCAAATTTTCGAAAAATTACAAAAATGCCCTTCATCTAACAAATGAACAAGGGAATTAATCAAAATGAAATTTCTTTCTTGTCTCCGCGGGTTCATCATGCCCCGAGGAGGAGGACGGAGGGCTGGCAGAGGTATAGGACATGCTCCACGGCGGGAGGTGACCGAGGAGGACCTCTTCATATCACCTCGGGCGAGTTCCTGTTCGAGCACTACTTCTATGACATACCGATCGAGTACGGGCGGTTGGTAGTCTTAGATGAGCTAGAGACCTTTCGCATACGGGGAGAGGTTAGAGGCGATGGGATGGTTATCTTTGTACACCACGCCATATCCGGTCTACCCAGAGCTTGTCAGGTACTTTTATAGTAACCTGACCTACCGATTCGAGGATGACCCGCGAGATGGTCCTCGGATTGTCATCTGCTCCGTGGTCAGAGGCGTTGAGATCACATTCACTACCAGCGAGTTGGCTGGGATCTTGGGAGTGCCGTCTGTACCAGACTTTCGCTTGTGGATTCCTCCTCGCACTGACATTCTGGAGGGTCTCATTCCATACGAGACACACGAGATATGCAAGACTCTGTGGGACGATGAGAACTGCTTCATGCCCAGGAGTGGCACTTCTATGATACCATCTGCCCGAGTCATCGCTCGCTTTGTCGGGCGAAACATTATTCCGAAGGCAGGGCATCACAGTAGGGTGACGATTATGGAGGCACTAGTCATCTATTGCATTTACACTGGCGTGCAGATAGACTTGGCTCACATCATGCAGCATATCATGATAGACCGAGTTGAGTCTCCCGGGGTCAGGAACTTAGCTTTCGGCCGGGTCTTGACACGCATTTTCCAGTACTTCCAGGTGGATTTAGAGGACACACTGATGATTCCTGATATAGAGATAGGTGAGGACCTCTGTGCATGGTCGGTCAAGAAAATGGGGCTTGGTAATGCGGTTAGATCAGACAATGAGGCCGACATTGATGGGGATGCCGAGGATGACGATGTAGATGAGCATGGAGACGATGATGATCAGGGTGATGCTCCAGTTCAGGATGATGACCAGGGGCATCAGGAGATTCCCGCTCCACGATTCTCCGAGGATGGAGGTCCATCTCACCAGACTTCTGAGGCTCCAGGTGTGACTTCTCATCAGTCTTCGATTTATTCCATACTCGAGAGGATCGAGGCTCGACAGATGAGGATGGAGACATACATGCACACTTTAGGTGAGAGGTTTACACGGCTCGAGGATGAGTTCAGATCGAGGAGGGATCAGACAGATCGTCGGAGTAGATCACCTAGATAGATAGCATTAGGAGTTTTCCTTTTTATGTTTCCCAGATGTACTTTCTTTCAGACTTGTAAAAATTTTCTTATGTGATTAATGAGATCAAGTTGTTTTGCTTATATTATTGTATCTTATTCCATAATCAGTTAAGTTTCATTTATTCAGTTACTAATCTCGGTTATCTATTATTCAGCTCTAAGAATAGTTGAGTTACCCTTTTTGATCGGTAACTCGGAATGTTCCATCATCGCTTCCGTGGTTAGGGTCTTACTGAACCTGGGGCTCTGATACCACACTGTCACATCCACCCAGCCGGTACCCTATCTGGCATACCCGGGATGTGATCCACAGCCCCGAAGATCCATAGTTCAGGGACCACATAATCCACATCGACGATAATACAATCATGAACAGATAATAATCATAAACTAACAATGAATGATCATGGAATTCAGAAATAAGGTGTCAGACATAATCAGAGTGCGGAAATAAATATCAAATCAGATAAATTAAGAAGGCAGTGGGCGGAATCCACTCCTTCACCAAACGGAAGTGAGGTCAAAATTTAGTTAAGTACAAGTCTCAAGTTATAAAGGTAAGTTAAAGTTATTACAATTCTTCTAAGTATACTGTCACAAAAGAAGGGGTAACTACTCATAAGTCTCCTCCATAATAAATATATCTTCTTCAAAGTTGAGGACCATGGAGACCCAACATGACTGCTCCCATACAACTCCGGGGCTAACCCTGGTACGCCTGGTAATCTTCTTCGGTATGGTCACCGAAGTCTTCAACGTAGCCAGCCTCCGGATGGTAGTATGAGGTATCTGGGTCCGCCTCAGGGAGGGTGCCATCAGAGTAATCACCTGTAGAATAGCCTAACAAAATATTGCAACAGAAAAGGAATGAGTTCAAAGAACTCAGCAAGGAAGTTATCCCACCACACATAAACCACAAGATAATCATAAAATGATGCAGATGATATGAGGCATATAATGCAATATGACTTTATTCTAATTATGCTGGTCATCTATGGTAGACATGCTTTAAGTCATAGCACCATACTTCTTTAGGTAGTCTCGAGTCACTCATCACCGGGGGAATTGGGTCCCGCATCCCTCTCGGACAAATCCATGGTTGGGGTTTCGGTCACCGCTCTCTCACATCACCGTTTGGTCTAAGTATTGGCGCATGTCAGGGTATAGCCTAGCCCAATGCAAGTCATCTACTTAATCATATCATGCCAGTTCCAGATACTTCCATTCCTCCCCTCTCGGGATCCTTTCCGGTATCCTTCACACTAGAGTCACGGATATTACTCACCGGACTCATCAACCCTATTGGTCATCCACAAATGGTAAACGGGAAGCTCTCACGTCCCTCTCACGGATCATTTCACCGGTCTTGAGTGCCCGTGAGCCCAAGTCTAGCCATTTGTAACCCTACCAATAAATGGCCCCTTTCGGGTAACCGTAATGCAATTTATGTCCTCTCACGGAGTGGATACCGGTCTTGAGCGCCCACAAATCCACACTACTACCACGGGTTGTTCGGTCTCAATGCCCTTCCGAATCGGGTCTAATATGATAGGGACATCCTAGCCATACATCTAGACAAATCCTATGCATGTCATTCAATAACCCGGGAAAGCGTCAATGGACACCTTCGGAGAACATCCCATACTATTCCCTCCGATGTCCAAGGACAGAAGCACCAGTAGGGTACCCCTCAATCCCAAGTTATACTTAAGCAATCACATGCCCAAGTTCATCATATTAGTTCACAAGATACAACGTCATAATAAACATTCAATTCATGACATTGACATAAGTCATCATATATTGAAATTGATAAACATGATAAAACATTGAAGTAATATAATGTAAACACAAAGCTACTGTTAAAAGACATATGTAGCAAGTCTAACACGATAAGAATATGAAATAGAAACTATATATACTAGGTTAGGAATACCAAGTCAAGATTTCCATATCCTAGGTAATTACATCGATAACTATCCTTTAAAGTGGAACAAGAAAGTAGGAATGAGTGGTTGGCAATGATTGATGAAGAAGATGCTTCACCACTACCAAGGAGGAGTTCTTGGGAGGCTCTCTCACGTTCCCAGATGTTAAAAACGCGATAATAGGGCTCCAGTCTCGAGGAATAAATAACTAGAAAAGAATATTCCAAGAATCTTTAAATCTGGGCTCAGCAGACTTGTTGGTCGATACCTTTGGTCGATGGTATCGACCAATAGTATCGACCAAAACAATCTCTGCAGAAATTTTACAGAATAGTTCAACAACTTTAGGTGCGGACTTGGAGGGCTATACAAGGTCAAATTGCATGGAGTTTTCTACTACAGTTCACTCAAGAGGTCTAGTTTCAGGGAGTACCTTCGGATTATGCACAGGAGTCCATTTGCTATTTCAACTGTCTCGCTCTTCATCAGTGCGCAGATTCTAACTTAGCACTGGTAATGTGCTCAAGGAAGGAGCAGCATCATCAATGTCCATAAACTGGAATCCCGACATTATGTCATCAACCAGTAGGGCCCATAAGTCCCTTCTACCACCACTTCGGGTCTTTGGACCTACAAACATAACAATGACCGGGTCGGGTCAAGGTTAGGTAAAAGCTGGATTTTACACATCATGAGTTGTATCATGTAAGGAAAGGTTCTCCGTGCTGGTGCACGGGTTCTCTTTCGTAGCTGCAATGTCATCTAAAAACAAGTCCCCCGAAGGATAAGCTCAAAAGAACTTAGCAAGTAATCCAAACACAATATGCATCTTCACATGTATTCACAAGCAAACATATATGCAATGATATGAAACAATATATGCAAATATGCTTCTAACTCTATGTATGTATGCTGGTCTCTATTGGCAGACATTCTTTAAGTCGTAGCACCATACTTCTTTGGGTAGGTCTCAATCACACATCATCGGTTGGCAAAGGGTCCTTCATCCATCTTGGACAATCCATGGCTGGGGGTTAAGTCACCGCTCTCTCACATAACCGTTTGGTCTAAGTATTGGCGCATGTCAGGGTAAAGCCTAGCCCAATGCAAGTCTTCTACTTGGTCATATCAACTCAGATCCAGATACGTCCATTCCTCGCCCCTGGCGATCCTTTCCGGTATCCTTCACACTAGAGTCAGCATAGTCCCAGACTACGGACTCATCAACCCTATAGGTCATCCACATATAGTAAACGGGAAGCTCTCATGTCTTCTCACGGGTTGGTTACCGGTCTTAAGCGCCCATGAGCCCAAGTCTATCCATATGCAACCCTATCCATAAATGGCCCCCACAATGTGATTCATGTCCCCTCACGGGTTGGTTACCAGTCTTGAGTGCCCATGAATCCCCATTGCTACCACATGTCGTTCGGTCTCAATACCCTTCCGAGTCGGGTCTGATATAACAGGGGTATAACCTAGCCAAACACTGCTAGACAAGTCCTAGGTATGACAACCAATAATCCGGGAAAGCATCAAAGGGCAACATTGGAAATATCCCATACTATCCCCAATGATGTCCAAGGACAGAAATGTCAAAAGGACATTCCCTAATCCCAAATCATACCTAAACAATCACAATCATAATTCAGTCATATCATCCACAACAGATATCTCATCAAATAGAAGAGTATAATAAGACAAGATTAAATGAATAAGAAACATACATGAATAAGTATTCATTCATGATCAAGTACATAAAGTAAATAAGGAAATAAGATCCTACTGTACTTACAACATTCATATCATAATGGAAAACTAACATAACAATAGCTAAATCATGCCTTCATGTCATAATACATAAAGACATGTAAATAGGCATATTGTGAGTTGGAATACTCACCTCGTAATCCGAACTTATAGTCTTCAAATAAGAAATCAGAGAACAGATCCAAAATCACCTAAACAAGCTTGACAAAACATGTATAGGTATTAAGAAGTGATTCCAAAAGATTGGAGTCGAAACGGATGAAAAACAGAGTTGCTGTTCTTGTGGGTTGATTGGCTGGGTTGAGTGCTCCAGTCGACCCAGGCAATCTGCCCAAGAGCAAATCCGGAAATAAAAAGAGAATCTTGATCCGAAACCTATGCTACACAAACCGGAATGCGATGGAACTTGGAGGGATTGTCTAACACAGTAGTCTAAGACTAAAAAGCATAATTTAGACATCAAACACCATTAAAACCATTACTTACTAATTTAGAATCATAGTTTCTATTTAGGAAAACAAGACTTTCTAATTTGGAAAACAACATGGTTTTCATTGAAAACAAGCTATGAATGAAAGAGATGAACTAGAGATGATGAGACCTCATTCTAGTACATGAACACAGTAAATCAAGAGTAAGAATGATCATAGAGATGCATCTAATATGCTAGAAGAAATCGAAATAAGAACATGATCATAGTTTAAGAAGAAATCATGAAAATCATGTAAAGAATGAATATGAAATCATAGCTTATAGAAAGAGAAGAGATTGTAGAAGATATGATTGCAGAGATGCAATATCTTCCTCATTATCTCAGATCAGAGAAGAGAATGATCCTAGTAAGAATGAATCAATAGCATAAATAGATTGAATACTAACCTTTGATTGAAGAACAAGAGAGAGAAAGTTTTAGAGTTGAATGTAGATCTTCTTCTACACCAAAGGAGGCTTGGAGATGAGTTTCCTTCGTTCTTTAGGTGTTTTGGAGGCTAGGGATACTAAAAACACGAAGTTATGAGGTATATATAGCAATAAGGACCTAAACAGAAGATTCTGCTCGAATTCTGTTTGCTTGGGTCGAGTGGGTGGGTAGCATGGCCCGATCCAACCTGTGCACTCGACCAGTGCTGATAGCATAGCCTAAAACAGGGATTTGAGGGCCTTTCTCTTATCGGAATCAAACGAATTTTTCTACACAACAACTATAACTTACCTAGCATAGGAAAATGGCTTTAAATCATATCTAACCATGCTCTAAGGTCATCAACCAATCTTCTCTTCATCAAGGTGCATTCTCTTTTCTAAATCAACCAAGCTCTTCAAGTAGGGAATTCCATCATCAATTTTCTATGGGTTTTCGAATCTAAATTAAGGGAGAGGTCCGACTTGACTTCCTAGGACCTTCTAAACATATCAACACCATACTCAAGGTCCAACTTCAAGGTCAAACATCAAACAAGTTCTTCTTCATCCAAAACAAATAGGGTGTCTAATTTAGGTTTTGGGCTGGATTTCACACTCTGGATAGTAGTATGAGGTATCCGGGTCCGCCTCAGGGAGGGTGCCATCAGAGTAATCACCTGTAGAATAGCCTAACAAAATATTGCAACAGAAAATGAATGAGTTCAAAAGAACTCAGCAAGGAAGTTATTCCACCACACATAAACCACAAGATAATCATAACATGATGCAGATGATATGAGGCATATAGTGCAATATGATTTTATTCTAAGTATGATGGTCATCTATGGTAGACATGCTTTAAGTCATAGCACCATACTTCTTTAGGTAGTCTCAGTCACTCATCACTGGGGGAAAATGGGTCCTGCATCCCTCTCGGACAAATCCATGGTTGGGGGTTTCGATCACCACTCTCTCACATTACCGTTTCGTCTAAGTATTGGCGCATGTCAAGGTATAGCCTAGCCCAATGCAAGTCATCTACTTAATCATATCATGCCAGTTCCAGATACTTCCATTCCTCCCCTCTCGGGATCCTTTCCGGTATCCTTCACACTAGAGTCACGGATATTACTCACCGGACTCATCAACCCTATTGGTCATCCACAAATGGTAAACGGGAAGCTCTCACGTCCCCTCACGGATCATTTCACAGGTCTTGAGCGCCCGTGAGCCCAAGTCTAGCCATTTGCAACCCTACCAATACATGGCCCCTTTCGGGTAACTGTAATGCAATTTATGTCCTCTCACGGAGTGGATACCGGTCTTGAGCGCCCACAAATCCACACACTTACCACGGGTTGTTCGGTCTCAATGCCCTTCCGAATCGGGTCTGATATGATAGGGACATCCTAGCCATACATCTAGACAAGTCCTATGTATGTCATTCAATAACCCGGGAAGCGTCGATGGACACCTTCGGAGAACATCCCATACTATTCCCTCCGATGTCCAAGGATAGAAGCACCAGTAGGGTACCCCTCAATCCCAAGTTATACTTAAGCAATCACATGTCCAAATTCATCATATCAGTTCACAAGATACAACATCATAATAAACATTCAATTCATGACATTGACATAAGTCATCATATGTTGAAATTGATAAACATGATAAGACATTGAAATAACATAATGTAAACACAAAGCTACTGTTGAATGACATATGTAGCAAGTCTAACATGATAAGAATATGAAATAGAAACTTTATTTACTAAATTAGGGATACCAAGTAAAAATTCCACATCTTAGGTAATTATATCGATAACTATCCTTACCTTGAATCGGAGAAAAGAATGGTCCAAGATCACAAGCAAGTGGCCCAAATAGTCTTAAAGTCCTAAACAAGCATATATGAAAGGTTAGAGAAGAAATCAGAACAATTGGAGATCAAACGAATCAGAACTAGGCAAAAGTTGCTGACAACAACTCTATTGGTCGATACATTTGGTCGATAGTATCAACCAATAGTATCGACCAAATCAATTCCAGGACAACAAGCTGGCTTTTTGGATTCTTGCCCAGATTTGGTCTTCCGGGTCTCGGATTGACACGAAACTTGGAGGATAGTCTAAGCACAACATGGGGACACTAATTGTCAAGAAACTTTCATAATCCGATGGTCCATTTGGAAATTCCCAAATCGACATATTAAGGTTAAGAGTTGTAGGTCATGGCATTGGCTACATCTCAATGCAAACTAGGGGAAAACATGGGGGATTAGGTAGGGAATCGTTTAGAAGTAACATGGAACACATATGCAAGGTATAGATTAGGTTAATCATGAGCTTCATCTCAGTTTTGGTAAATAAAGCAAGTTGGTAAGCAATAAATCATGGAAATGTGTAGTTAATGATCATGAGGTGAATCAATCATAGTCATATCGGTGAAAACATCATTGTATGGGGTTTAGAAGGTTCATGGCAAGGTGTATGCAAGGTTGCAGCACCTTGGCCATGGTCCAAACAGTAAAATAGAGAAAAGATGAGTGAGAAAGTGATTAGGAGAGAGAGAGTCATACCTTTAAAGTGGAATAAGACAGTATGAATGAGTGGTTGGCAATGATTGATGAAGAAGATGCTTCACCACTACCAAGGAGGAGTTCTTGGGAAGCTCTCCCACGTTCCCAGATGTTAAAAACGGGATAATAGGGCTCCAGTCTCGAGGAATAAATAAATAGAAAAGAATATTCCAAGAATCTTTAAATCTGGGTTCAGCAAACTTGTTGGTCGATACCTTTGGTCGATAGTATCGATCAATAGTATCGACCAAAACATATTTCTGCAGAATTTTACAGAATAGTTCAGCAACTTTAGGTGAGGACTTAGAGGGCTATACAAGGTCAAATTGCATGGGGTTTTCTCCTACAGTTCACTCAAGAGGTTTAGTTTTAGGGAGTACCTTCGGATTTTGCACCGGAGTCCGTTTTATATCCCAACTGTCTCACTCTTCATCAATGCGCATATTCTAACTTAACACTGGTAATGTGCTCAAGGAAGGAGCAGCATCATCAATGTCCATAAACTGGAATCCCGACATTACGTCATCAACCAGTAGGGCCCATAAGTCCCTTCTACCACCACTTCGGGTCTTCGGACCTACAAACATAACAATGACCGGGTCGGGTCAAGGTTAGGTAAAAGCTGGATTTTACATAGAGTACACGTGTTTGGTGGTGAAGAACGCTCGAATCACAGAGAAGGTTTGATTCTTGCTCGGTCTTTCGAATCTGTTGGAGGTTAGTTAATCACACACCCTTCCTTCTTGTCTCTATTTGTTATTAGTGTGTTTTTCTTCCCTCTATGATTTTGTAGATAGGGAGTTGAGGTGGTTAGGATCTTTCCATCGATGATCGTGACTAGATCATAACCGAAGATGGATTTCTATATCTGAATCAAGGGTTGGTTTAGTTGAAAGAGATGAAGTGGATTCTAAATCCTTCTCTTCTTTATTTGTAGAATGAGATGAACTCTCTAGATTATAGGGACAAAATTCGAATTTGGATCATCCCAAAATCATATCAAGGAGGGGTGATCAAAAGTTGGAATTTCAGGGTGGTTAATTGACCCAACCAACTGCCATGAGTGACCGGTTGGGTCACAGAGGCCCTATCAGCTTGATCTTTGATATGTTTTCACTTCTGATTTTAATGAATCTTCTTAACTCTAATCTAGGTGATCTCTGAGGTTTACTAAACTTGTTACTTGTGAAGTTTAATTGTACTTTCAATAGATTTTTCACTTCAACAGTTAAGGTTTCATTTATATATATATATATATATATATATATATATATATATATATATATATATATATATATATATATATATATATATATATATATATATATATATATATATATTCTATATGAAATGATGAGTTGTTGAAACTGTGATTGAGGGTATCCTAACTGGGTATCCTTAGCTTGGGATATCAGAGATTGTGGCATGAGACATTGTTCTTTGATGCTACTAGCACTATCATGGCTGCTAGATTACATACCTAGGAAGTCTAAATTGTATGGTTAGGTACCTACACATGCTACTACCCTTTGGGCAGAGGTATTGAAGCCGAATGATCCGTGATAATGGAGACGTGACTCTGTTTCTTCCTACAGTGGTAGCCAGTCCATGCAAAGACTCAGTGGTCCATTGTTAATCATGTATTGGTAAGGTTGCATATGTGAGGGTTGGGCTCATGGGCATCCAATAAGCGACCTGGGAGTCATGAGGGGACATGAGAGCATCCACCCCAATAATATATGGATGACCATAGGGTTAGGGGATGGAGTCCAATAGAGGAAACTCGTCCGTGAGGATTTTCATCCTAAGTGGAGAAGGATACTGAACCGAGTTGGTTGGTGCCATAGGGGAAGTATCTGTGTCACATCCCTCCAGCCGGTACCCTATTTGGATTACTTGGAGGTGTGATCCACAGCCCCAAAGATCAAGTTTAGGAACGATCATATCCACTTAGCATAATAACATAATCAAAAGCAGGAAGAAAGCAGTGTATTCAAGTAATTTAATAATAAAAATCAAGAAAGGATCTCAGAAAGATCACAAAAGAATATCAGAGTGCGGATAACAAGATACTAATCGAAAGATAACTATAGAGTATAGTGGAAATATACCCCACAAACAAACACAGAAGGTAGATCGAAATCTAAAGCAAAGTCTAAAACTATTAGAAATAAAACATAAGTCTAGAAGAACAAAATAATAAACTAGTAAACATTTTCCATCGGCTCTTCTTCTTCTTTAGTCTTCATCTTCTTCACCTTAAGATTGTGCTCTTGTAGCTTCAGGTTAGCATCTAGCTCACGATCCCATCGGAGAATAAGAGGATGCCGGCTACCATCAATAGGAGTCGTCAGTGCAATCCAAACCTGTGTACTGATCAACCATTGGTCATGACCTTCTCCATTGGCTTCCGAAGCTGAACCAAGTAAGGAAGGGTCCTCCGTACCGAAGCACGGGTTCTCTTTCGTTCATGCAAAAGCATCTAAAAACAAGTCCCCCGAAGGGTAAGCTCAAAAAGAACTTAGCAAGTAGTCCAATCACAACAAACATCTTCACACACAATCAAAGGCAAACATATATGCAATTATATGAAATAATAAGTGCAAGTATGCTTCTAACTCTATATATGTATGTTGGTCTCTATTGGCAGACACGCTTTAAGTCATAGCACCATACTCCCCTAGGTAGGTTTCAAATCCTTCTTCCCTCAACCTTCCCGGTATCTTGGGTTCTCCGTTGGTAATTGGGTCCTACATCCTTCCCGAACATTCCATGGTTGGGGTTTAGGTCACCACTCTCTCACATCACCATTGATCTGAGTATTGGTGCGTGTACAAGGTTAATCTTAGCCCAATGCAAGCCATCTACTGAGTCATATCTACTTAGGGTTAGATACGTCCATTCCTCACTTCTTGCGATCCTTTCTGGTACCTTTCCCCCTAGATTCACCGTCTCTTTCCCAGCTACGTAGACTCTTAACCCTATTGGTCATTCACAAATAATAAACGGGAAGTTCTCATGTCCTCTAATGGATTGGCTACCGGTCTTGAGCGCCCATGAGCCCAAGTCTACTACTGCAACCCTACCAATGAATGGCCCCAACAATGTGATTCATCTCCTCTCATGGGTTGGTTACCAGTCTTGAGCACCCACAAATCCTCATTGCTGCCATGGGTCACTTGGTCTCAATTCCCCTTCTGATAGGGTCAGCTATGACAAGGGTTTCCTAGCCAAACACTTCTAGACATGCCCTAGGTATGTCGACTAGTAATTAGGAAAAGCGCCAAGGGACACCATAGGAAAGCGTCCCATACCACCTCCACTGGTGTCCAAAGACGGAAACGGCAAAAGGGCATTCCCCATTCCACAACTACAACCTAGGCTGTCACATCCCGCCCTAAATCCACCGAGGGGGTACCCTATCTGGGTTACTCGGGAGTGATCCACAGTCCAACAGATCCAGTTTAGGAACGATCATATCCACTTAGCACAATAATATAATCAAAAGCAAGAACAAATTATGGTATTCAAGTAATCTAAAAATAAAAGTTAAGAAATGATCACAGAAGGATCACAAAGAACATCATAGTGCGGAATAACAAGTACCAAATCAAAAGACAACTATAGAGTATAGCGGAAATATACTCTACAAATGTGTGCGGAAGGTAGATCGAAATAAGGTAAAGATTACAACCAGATCTCCAAAGAGGGAAATAAAAAGGTAAGCAACTAAGTTACAGTTTCTTCTAACTTATACAATGTCTCCTCAATAACATAATCATAAGAAACTAAGCCAGGCCGGATCTACTCCTGACAAATATGAGTCTTGAACTGATAGACTTCACAGATGTAGTCACCGTAGCCAAAGTGGTATGAGTCACCAACTTAGTCCTCAAAGTATTGACCGTCACAGTCAACAGTAGTAGTACCTGCAGAAAAGTCTAACAAAATATGTTGCAAAAAGGAGTGAGTTCAAAAGAACTCAGCAAGGAAAGTTATTCCATAATAACATAAATCATATGATGCACAGCATAGCATGATGCAATATGATATGAGACATATGATGCATATATGAATCTAACTCTAAGTATGCTGGTCATCTATGGTAGACATGCTTTAAGTCGTAGCACCATACTTCTTTAGGTAGTCTCAGTCACTCATCACCGGGGGGGAATTGGGTCCTGCATCCCTCTTGGACAAATCCATGGTTGGGGGTTTCAGTCACCACTCTCTCACATCACCATTTGGTCTAAGTATTGGCGCATGTCAAGGTAAAGCCTAGCCCAATGCAAGTCATCTACTTAGTCATATCATGTCAGTTCCAGATACGTCCATTCCTCCCCTCTCGGGATCCTTTCCGGTATCCTTCACACTAGAGTCACGGATATTACTCACCGGACTCATCAACCCTATTGGTCATCCACAAATAGTAGACGGGAAGCTCTCACGTCCCCTCACAGATCATTTCACCGGTCTTGAGTGCCCGTGAGCCCAAGTCTAGCCATTTGCAACCCTACCAATAAATGGCCCCTTTCGGGTATCCGCAATGCGATTTATGTCCTCAAGGGATGGTTACCGGTCTTGAGCGCCCACAAATCCACACTACTACCATGGGTCGTTCGGTCTCAATGCCCTTCCAATTTGGGTCTGATACGACAGGGACATCCTAGCCATACATCTAGACAAGTCTATGTATGTCATCCAATGATCCAGGAAAGCGTCGATGGGCATCTTCGGAGAACATCCCATACTATTCCCTCCGATGTCCAAAGACACAAGTACCAGTAGGGCACTCCCCAATCCCAAATCATACCTAAGCAATCACATGCTTATTTCCATCCATTACATATCAACAATACATTATCATATTGAAAACATGTCATAACACCTCATAATACAGTGTATAAATAAATGACAAGAATAAGTAAACATGATAAACCAAGTAATTAAGCATGGTGCTACTGTCATAAGGTAACTACTGTAGTCATATGATGTTTAAAATCAACTAATAAGTTAAGTCTACTAAGTTACAAACAACAGCGAGACACTCCCAAACTCTTTCTTATCAAACCTCCGCTGCCCTTACCAGGCGGTTATCATTATGTGTCCTTGGCAGTGTGAGTAAAAGTCATACAGTCTATGTTATATGGCAATAATCGTCCTTACCTCAAATTGTGAAGAAGATGATCCGAAGTCACAAGAGAATGGTCCAAGATCACAAGCAAGTGGCCCAATTAGTCTTAAAACCCTAAACAAACATATATGAAGGATTAGAGAAGAAATCAGAACAATCAGAGATCGAACGAATCAAAACTGGGCAAAAGTTGCTGACAGCAATATTGTTGGTCGATACCATGGGTCGATGGTATCGACCAATAATATCGACCTAAAAGGGTCTCGGACAGCAAGTTGGGTTTTTGGCTCAAAGTTGGTCTTACGGGTCAGATCGATACAAAACTTGTGGAGCAGCTTAAACGCAATATAAAGACACTAATTATCAAAGAATTAACATCATCCAATGGTCAAATTAGAAATCCCCAAATTGGCATATCAAGTTCAAGAGTTGTTAATCATGGCATTGGCTATTTCTTAATGCAAGTTGGGGAAAAACATAGTGGATTAGGTAGGGAATAACTTAGGAGCAATATTGAAATCATATGCAAGGTATAGATTAGGTTAATCATAGGCTTCATCTCAGTTTTGATAAATAAAGTAAGTTGGTAAGCAACAAATCATGGAAATGCGTAGTTAATGATCAAGAGGTAAGTAAATCATAGCAAGATTGGGGAAAACATTAATGTATGAGGTAAAGAAGACTCATGGCAAGGTGTTTGCAAGGTTGCAGCACCTTGGCCATGGTCCCAACAGCAAGAATAAGGTGAGGTAGAATTAGATTAGAGAGAGAGTGAGAGATTACATACCTTGTAGAAGAGATTAGAGAAGAGAGACAAAGGATTCTTGAAGAAGATCAACACCCAAGCCAAGGAGGAGGCTTAGAGGAGCTTTCCCACGTTCTCAGATGTTGAAATGAGTGAAATAATGTTTTAGGTTCAAGGTCTCACTTAAAAGGAGGAAGGAATATCCAAAAAGCACCTTTTTATTCGAATCTGGGCTTGTTGGTCGATACCTTGGGTTGATGGTATCGACCCAAAGTAGTTTCAACAGAATTTTCAGGAATAGTTTAGCAACTTCAGATGCGGATTCGGAGGGCTATACAAGGTCAAATTGAGTGCGGTTTTCTCCTACAAGTCAATCAAGAAGTCTAGTTTCCAGAATTACCTTTGGATTAAGCATGTGAGTTCATTAGGTCCACCAACTAATCTCACCTTCTTCGATGCGCAAGCAGAATTTGCCAGACATAGTTCAGCAACTTCGGACAGGGATTTGGAGGGCTATATGGGGTCAAATTGAGTGGGGTTTTCTCCTACAAGTCAATCAAGAAGCCTAGTTTTGGTAAATATGTTTGTATTGAGAACATGAGTCCATTAGGTATTTCAACTAATTCACCCCTCTTCGGTGCACAGATTCTCACAGCACACTGACAATGCTTCCAAGTATGGAACACCATCATCAAAATCCATGGGTTTCGGGTCGAACCCCATGTCTTCCATATTGAGGGCGCACAAGGACTTCTCCCACCACTTTGGGTCATTGGATCTACAGACAATATAAATTTTGGGCCAGGTTAGGGTAAGGATAAGGCTGAATTTCACAGGATCTACCCTAAGGAAAAGGTCGGACATGGCCTCCTAAGGCTTTCAAGGATAACAACATTGAAATCAAGGTCCAACTTCAAGGTCTAACATTAAACAAGTCTTTCTTTATCCCAAAACAAATAGGTTGTCCTGGTTAGGTTTGGGCTGGATTTTACATTCTTCCCCCCTTAAAATAATTTCGTCATCGAAATTGGGAGAGTACTAGGCTTCTAAGGAGATGGTGGTACTTCGCTTTTATCTTGACTTTTCTTCTCCCAAAATCTTCGGAAAACAATTAACAATAAATATTTTGTAAGAAAACAAGGAATAAATCTAACATGCCTTGAAATCAAATCGAAAGTATGATTATGGCTTCTTGAAGACTTCACAAGGATCATGGCAAAGATCAATATGAAGGTCATAAAACCTTAAGAATGACAGGAGATTGTAGAAGAGATGGTTGCAAGGATGCAACATCTTCTTCTAAATCTCAATCGCAAAGGATAAAACATAGTAAGAGTAGATCAATACAACACAAGAGAGATTACTAACCTTTGATTGAGGAACAGGAGATGAAAAGCTTGAAGTCTTGGAACAATTAGAAGGAATAACAAATCATGAAGATCACACTTGATTTCTCTTTGAAATCATCATGTGGAGAGTTCACAAGGTTATAGGGTGTATGGAGATCCACTCTAGAATAGCAGGGATAGAAGGATCAGTCATGGGAATGACTTAAGATCACCCTCCTATCAAAGGAATAGAAGGCACAAGAAGAACTCGAAGAGAGAATAGGCCAACTTCGGGATAAACTTCTACCAAATGAAACTAGGCAACTCCTACGACAGAGAATAAATCAAATAAGGTATATGATAGGTATGCATTTGGCACAGCAGGAAGGTTAGGATTTGGTGGGATTTCACATAGGCATTCACCTCATATCATGATTCTATACATATCACATTCACATTCACATCATAGTCCAAATCACATTCACATTACTCAATAATCAATTCCAATATGTAAATCTCAATATGAACATGCTACTGTAGTTACAAAAGTAATATAATGTAAAGAAAGTAAAACAACAATAGCTAACTCATGCATTCAAATCATATCATAACAAGCATGTAAATATGCATATTGTGAGTGAACATACTCACATTGAATTCGACTTCGTAAACTTTGAGAAAGAGATCAATGGGCAAGTCCAAAATCACCAAAATAACCCTAAACAAACATGGGTTAAGCATTAGGAACAAACCCCAATGATCGGAGATGAAACAGAAGCAAAACAGAGCAAAATTGAGGTCACTGACTCTATGGGTCACTTGGCTGGGTAGCTTGGCCCAATTGACCCAGCCAATCAACCCGCAGGGGTCTGTACGGACAGGAAACCCTAAATCGGTCATAACTTCTTTGTTTGAAGTCCGATTACTCCGAAATTCGAAGGGGAGTTCCCAAAAAACATACTAAGACTATCTATGAAGGTCTAAGCATAAAACAAGGTCAAAGGGAAAGAGTTCTAAGCAAACCATAAAATTAGGGTTTTACCGAAAACAATCCGTGTATCTCACGGAAAGACTAGAGAGAATGGGGATTCACTCTAGGAAAGAAAGAATAGTATTTCGAAATCAAGAATTGGCATTGGGAAGGGTCTAATCATGAAAAGAAATCAAGGTCTTTGAATGGATAGCCATCTTGAAGGTTACCCTAAAATTTCCCTTCAAAATCAACCAATAGCAGATTCTCAAAGTAAAAGGAGGAAAAGGGATTCACCCAAAAATTATGGGGATAGAAGGAAAGGTTGTAATAATGGTGTGAGACCTTTCTCACAATCACAGAGGTAGATAGAAAACAAAGAGAGAGTAACTCATGGTCTCATGCCAGATCAAAAACATGGAACATCACCATATGGCTTTAAGGGAGAACATAGAGTGAATGGGGGTTCACTCTAAGACTATGAGGATCAGAGAATAGGCCATTATAGAAGTGTAATACCTTCCTCACAATCAAAACAATTAGAAGAAACTCTAACAGATGCTTGGGGATCTAGAGAGAAATAGATTGATTATTAACCTTGAAGAAGAAGATTCGACGGAGAAACTCTAACGAATGCTTGAGGATCTTCCTTAGCTTCGAAGAGGAGGTTCTAAAGTCTTTCCCACATTCTCCAAAGGATTAGGAACATAATGGGGCTGATTAGCACGAAATTCCAATAAATAGAGCATCAAAAATCCTAAAAAATAGAGTTTTACAAAACTGCCCCTGTCACTAGGCAGCTTGGCTAGGTCGATTGGCCCAGTCGACCCAGTCGACCAGCAAGCCCAAAAATAGGGATTTGAAGCTCCAACCTCAAGATTTTCGATGGGGCTTCTCCTAACTCAACAAGCAACTTACCTAGCATTGAGGGACCTTCCAAAACATGTCCAACTAGGCCTCAAGTCAATCTACCAAGCTCTTCAACATCAAGATGCAGTTCATCCCAAATTAGATAAGGTTTCCAAGTAGGGAACTCCATCATCAATATCCATGGGTTTTGGGTCAAACACCATGTCTTCTATTGAGATGGCCCAAAAAGTCTTCTTCCTTCACTTCAGGTCTTCGGATCTACACTAAGGGAGAGGTCTGACCTGACTTCCTAGGATCTTCCAAAGATATCAACACTGTACTCAAGGTCCAACTTCAAGGTTAAACAACAAACAAGCTCTTCTTCATCCAAAACAAATACGGTGTCCAGGTTAGGGTTAGGTGGGATTCCACAATCTGGACCATATGTAGTATGTTACTGTAGGACCTTGCATTGGGTTAGAATCTCTAACATGCACCAATACTCATGCTAAGGGTTGTGGTGAGAGAGTGTGGACTTAAACCCAGCCATTGTTGATTGATGAGGACCGAACCCCTTGCCCGGGATCCTAATAGAGGTAACTAGTCCCTGAGGGATCAAAGTGACTAGACCTACCTAGAGGAGGGCTGGTGTATATCTTAAAACATATCTGCCATACTAGAGACTTGCATGGTTAGCTACTAGATGCACCCATACTTATGCATATCATCTTTCCTTTATGTCATTTACCGTGCTATGATGTTTACATGTATATGAGATTTTTTGCCTTACTGAGTTTGTCAGAACTCACCCTTTTGGGGATTACTTTATATTATTTAGATGGCTAGTTTGAAAAGAGAGAATTTATGTATGATTGGGAGAACCCCCTTCAAGAGACTCTAGAGGCGTCAATGGGAAGTAGTGATGCACAACATGAAGCCACATATAGGTGCATGGAGTGTGCTTATAGCTCCTATTGATGGCAAAAGGATCCAAGTGGTTTTCCATTTTGATAAGTCGATGAAGGAAGGTTTCATGACTCCTTTCATCCAGAAACTAGAAGAGAAGAGGGACAGCCTTGAGAAACAACAAAATAACATTTAAACATTGATTTTCTTTTACTTCCGCTAAGATAACCTTTTTGGACACATTTATTTTATTCATTCCTTGGATTATATTCTTTCCTCATTGGATTCTGGACACTTGTATATCCTTTTATTTAATTATTAAATTGTTCTTTGCTCTTGATTTATTATTATGTGCATTTATTATCATTGACGGATAAACTGTGGATTTTAAGTGTGACTGTGGATCGCACCCATATGTTGTCGGGCGGGACCGATACCGGTGGGTGGGGTGTGACAATTAGGGATATGTATATGTTTTTGAATTTACTCGCTAAGTTCTTCTATAATAACCCCAATAATTCTAACCTAGAATCCATATTACAGGCCCAAGTACCCAAAATTCCAACCGGAAGAAACTATGGGCTATCCGAATTGAAGCCCATGATCCATACCCTGAGCCTATGGATCTTACTATTGAAGAACCTACCTTACTGAGAACCCAAAGAAGGTCCAACGGAAACGGATGGACTAAACAAATGGATCAGCTTCAGACAAGTCGACCTTGGTGATGTCCAAGATCAAGGTAAGAAGCCCCCCCCCCCAAGTGTTGGTTTAAGTTAAATTGGTGTTGGGAATCAACCGGAAGAGCAAAGCACCCAAGTTTTGAAAAGTACTAGTGGCCGGTTGCTTAAGGTGGTTGATTGACCCAACCAACCACCCCAAGCGACTGTCCGGTCCGGGTTTGCGGGATTTAAACCCTATTTTTCCCCGAACCCTCTTTAAATAGTCACCCATGACCTAATCTCCCATTATTTTATTCATGGAGACTATTGTGGATGGGTGGGAGACTATGTACAAGTGGTTGGTGGTGAAAAATTCTCGATTTGCGGAGAAGGATTGGATCTCGCTTTGACTTTCAGATCTTTTAGAGGTTAGTTAAGCACACTCTCTTCTTACTTGAATTCTTTATTGTTCTATAGTGGTGAGTAGGAGTGTTTAGAATCCTTCCCATCAATGATCTCGACTAGATCACGCCCAAAGATGGATTTCTATATCCAGATCGAGGGCTGATTTTGTCGAATAAGATGAAATGGATTTTAGTTCTTCCACTTTTGTAATATGGATTGTGATTACCTCTCTAGAGTCCTAAGGACAAAATTTGGATTTGAATCACCCCAAAATTAGATTGTGAATGAGTGATCAAAAGTACGAAATTCGGATTTGGAATTCTTTAGTCGATCAAAGCAATTGATTGGCCCAACCAACTGCCCTAAGCGACTTGCTGGGTCATAGTGGCCATGTCAGTTTGATTTTTGCTCCATTTGGATCTCAAACTTCAATGAAACTTCTTAACCCTAATCTAAGTGATTTATGAGGTTTGTTGGAGTGGTTACTTGTGAAGTTTAACACATTTTTTAGTATTTTTTCTGCTAAAACAAATAAGGTTACAATTGCATATATGATTGACATATGATATGAAGAATTGTATATCACTTTAAATATGTATTTAGTCTTATAACCTGTTGTAATAGTAGTTTAATTTGATTACTTGACAATGACATGTCGTGGATGATGTTAGACGTATTTGATTCATTATTTGATATGGAATGATGTATTTTCTATGATTGAGGGTTATCCTTGTTGGGTATTCCTAGCTTGGGATATCAAGGACTATAGTATGGGACACTGTTCTCTGATTCCCCTAGCACTATCATTGTGAAATCTCGCAAAATCCTAATCCAGAAATCCCTAGTGTAGATCTAAAGACCCGAAGTGAAGATAGAAGACAGTTGTGGACCATCCAAATTTGAACCCATTGGGTTTGACCTAGAACCCTTGGAGGTAGATGATGAAGATCCTAGTATGGAAACCCCAAGTGAGTTTGGAAGAAGTTGTAACTTGATTGAAGTTTGACTGGAAAGGTGGACTTTGATTACAGTGTTGACACCCTTAGAAGTTCCTATGAAGTCAAGTAAGGCCCTTTCTTAATTTGGTGAAGGACCCAGGTGAAGCTGGAGGCTATTGGATACCAAAATTCAGTAGTTTTTACCTTTGGCATTGCTTGGTCGATCCCTTTGGTTGATCCAATCGACCAAGGCATCTGACCAAAGGAAGCCCAGGGACAGAATTGTCTATTTGGGATAATTTAGGATTTTTGGAGCCCTATATATTCAAACTTCGGAGTAAATCATACCACTTTGCCTCTTAGCCTTTGGAGAACGTGAGAAGAACCCTAGAACTCTCTCTTCAAAGCCAAGGAAGATCCCCAAGCATCCATAAGAGTTTCTCCATCGATTTCTCTTCTACAATGTTAGTATTCACTTATATACTTCATTGATCTATTCTCTCTACTATTTCTACTCTTTGTTTTGATTATGAAGAAGGTCTTAAGGTCTTACACTACTGTAATGACCTAATCTCAGATCCTCATACGGTGTGATTTCGGTGTTTTGACTTAGCATGAGACCATGATCTATTCTTGTTGTTGTAATTTGATTCTAATATATGTTAGATCTATTCCTAGGTTATTTTTTATGCATGATCTACTATTTTCTTATCTTTAGAATGAATCCCCATTCATTCTAGTCTTTCCGTGAGAATCCGAGGATCAAGCCTATTAGGTGATTTATTAGATTTCTATTCCAATGACCTTGTTTGATGTCTAGATCATCATAAATAGTCTCTATATGTTATTTTAGAATTTTCCTATAAATTTTGGAGTGTTCCGATGTCATTTGAAGAGTTTTTGACCGAAGTTGGAACTTTCTGTTCGTATAGCATACCTTTGGTCCATCGCTTTGGTCAATCCAATCAACCAAAGGCCGATCAACCAAAGGGGTCTATGACAACAACTTTCTCTGTTTTAGCTCTGTTTCGTCTCCGATCATTAGGGTCTGTTCCTTACACTCTATACATGTTTGTTAGGGTTATTTTGGTGATTTTGGACTCGCTCTTTGATCTCTTACTTAGAGTTTACGAAGTTAACTATATGGTGAGTACATTCACTCACAATTGACATTATTGCATTCTATATGTTGTTGGATCTTGTTTGCATATGATAGCTACTGTCTTATACTCTCTTCTATAGTGTTTTACTTCTGTAATTACAGTATGCTATTAATGATATGATTTACATACTTGTATTGAATGTGAATGGACTTTAATATGATGATTGTGAAATCATGATGTGATGTGATTGCCTAAGTTGTGATTGGGGAATGGGGAATGCCCTTTTGGTGTTTCTGTCATTGGACACTAGTAGAGGTGGTATGGGACACTTTCCTATGGGGCCCCTTGGCGCTTTCCCTGATTATTGACATACCTAGGACATGTCTAGAAGTGTTTGGCTAGGGAAACCCTGTCATATCTGACCCTATTGGAAGGGGTATTGAGACCGAGTGACCTATGGGAAAATGGGGATTCCTCAAAAGATATGCATCAGAGCCGTGAGAGGATGTAAATCACATTGTGGGGGCCATTTATTGGTATGGTCGCACATAATAAGCGTGGACTCGTGGGCGCCCAAGAAGGTGAGAAGCATGAGGGGACACAAGAGCTTCCCATTTATTATATGTGGATGGCCAATGGGGTTAAGAGTCTATGTAGCCAGGAAAGAGACAGTGACTCTAGGGGAAAAGATACCGGAAAGGATCACGGGAAGTGAGGAATGGACGTATCCGACCCTAAAGTAGATGTGACTCATTAGATGACTTGCATTGGGCTAAGTTTAACCCTGACACACGTCAATACTCATACCAATGGTGGTGAGCGACAGTGTTGACCTAAACCCCAGCTATGGAATGTCCGGGAAGGATGCCCTAACCCAACTATCGCGGAGAACCCAATAAACCAGAAAGGTTGAGGGAGAGTGATTTGTGACCTACCCAAAGGAGTATGGTGATTTATCTTAATGTGTCTGCCAATAGAGACCAGCATATATAGAGTTAGAAACATACTTGCATATTGTTTCACATCATTTGCATTCATGCTTTGTTCCTGTTCTTGAGATTGTGACTGTTATAATTGTTAATTGTGTTTGACTACTTGCTGGGTTCTTTTGAGCTCACCCTTCGAGGGACATGTTTTTCTTTAGATTGTGTTGCAGGTAGTACGATGACTGCGAGATCTCAAACTACAAGGCCACGGCGTGTGACTCATATGGTTTTCAAGACATTGGCAACTATGAGTTTTATAGCGAAGCATACGTGTGAAACCCAGCCCTGACCCTAATCCGGAAACTTTGTTATTTGTAGGTCCAGTGACCCGAAGTAAGGCAAGAAGTCATCTTTGGGCCATTTATGTTGAAGACTTGATGGCTGGATTGGAATCCATGAGTGTTGATGCCAGTGTTCCAATGGTGGAAACTGCACCCTGATGAAGATTGGATTAGTTGATGGTCTTGGAATGGTCTCTGTATTGATTCAAAGGCATTTCTAACTCCTAGGTATGTCACTCTAGGTGTGTGCAAAACCCCTTGATGTTTGGACTTGATCTGAGCCTTCAATTCCCTGTTTTGAAGTTGCTATCTTAATTGGTCGACTCATTGGTCGATTGAACCAATCGACCAATTGATTCTGTTTTTGAAATATGAATCCTATCTCTTCTATTTAAGTCTAATCTCAGGAATACTCCGGCTCATCTGCCTCCTAAGCCTCTGGAACGAGTTAGAACCCTAATCTAACCCATTCCCTTGCATTCTTTGGCGATCTCTCGCAAAGACTTGAAGAATTCTTCATCCTCCTACAGCAAAGGTATGATTTCACTCACTCTTTCTTCTATCTCTGATTTTCTTTCTTTAATTCTGTTCTTCGTTGAGATCAGGAAGAAGATGATGCACTCTTGCAACCATGTATTCCATGATCTCATCATGTTCTTTAAGATCCATGATCATCATCATGATCTTAACCCCAGCCAGTAGAATCTTCGAAACCCTAACCCTAATCCTTTAAAACCCTAACCTGTGTGATCGTCTGGAGAGCTTTTGGTAACCTCCCTTGTGAAAGGAAACCTCATGGGTAATGTGGAGGTTTATCTAAATTCAATATTCTTTAATTCTTCTTGTTATAATTGACCCATCATCAATTCCCTCCCTCCTGTGATCTCAACCTTTTTCATGGGAACCAAAAAGGGTGAAACCCTAATTTCTTGGGTAAGATCAAGAACCCCTAGTTTGATCATGGTAACCCAATCAATGTGTTTTCTTTACTATATCTGTAATCTTCATATCCTAGTTCTTTAATCTTTGATTATAATATTTTCCCTCATATTCTATGTTTAACCTAGTAGGTTAACCTTTTTGTTCCTAGGTTACAACTTGGGAACTTGATTTGATTTATGATTTGATATCCTCTATACCCTAGAATACTACCATGATAATTTCCCTCTGATTTGTACCCTTTTGAACCATCAAATTCGGTTCTTGATTCTCAAAATTCGGATTCTTGTAGGCCACTGTCTGCATTGGTCGACTCATTGGTCGACTGGTCCAACAGACCAATCAATCTTTTCCTTTATGCATCTTTCCTAACGTATTGTGTGCACTTGTTTAGGACTGTCTTCTCAGGTTTAGTCAAGATCATACTTGATTCTTTAAGATCCTATCCAAGTTAGAAGGTAAGGACAGTTAATTCCTTAACTACATAGATTGCTTGTTCTCTGGTTTCTACTTTATGAAACTATGAGATTACCTACTGTTGTTGTAATTTAATTCTGATCTCCTACTGTGGGAACAGTAGCACTTGTTTATATTGTCTTTTTATTATTCATGATATATGAATTACGTATTATTGCCTAATCTGATTTTTGCTTTTACATTCTCTTGTATATGATGAACTGCTCGTTGTGTATGTCATGACTATTCTGAGAATGTGTTTGCTTAAGTTTGGTTTGGGATTGGGGAGTATCATTTTGATGCTTCTGTCCTTGGACATCGGAGGGAATAGTATGAGATGTTCTCTGAAGATGCCCATCGATGCTTTCCCGAATCATTGGTTGTCATACCTAGGGATGTCTAGCAGTGTTTGGCTAGGATATACTGTCGGCCCCCGGGGGGCCGGGGACGCCCCCCCCCCGGGGGCCCCCCCGCAGGCCCGCGGGGGGGCACCCCCCCGCGGAAGAGGGGGGTATCGAGTGATCAGCCTCCCACATAAACAATAACATAATCATGAACAATCATAATAAAAGTGCGGAAGATAAACCATAGATCCAATAAAGAAAGAATGAATCATAAATGAATCAGAATGATAGATATAATCAGAGTATCAAACAGATAAGTAAAGTGAGGCAAAAATCCCACTTTACAACCAGCGGAAAAGTAGCTCTAAAAGATAATAAACTAGACAAAATCTAATCCCAGTAGCAAGTACATTGGGTAACTAAATTGTTCTCCACTTTATAGACAACATCCTTATAAGTGTAAATCTCATAAATAGCACAAGGACGCTTCCACTCAATGGTCGGACTAAGCATCGTACGGAGCATAACCACTCGCGGGGTCTTCAGTGTAATTGTGGTAACCGCAATCACCTTCCTGGAGATATGCCTCTTCGCCTTGCGCTTCTTCATAGGGACCGTCATAGTACTCAGTACCTGCAGGATAGTCTAACAAACATTGTACAATAAAGGAATGAGTTTCAAAGAAACTCGGTAAAGGCGATTAAAATCCATAATAACATAAATGGCGGGAATTTCCGAACAAACATAAATGCAATATGACATGAGACAAGCAATGAATGAATGAATCTAACTCTATGTATGCTGGTCTCTATTGGCAGACAAACTTTAAGTCATAGCACCGTACTTCTTTAGGAAGGTCCGCTCACATCCTCAACCATTTAAGATATCTTGGATTCTCTCACGGATCATTTCACCGGTCTTGAGCAGCCGATTGGTAATGGGTCCTTCATCCCTCGGGACAAACCATGGCGGGGGTTAAGTCAACACACTCTCTCACAACCATTTGGCATAAATCTTGGCGCATGTCGGGGGTAAAACCTAGCCAAATGCAAGTCTTCTACTTAGTTACATCAAGTCGGATCCGGATACGTCCATTCCTCGTCCCCGACGATCCTTTCCGGTATCCTTCACACTAGAGTCCTCATAGTCCCCGACTACGGACTCATCAACCCTATTGATCATCCACATATGGTAAACGGGAAGCTCTCACGTCCTCTCACGGGTTGGTTACCGGTCTTAAGCGCCTGTGAGCCCAAGTCTAACCATATGCAACCCTACCAATAAATGGCCCCCACAATGTGATTCCTGTCCTCTCACGGGTTGGTTACCGGTCTTGAGCGCCCATGAATCCCCATTGCTACCACGGGTCGTTCGGTCTCAATACCCCTCCGATTAGGGTCTGACATAACAGGACATCCTAGCCAAACACTACTAGACAATCCTAGATATGTCATCCAACAGTTTAGGAAGGTGTCCAGAGGGCATATCCGGAAACATCCCATAATATTCCCGTAGTAGTCCAAGGACAGAAGTGTCAAAAGGACACCTCTCCTTTCCAAACCATACTTAAGCATACACATGCATCAATTCATATCATCACATATATGGTAACTTCATATATGGAAAGAAATCAATAAGTACAATCAACTTCTATATAATTGGTAAGTAAATTATTCATGAATCAATTAATCATAAACAAGTAATGCTACTGTAATCAAAGTTATACAACAGTAGTATATCATTGTAAGAATCTAATTTAGGAAACATGTCAATGATATTCAAATATAGAAACTAGATTCATGCTATCTATGTAATTAAGGAAATAACCATCCTTACCTTTTATAACTCGCCAAGGAATCCTAAGAAGTCAAGTAAGATCTTGGCAAACTTGAGAAGAAGGTCCTAAACAAGTATATACAACATATTAGGAAAGATCCCTAACAGAAAAGATACCAAAACATCCAACACAGACCAATTCTGGAGTTGCTGAACTCATTGGTCGAGTGGATTGGTCGACTGGTCGATCGACCAATCGATCGACCAATGCGAGACGATAAGCCTAAAAAAAACAGAGTTTTAAGATATGAAATCCGAATTTGGTGGTTCAAAAGGGTACTAATCAAGGGGTAAACTACATCAGTAGTATTCTAACATATAGGGGACCTCAAAACACTAATCAAATCAAGACATCAAGATCCAAATTAGGAAACAAAAAGTTACCATAATTAGATCAACCATGGATCTTGATGAATTCGAAATAGAAATCAAAGACAAGAACAATAGGAGGATGGATCATTGCTTCAGGTAAAGGTATCATGAAAACATACTTAGATCTTCAAGGAAATAGGCTTAGAAGCATAAATCTAAATAAGGAAATAAAACCTACCATATATGTAACTACCATGATTCATGAAGAACACATAGTATGGTAGAAGAGAACAACTAGAGATTGATAGATCATGGATCATGAAAAGAAAACACAGTAATTAACTACTAACATGATCAAAATAGAAGATCCAAGGAGTTCAGAATTCAAATCAGAAGTTTAACAAGGTTAGATCATGGTTTGATCATGATTCCTTCAAAAGCTTGCAATGATCTTGGTTAAGATCATTGTTCTAGCCTCTAATCCTTAGGATGATCATGAGAACAAGTCCAGAGATGTTTGCAACGAGAGAATGCAGCATCTCCTCAACTGTCTCAACTCAAAATGGAAAGAAAATACAAAGATGGAGGAGAAGAAGAGAGAGTAGACATACCTTTTGATGCAAAAGGAAGAGTTTCGACGAAGATCCGTCAAGAAAACACCAAGGATGCAAGGGAGATGACTTGCAGAGGTCTTTGGTTCGTTCCAAAGAGTTTGGAGGCAGCAAATACGAAGTGGACTCGAGATTGGACTTAAATAGAGCAAGAAAAACCTAATTGCCAAAGACAGCACTCATTGGTCGAGTGGATTGGTCGACTGGCCCGATCGACCAATCGGTCGACCAATGCTTCGCACAACAAATCCAAAACAGGGAATTGAAGGCCCGGATCAAATCCAATCCTAAAGGGGTTTTGCACACAAGTCAAGTGACTTACCTAATAGGTAGAAATGCCTTCAAACCAAGATAGAGAGCACTCCAAGTCCATCAACTAATCCGATCTTCATCAAGATTCAGTTTCCATAAATAGAACTAATCATCAACTCTCACGGTTTCAAAGCCAGGCACCAAGTCCTCCACTGGGATGGCCCAAAGCCGACTTCTTACTTTACTCCGGGTCATCGGACCTACAAATAACAAGGTTCCCGGGTCAAGGTTAGGGCTGGGTTTTACATTCTCCCCCCTTAAAGAAATTTTGTCCTCGAAATTGAAAGCGTACTGTGCTTCCAAAGAGGTAAGGAAACTTCTCCTTCATGTCTTCTTCCTTCTCCCAAGAAGCTTCTTCAGGGGTATGGTTCTTCCACCGAATCTTCACCAAAGGGATGGTGCGATTCCGCAGCTGGTTGTCCTTCCTATCCAAGATTTCGGCTGGTTCTTCATCGTAGGTCAAATCAACACTAAGTCCTTCAGGTGCTTGCTGCAAAATGTGTTCCGGATTCTCTATGTATTTTCGGAGCATCGAAATATGAAACACATTGTGAACACCAGCAAGAGGCGGAGGTAATGCTAATCGATACGCAACAGGTCCAACCTTTTCCAAAATCTCGAAAGGTCCAATGTAACGAGGGCTAAGCTTTCCCTTAACATTGAATCTCATCACACCCTTCATTGGTGAAACCTTCAGAAATACTTTCTCTCCAACTTGAAATTCCAAATCGGTCCTTCTCTTATCGGCATAAGATTTCTGTCTTGACTGGGCAGACTTAATCCTTTCTCTTATCATATCTACCATAGCACTCGTAGCTTCAATCATTTCGGGACCTAAGACTTTTCTTTCACTGTCTCAGTCCAGTACAAAGGTGTCCTACAAGTACTGCCATACAAAGCCTTGAATGGAGCCATGCCTATTGTTGCTTGATAACTGTTGTTATAGGCAAACTCAACCAAAGCTAGGTGTTCATCCCAATTACCACCCATATCCACCACACAAGATCCGAGCATGTCTTCCAATGTCTGAATTGTCCGCTCGGATTGTCCATCATCGATTGTGGATGATGAGCTGTACTCAAGTTCAATTGGGTTCCCAAGGCCTTCTGCAAACTATTCCAAAACCTTGAGGTGAACCTAGGATCACGATCCGAAACAATACTCAATGGCACACCATGCGGACGAACCACATTATCCACATAAAGCCTTGCTAGCTTATCCAGTATGAGTGATCTTCATAGGAATGAAGTGGGCTGATTTGGTCAACCTATCAACAATCACCCACACAGTGTCATTGCCTTTACTTGTCCGAGGCAAGCTAGTCACAAAGTCCATGGAGATATCCTCCCACTTCCAACTAGGAATAGGAAGAGGCTGAAGTAATCCAAATGGAGGTTGTCGAACGGCTTTCACACGTTGGCAAGTCTCACACTTGGCAACAAAATCATCAACATCAGCCTTCAGACCAATCCACCAAAAATGTTCCTTTAAGTCCTTGTACATCTTGGTGCTTCCGGGTGTATAGTAAAGACTGATTGGTGTGCTTCCTTCAATATTTCTTTCTTAACTTCTTCATTTGCAGGCACCCACAGTCTTCCTCTAAACAACAAAGCACCATCCATGGATATACCAAAGTCGGGGTCCGACTCAGGATTCGAAGAAATCTTCTCAACTTTGATCAAAAGCTCTTGATCGAACTCTGTGAGCAACAATCTTATCTCTAAGACCAGATCTTGCCGTCATGGGCGAAAGAATAAAATCAGAATTCTCAGGGACAATTTCCAAATCAAAACTCTCAATAGAAGACCACAATGGTAAACTCAAAGCATTCAAATCCAAAGTCTTCTTCTGGTTCTTCCTACTAAGAGCATCAGCAACAACGTTTGCTTTCCCAGGGGTGATCTTGAATATCACAATCATAATCGGAGACTAGTTCCAACCATCTCCTTTGTCTCATGTTCAACTCCTTTTGGGTAAAGAAGTATTTCAAACTCTTATGATCCGTGAAAATGGCAATCTTCTCACCGTAAAGGTAATGTCTCCAAATCTTCAAAGCAAAGACAACGGCGGCAAGTTCTAGATCGTGAGTGGGGTAATTCCGCTCATAATCCTTCAATTGCCGAGAAGCATAGGCTACGACCTTGCCATGTTGCATCAGTACACAACCCAAACCAATCTTTGACGCATCGGTATAAACTGTCATACCACCGGAACTATCAGGTATAGTCAAAACCGGGGCACTTGTCAATCTATCTTTCAACTCTTGGAAATTCTTCTCACAGGCGTCAGACCAAACAAACTTTTCTTCTTTCCTGGTCAACTTAGTCATAGGAGCAGCCAACCGAGAAAAGTTCTCAATTAACCTTCGGTAGTAACCCGCCAATCCAAGAAAACTTCTTATTTCCGTTCTCGACTTCGGTCTTTCCCAATCAGCCACGAGCTTGGACCCTTTCGGGATGGACACGAATACCTTCGGCTGAAACTACATGACCAAGGAATACCACTCTCTTAAGCCGGAAATCACACTTGCTAAACTTAGCGAACAACTTCTTTTCTCGCAACCTTTGCAAAGTGAAACTTAGATGACTCGCATGCTCTTCTTCGCTCTTCGAATAGATCAAGATGTCATCAATGAAAACAATCACAAACTTATCAAGCACATCATGAAATACTCGGTTCATGAGGTCCATGAACACCGCAGGAGCATTGGTCAATCCGAAGGGCATGACTCTAAACTCGTAGTGATCATACCGCGTTCGGAAAGCTGTCTTGAAGATATCACTAGACTTCACTTTCAATTGGTGATATCCGGACCTTAAGTCAATCTTTGAGAACACAACTGCACCCTTCAACCGATCGAAGAGATCATCAATTCTGGGCAGCGGATATCTATTCTTGATAGTCAACTTATTCAACTCACGGTAGTCGATGCACAAGCGCATACTACCATCTTTCTTCTTGACAAACAGGACCGGAGCTCCCCAAGGTGACACACTAGGCTGTACGAAACCTCTATCAATGAGCTCATTCAACTGATTTTGCAACTCTTTCAACTCGGTAGGAGCCATCCTATACGGAGCTTTAGATACCAGAGCGGCACCAGGGACGAGATCAATAGAAAACTCGACATCCCTGTCTGGAGGCACTCCTGATAGATCATCAGGGAAGACATCAACAAAGTCGCAGACAACCACGACTTCATCGACTCTTTTCTCCACTATACCCTTGCCTTCGGATGAAGCATCATCCACTAGGGCATAGACTTGCATCGGTGCATGACAGCACCTTCTTACAAACCCTTCTCTTTTCACCCTGAAATTCAAAGACCGGACTTCCACAAATATGGAACTGAATCTTCTTTGAGGAACAAAGGAACACGGCTTTGTGGGCTGTCAACCAATCGATTCCCAAAATAACATCTAAGTCCTTCATGTCAAGAATTACAAAATTGGCTTCCAAGTTCTTCTCACCAATCAACACGGGACATTTAGATAACCCCTTATCTAGTTTCACAACGAGGACCAGTAGGTGTACTAATCAATAAACAACTAGACAACTTCTCGGGGATTAGGTTAGTCTTCTTGATGAATGCGAGATGACATGAACGAATGAGATGCACCCGTATCAAATAAGACAAATGCAGAAATAGAAGCAACTAACAATGTACCTGTAATCACTTCATGGCTTGGATCCTACTCAAGCCCTTGGAAATATCTGAAAACTCTACCGGAGGGAGGAGCAGGAGCACACTTCACCAGGGGCAGGCTGCTGGGCGGGCCGCCCGGACAGAGCACGAGCAAAATGACCAGCTTGCTTGCGGTAGAAGCAAACAGGATTGCTTTGGATCCAACGGGGGTGGCTGCAACAGAGGGCTTCGAACAAAAGGCCTTGCACTTGCACTTGCACTTGCTGGTGGTCGGTTTCCGCCATCTTGTCTAAAGCGGCCGGGCTGCTGAAAACCCGTGTTCGACCTACACTCTTAGCCTGAAAGGTAGGAGTGGGGTAGGGTGTAGGTCTCACAAAACGACGGTCATTACGATCCACCAAACCAGAATTCCTTGACTGCCAGGGCTTTTGCACACGAGCACTTTCCTTCTCTGTTTCTTCCAACTTCTTCAAGTTCTGCACCACTTGAGCATAGCTCACTATAGGCTGGACTGTGAGGTAAGCTTTAATGGCAGGGCGCAGTCCTTTGAAGAACTTCTTTGCTTTCGCGAGGTCATCCTTCGAGAGAATCGGAGCAAAGAAATGAAGCTCCTCGAACTTCTATTGGTACTCCAACACGAGACGAGAGATCCTTGAGTAAGAATCATGAACTCAGCTTCCTTCGCATCTTTTACCGCCTCGGGAAAGTAGTTCATACAAAAAGCCTCTTTAAACAGCTCCCAAGTTACAACTCCTGCATGCAAACCTTCCAAAATAGGCTGAGTGGAGATCCACCATGCATCAGCTTCTTGTTGTAACTTCCGTTCACAAACGAGAATCTTCGAGCTTCCGAGCATTGCAGATGTCGGAAAGCCTTCTCCAACTCACGAAGCCACTTGTTAGGAAACAAGGGGTCCTTGGTAACTCCGGTGAAAGTGGGTACTTGCATCTTGGGAAAACTCTCCATCGGGCGAGTATGAGGAGTTCAGCTAAACCTCCCGCATTCGGGACTGTGGCATGAGGATTCACATTAGCACCAGCCCGGGTCTCATTATGCGAGTCATGAAACCCACCAACATCTGGTTGAACCGAGCTGCTTGCTGCTTTGCATCATATTGCCCATAATATTGGCAATATCTCGGAAACTTCCAACATTCGGGGCACCAGATATCTCATGAGTACCCTGATCAACATTAGGTATCTCACCACCTCCATGAGGTATCTCACCACCACCATGAGGTATCTCACCACCTCCTTGACCCTTTGGATTCACCACGCCCACTTCTCAGAGTAACCATTCTGCAAAACCGAGAACATCAAAATACCGAATTTGAAGTTTCAACATAAACCGCAAGTCCAAATGATTTGAAAACTTAAATCATGCTCAAATATATCCATATAGTCATCAAACAATAATCCATAAGGCAAAAATCGCATTTTCCAAAAATTCAACAGCAAATGAGGTCTCGGTGACCATTGGTCGAGTGATTGGTCGTCGACCCGGTCGACCAATGAGTCGACCAATGCAGACAGAATGCGAAAATTCGCATTATAAGCCTCATTTTCACATTCCAACCTCATTCTAACTTCTTCCAAAGGTGAGAGAGCTCTAGGGAAAGTCTCCAAGAGTTCTCACAAGTGTTCTTGAGGTGATTTGGTGCTTCAACAACAACACCACAACACACAATCATCACAAACAAGGTAAATCTCTTATTCTTTCTTCCATTTTCATCTTCTCATGCTTGCATTTCAATTAAAACCATGCTTTGCTTGTATCCAATGCTAGAAATCATGCTTAGGAATGCTTAGAAACATATTCCCTAGGTTTTAAACACAATGCCATGCATAGACAACAAGTTTTAACATATTGGTGTTCATCTCGCAATGTTTTTATACCGAAATCGATATCTTTAGAAAAATCTTGTTTTCTCTCAAACCGCTTGAAATTTTCGCACGAGATCAAATGCTACATGCTCAAGATGACATTGTAGATAGGTCCATACAATTTGATTAAACCAATTTCAACTTTTCAAAAATCCAATTTTGACCTAAATTGCAAAATCCCCAAATTTCCTTCTTGCTGAATTTTTCGCTTTAATCCAAGTTTTCGATCGATTTTCATCAAACAAACTTCATAGACATGAAATTCCAAGTATTGCGCACATGCTAGTATGTTCAAATCAAATTTCCCCCAAATTTGAAATTTTCCGAAAAATTACGAAAATACCCTTTTTGGCTTAAATCTTAAGGTAGCACTAACTGGAATTGTCTCTTGTTTCTTTCACAGATATCCACTATGCAGAGGGGAGGGCAAGGACGAGGTAGAGGTCGTGGTCGCATTGTAGGTGCTCTTAGGGGCGGAGGTCGGGTTCCTTCGAGCCTAGACGGGAGGTTAGGAGACCGGACATGTTTGACACACCTCGGGCCGAGTTCTGTACGAGGCCTACTTCGATTCTTGCAATATCGAGATGGGACGTCTACTTCACTTACGCCAGCTCGGAGCCTTTAGGATTCGGCGAGAGATTCGACACATTGCGGTGGACTCATCTCTTCACCGAGGATCTGCCGGTATACCGGAACTAGTGAGGTTGTTCTTCAGCAACCTTACCTACACAAAGGAGGCTCGAGGCCAAGGACATCCGCTTAGACTTGTCCTCGGGAGTAGGGTCTTCCGGACTCGGATTCGCTTCTCCACCCGGACAACGGCTGAGATCTTGCGGGTTCCTTACTATCCGCGGCGGTGTGTGTGGATACTGCGGGGAGCGATCTGGACAGCCATCTAATGCCGTACGAGCTACGCGAGATATGCTCTATGCTATGGGATAGTCATCGATGCTTCACTCCGTGGACCAGCGGACGGATGACGGACTCTGCACGGATTATCGGTCGCATAGTCGGCCGAAACATTATGCCGAAGCCGGACATCACCATCGGGTCACGGTGATGGAGGCCTTAGTCATCTACCGCATCTACATGGGCTTCGAGATCGATCTCTCCTACATCATTCAGCGGGTCATCTTGGACTTAGTTCTGCGGCCTAGCATGCGGAACCTTTGCTATGGGAGGCTACGACTTTGATCTTCGGGCATTTCGGGGTGAGTTTCGAGGATACACCGGTGGACACTGGTTCCACGGGGATACTCTATTGGGACTCGGACCATTCGTCGGATGAGACTACGGCGATCGGAGAGATCCCTGGTCCGGAGGGTGAGGATGATGATGAATCGGAGGATGAGGATCGGGGGTCGGAGGATGGAGGAGAGGATATCGGTCCCGATAGTGATGATCGGGCCGGAGATGATGCGAGATATGCACGAGGCTGAGCCCGTGCATCACGAGTTTCCTTCATCACACTTCGAGGCGGGTGGCCCTTCACATGCGGTTCCGGAGACTTCGGATCTTGGAGCACGGATGAGATCGATGACTTCCATGCTAGAGAGGATGGAGGTCGGACGGAGAGCAGATGTACGAGAGGATGGAGTCACGACGGGATAGGATAGAGCATCGGGTGACTCGGCTAGCGGAGGAGTTCGGAGCATACGAGAGATCGAGAGAAGATCACCTAGATAGACTGTACCCTAGGATTTCCATTTATGCATTTCAAATGTAATCGTTGTAAAAACTTTTGAAATTAATGAAGTTCATTTTGTTTCACTTAATTATTGTATATTATGCACCTTTCTTTTCCTTGCATTAGTGACATTTGTTCAAGTATAATTATGGTATGTTATTCTGAAATGTTCTGTTATGCCTCAAAGGTTAAGTTTCTAATTCAGTGTTCTATTAT
Organism: Hakea prostrata; assembly: GCF_041222555.1. Lineage (NCBI taxonomy): Eukaryota > Viridiplantae > Streptophyta > Magnoliopsida > Proteales > Proteaceae > Hakea > Hakea prostrata. The sequence continues at coordinate 46,991 of NW_028291160.1, forward strand.
TCACTTCTAAGAGTAGAAGAGTCATTTCAGATCAATGACTCAGGAATGTTCAGTTGTTGTCTTTTGTGGTTAGGATCTCCTCGAACCTTGGGCTCTGATACCAATCTGTCACGTCCTCCCAGCCGGTACCCTATCTGGCATACCCGAGAGTGTGATCCACAGCCCGAAGATCAGGTATCGAGTGATCAGCCTCCCACATAAACAATAACATAATCATGAACAATCATAATAAAAGTGCGGAAGATAAACCATAGATCCAATAAAGAAAGAATGAATCATAAATGAATCAGAATGATAGATATAATCAGAGTATCAAACAGATAAGTAAAGTGAGGCAAAAATCCCACTTTACAACCAGCGGAAAAGTAGCTCTAAAAGATAATAAACTAGACAAAATCTAATCCCAGTAGCAAGTACATTGGGTAACTAAATTGTTCTCCACTTTATAGACAACATCCTTATAAGTGTAAATCTCATAAATAGCACAAGGACGCTTCCACTCAATGGTCGGACTAAGCATCGTACGGAGCATAACCACTCGCGGGATCTTCAGTGTAATTGTGGTAACCGCAATCACCTTCCTGGAGATATGCCTCTTTGCCTTGCGCTTCTTCATAGGGACCGTCATAGTACTCGGTACTGCGGGATAGTCTAAGAAACATTGTACAATAAAGGAATGAGTTTCAAAGAAACTCGGTAAAGCGATTAAAATCCATAATAACATAAATGGCAGAATTTCCAGAACAAACATAAATGCAATATGACATGAGACAAGCAATGAATGAATGAATCTAACTCTATGTATGCTGGTCTCTATTGGCAGACACGCTTTAAGTCATAGCACCGTACTTCTTTAGGAAGGTCCGCTCACATCCTCAACCATTTAAGATATCTTGGATTCTCTCACGGATCATTTCACCGGTCTTGAGCAGCCGATTGGTAATGGGTCCTTCATCCCTCGGGACAAACCATGGCGGGGGGTTAAGTCAACACACTCTCTCACAACCATTTGGCATAAGTCTTGGCGCATGTCGGGGGTAAAACCTAGCCAAATGCAAGTCTTCTACTTAGTTACATCAAGTCGGATCCAGATACGTCCATTCCTCGTCCCGACGATCCTTTCCGGTATCCTTCACTCTAGAGTCCTCATAGTCCCTGACTACGGACTCATCAACCCTATTGATCATCCACATATGGTAAACGGGAAGCTCTCACGTCCTCTCACGGGTTGGTTACCGGTCTTAAGCGCCCGTGAGCCCAAATCTAACCATATGCAACCCTACCAATAAATGGCCCCCACAATGTGATTCCTATCCTCTCACGGGTTGGTTACCGGTCTTGAGCGCCCATGAATCCCCATTGCTACCACGGGTCGTTCGGTCTCAATACCCCTCCGATTAGGGTCTGACATAACAGGACATCCTAGCCAAACACTACTAGACAATCCTAGATATGTCATCCAATAGTTTAGGAAGGTGTCCAGAGGGCATCTCTGGAAACATCCCATAATATTCCCGTAGTAGTCCAAGGACAGAAGTGTCAAAAGGACACCTCTCCTTTCCAAACCATACTTAAGCATACACATGCATCAATTCATATCATCACATATATGGTAACTTCATATATGGAAAGAAATCAATAAGTACAATCAACTTGTATATAATTGGTAAGTAAATCATTCATGAATCAATTAATCATAAACAAGTAATGCTACTGTAATCAAAGTTATACAACAGTAATATATCATTGTAAGAATCTAATTTAGGAAACATGTCAATGATATTCAAATATAGAAACTAGATTCATGCTATCTATGTAATTAAGGAAATAACCATCCTTACCTTTTATAACTCGCAAAGGAATCCTAAGAAGTCAAGTAAGATCTTGGCAAACTTGAGAAGAAGGTCCTAAACAAGTATATACAACATATTAGGAAAGATCCCTAACGGAAAAGATACCAAAACATCCAACACGGACCAATGCTGGAGTTGCTTTGAACTCATTGGTCGAGTGGATTGGTCGACTGGTCGATCGACCAATCGATCGACCAATGCGACGATAACCTAAAAAAAACAGAGTTTTAAGATATGAAATCTGAATTTGGTGGTTCAAAAGGGTACTAATCAAGGGGTAAACTACATCAGTAGTATTCTAACATATAGGGGACCTCAAAACACTAATCAAATCAAGACATCAAGATCCAAATTAGGAAACAAAAAGTTACCATAATTAGATCAACCATGGATCTTGATGAATTCGAAATAGAAATCAAAGACAAGAACAATAGGAGGATGGATCATTGCTTCAGGTAAAGGTATCATGAAAACATACTTAGATCTTCAAGGAAATAGGCTTAGAAGCATAAATCTAAATAAGGAAATAAAACCTACCATATATGTAGCTACCATGATTCATGAAGAACACATAGTATGGTAGAAGAGAACAACTAGAGATTGATAGATCATGGATCATGAAAAGAAAACACAGTAATTAACTACTAACATGATCAAAATAGAAGATCCAAGGAGATCAGAATTCAAATCAAAAGTTTAACAAGGTTAGATCATGGTTTGATCATGATTCCTTCAAAAGCTTGCAATGATCTTGGTTAAGATCATTGTTCTAGCCTCTAATCCTTAGGATGATCATGAGAACAAGTCCAGAGATGTTTGCAACAGAGAATGCAGCATCTCCTCAACTGTCTCAACTCAAAATGGAAAGAAAATACAAAGATGGAGGAGAAGAAGAGAGAGTAGACATACCTTTTGATGCAAAAGGAAGAGTTTCGACGAAGATCCGTCAAGAAAACACCAAGGATGCAAGGGAGATGACTTGCAGAGGTCTTTGGTTCGTTCCAAAGAGTTTGGAGGCAGCAAATACGAAGTGGACTCGAGATTGGACTTAAATAGAGCAAGAAAAACCTAATTGCCAAAGACAGCACTCATTGGTCGAGTGGATTGGTCGTTGGCCCGATCGACCAATCGGTCGACCAATGCTGACAGCAAATCCAAAACAGGGAATTGAAGGCCCAGATCAAATCCAATCCTAAAGGGGTTTTGCACACAAGTCAAGTGACTTACCTAATAGGTAGAAATGCCTTCAAACCAAGATAGAGAGCACTCCAAGTCCATCAACTAATCCAATCTTCATCAAGATTCAGTTTCCATAAATAGAACTTCATCATCAACTCTCACGGATTCAAAGCCAGGCACCAAGTCCTCCACTGGGATGGCCCAAAGTTGACTTCTTACTTTACTCCGGGTCATCGGACCTGCAAATAACAAGGTTCCCGGGTCAAGGTTAGGGCTGGGTTTTACAATACCCCTGTTATATCAGACCCGATTCGGAAGGGCATTGAGACCGAACGACCCGTGGTAGCAATGAGGATTCGTGGGCGCTCAAGACCGGTAACCAACCCGTGAGAGGACGGGAATCACATTGTGGGGGCCATTTATTGGAGGGTTGCATATGGCTAGACTTGGGCTCATGGGCACTCAAGACCGGTGAAATGATCCGTGAGGGGACATGAGAGCTTCCCGTTTACCATATGTGGATAACCAATAGGGTTGATGAGTCCATAGTCAGGGACTATTAGGACTCTAGTGGAAAGGATACCGAAAAGGATCGTCAGGGACGAGGAATGGAAGTATCTGGACCTGAGTTGATGTAACTGAGTAGATGACTTGCATTGGGCTAGGTTTTTCCCTGACATGCACCGGTACTTATGCCAAATGGTTGTGAGAGAGTGTGTTGATTTAACCCCCTGCCATGGTTTGTCCTGAGGGATGCAGGACCCATTACCAACCGGCTGCCCAAGATATCTTATATGGTATAGGGAACCCAAGATATCTTATATGGTTGAGGGTGTGAGAGGACTTTCCCTAAGAAGTACGGTGCTATGACTTAAAGCATGTCTATCATAGAGACCAACATACATAGAGTTTAGATGCATTCATACCTTATCTGTTTCATACTGCATTGCATCATGTTATTTTTTGCCACATGTTATCTATGATGTTATGGATTAACTACCTTACTGAGTTTCTTCGAAACTCATTCCTTTGTGTATATTCTTTGTTTAGATTATCCTACAGGTACAGATTATTATGACGAGCAGTACAGTGAAGCGCAAGCCGATGAAGCGTATTACACGCAAGGTGCTGGCGACGATCAAGATTACTCTGATGATCCCCCGGCAGATCAAGCTGCGTACTACTTTTGAAAACAGCATAGAGTTAGAACGGATTCATTGGATTGACGAAGTCAATACTTATGAAGACGTTATCTATAAACTAGAAGACGCTTAATCTTAGTTTATTTCTTAGTACATTTGTTTCAGTTGTAATTCCTTTTGACTTTCATACTGCGTTCCGCTATATTGGATATCTGGTATCTTTTCCGCACTCTAATTATACTGATTATTCATTATTGTTTTGAACCTTTGTTTATAATATTAAACCTTGATTATTTCCTGTTTATGATTATGTTATTGTATATGTGGGAGGATGATTTCCTTGATACTTGATCTTCGGGGCTGTGGATCACACTCTCGGGTATGCCAGTTAGGGTACCGGCTGGGAGGATGTGACAGATTGGTATAAGAGCCCAAAGTTCAAGGAAATCCTAACCACAGAAAACAGTAAGAGAACATTCCTGAGTCATAGATCCAGAAGTGACTCATCTACTCTTAGAAGTGAATAATAGAACACTTGGACTAGAAACTATTAATGAAGCATAACTGAATACTTCTGAATAATGCACAATAATTATACTTAAACAATTGTCACTTAATGCAATAAAAGAAAAGTGCATAATACACAATAATAAAGTAAAACAAAGAGAACTTCATTAACTTTTAGAAAAGTTTTACAACGATTACATCTGAAAAGCATAAATGAAAATCCTAGTACAGTCTATCTAGGTGATCTCCTCTGATCTCTGTAAGCTTGGAACTCCTCTGAAAGCTGAGTCACCTGATACTCTATCCTATCCTATCCTGTTGTGACTCCATCCTCTCATATAGCTGCTCCTGTCTGACCTCCATCCTCTCCAGCATGGAAGTCATCGATCTCATCTGTGCACTGAGACCCGAAGTCTCTGGAACAGCATGAGAAGGACCACCTGTCTCGAAGTGCGAGGAAGGGAAATCGTGATGCTCCGGCACGGTCTCGTGCATCTCAGTATCATCTCCGGCCTGATCATCATCACTGTCAGGACCGATATCCTCTCCACCATCCTCTGACTCCTGCTCATCCTCTGTTTCATCATCCTCCTCACCCTCTGGACCAGGAGATCTCACTGTCTGAGTCAGCCCCATCTGACGTACCATCCTAGTCCCCATGACGTATCCTCGTCGACCAGTGTCCATTGCTGTTTCCTCGAAACTGACCCCGAAATGCCTGAAGATCAAAGTCAGTAACCTCCCATAGCAAAGATTCCGCATGCTAGGCCGTAGAACCAGATCCAGCATGACCTGCTGTATAATGTAGGAAAGGTCGATCTCGAAGCCCATGTAGATCCGGTAGATGACTATGGCCTCCATCACTGTGACCCTATGGTGATGTCCAGCCTTCGGCATGATGTTTCGACCGACGATGCGACCGATAACTCGTGCAGAATCTGTCATCTATCCGCTGTTCCTAGGAGTGAAGCACCGGTGGCTATCCCACAGTGTGTTGCATATCTCGCGCAACTCGTATGGCATCAAGTAGCTATCTATATCTGCTCTTGCAGGTATCCATAAGCACTGATCTGGGTAGTGAGGGACCTGCAAGATCTCGGCTAGTGATCTGGTGGAAAAGCGAATCTTAGTCTGGAAGACCCTGCTCCTGAGGACAAGTCTAAGTGGATGCCTTAGACCTTTAGCCTCCTCGGTGTATGTAAGGTTGCTGAAGAACAACCTCACTAGCTCAGGATATACAGGCAGATTATCTGTGAAGAGATGAGTCCACTACAAGGTGTCGAACCTCTGCTGTATCCTAAAGACTCGGAGCTGGCGAAGGTGTAATAGACGTCCTAGCTCGATCTGGCAGTAGCTAAAGTAGGCCTCACACACGAACTCGGCCTGTGGAGTGTCGAAGCACTCTGGCCTCCGGACATACTATCTAGGCTTTGAAGGAACCTGACCTCTACCTCTGAGTGCCCTTACTATGCAACCTCTACCTCGTCCGCGTACTCCTCTCGGCATAGTGAATGTCTGTGGAAGAGACAATGACATTGTTGGTTAAGTACTATTTCAAGATTTAAGCCAAAAGGGTATTTCGTAATTTTTCGGAAAATTTCAAATTTGGGGGAAATTTGATTTGAAGATACTAGCATGTGCATAATACTTGGAATTGCATGTCTATGAAATTCATTTGATGAAATTCGATCGAAAACTTGATCTAAAGCGAAAAATTCAGCAAGAAGGAATTTGGGGATTTTGCATTCTAGGTCAAAATCGGATTTTTGCAAAGTTGAAATTGGTTAAATCAAACTATATGGACATATCTACAATATCATTTTGAGCATGTAGCAATTGATCTCATGCGAAAAATCCAAGCGGTTTGTGAGAAATCGAAATTTTTCTAAAGTTAACGATTTCGGTACGAAAACCTTGCGAGAAGTGCAAGAAGGTGTTAGAACTTGTTGTCTATGCATGGCATTGCGTTTAAAACCTAGGGAATATGTTTCTAAGTATTTCTAAACATGATTTCTAACAATGGATACAAGTAAAACATGGATTTGATTGAAATGCAAGCATGAGAAGATGAAAGTAAAAGAGAAAATGTTAGTTTTACCTTGTGTTTGATGAATGTGAGTTGTGGTGTTGTTGTTGAAACACTTGAATCACCCAAGGATGCTTGGAAGAACCTTAGAAGATGTTTCCCCAGAGCTCACTCACTTGTGGAAGATGTTAAAATGAAGTTTGAATGTGAAAATGAAGCTTATAATGCGAATTAAGCTTCATTTTCGTATTCTGTGAGCATTGGTCGACTCATTGGTCAATTGGGTCAATCGACCAATCAACCGACCAATGGACCCAGTAACTCCATTTTTGGTTGAAATGTTGGAAAATGTGATTTTTGTCCTATGAATTGTTGTTGGATGACTAAATGGATGTATTTGAGCATGATTTAAAACTTTCAAATCATTTGGACATGTTGATTGTATTGAAACTTCGAAATTTGGTATTTTGACGTTTCCGGTTCTTGCAGAATGGTTACTCTGAGAAGTGGGCGTGGCGAATCCAATGGTCATGGAAGTGGTCGTGGTGAGATACCTGAAGGTGGTCATGATCAGCAGACTGGTGACCAAGGTACCCATGACATACCAGGTGCCCCAAATGTCGAAAGCTTTCAAGATATTGCAAACATCATGGACAATATGATGCAACAGCAAGCAGCCCAGTTTAATCAGATGTTGACGGGTTTCATGACACTGCATAATGAGACTCGTGCTGGTGTTAATGTGAATCCTCATGCCGCAATTCTGAATGCGGGTGGCCTTGCTGGAACTCCTCATACTCGCCTGATGGAGAGTTTTCTGAAGATGCAAGTGCCCAGCTTTACTCGTGTTACCAAGGATCTCTTGTTCCCTAACAAGTGGATTCGTGACTTGGAAAAGGCTTTTCATCATCTGCAATTCTCCGAAGTTCAAAAGATTTTGTTTGCTGAACAAAAGTTGCAGCATGAAGCCGATGCTTGGTGGACTTCCACTCGGCCTGTTTTGGAAGGTTTGCATGCAGGTGTTGTAACTTGGGATTTGTTCAAAGAGGCTTTTTGCATGAATTATTTCCTTGAGGCGGTGAAGGATGCGAAGGAAGCTGAGTTCATGGTTCTCGCACAAGGATCCTTGTCTGTGTTAGAGTACCAACAGAAGTTTGAGGAACTTCATTTCTTTGCTCCTGATTCTCTGAAGCCTGATATTGCTAAGGCGAAGAAGTTCTTTAAGGGATTGCGCCCTGCCATTAAAGGCTATCTCACTGTCCAGCCTATAGTGAGCTATGCCCAAGTGGTGCAGAACTTGAAGAAGTTGGAACAAAATGAAAAGGAGAATGCTCGCGTGCAAAGGCCTTGGCAGTCTAGAAACCCTGGTTTGGTGGATCGTAATGATCGGCGCTTTGTGAGACCTACACCCTATCCCACTCCTGCTTTTCAGCCTAGGAGTATAGGTCAAAGCCTTGGTTTTCGACAGCCTGGTCAATTTCAGTATGGCGGGAATTGACCACCAGTGAATGCAAGTGCTAGGCCAGTGAATTCGAATCCTAAGCCTTTTGTTCAGAAGCCTCCTTTTGCAGCTGCTTCGATAGGACCGAGCAATTCTGTTTGCTTCTTCTGTAAGCAGTCTGGTCATTTTGCTTGCGATTGTCCAAAGAGGCTTGTCCAGCAGCCTATCCCAGTGGTGAAGAGTGCTCCTGCTCCTCCCTCTGGTAGAGTGTTCAGTATCTCTAGTACTGAGCAAGATGGAAGCCATGATGTGATCACAGGTACATTGTTAGTCGCTTCTTTTCCTGCATTTGTTTTATTTGATACGGGTGCATCTCATTCGTTCATATCATCTGCATTCATTAAGAAGACTGACCTAATCCCTGAGAAGTTGTCTAGTTGTTTATTGATTAGTACACCTACTGGTCCTATTGTGAAACTAGATAAAGGATTAGTTAAATGTCCTGTATTGGTTGGTAAGATGAACTTGGAAGCTAATTTGGTACTTCTTGATATGAAAGACTTCGATGTTATTTTGAAAATTGACTGGTTAACAGCCCACAAAGCTGTATTTCTTTGCTCCTCGAGAAAGATTCAGTTCCATACTTGCGTAGGTTCAGTTTTTGAATTACAAGGTGAGAAAAGAAGGGTTTGTAAAAAGATATTGTCCACATTGATGCAAATCTATACCATAGTAGATGATGCTTCTTCTGAAGGCAAGAGAAAAGTGGAGAAAAGAATTGACGAAGTCAAGGTGTCTGTGACTTTGTTGATGTCTTCCCTGATGATCTATCGGGAGTGCCTCCAGATAGGGATGTTGAGTTTTCTATTGATCTCGTCCCTGGTGCCGCTCCGATATCTAAGGCTCCGTATAGGATGGCTCCTACTGAGTTAAAAGAGTTGCAAAACCAGTTAAATGAGCTCATTGAAAGAGGTTTCATACAACCTAGTGTGTCACCTTGGGGAGTTCCGGTCTTGTTCGTCAAGAAGAAGGATGGTAATATGCGTCTGTGCATTGATTACCGTGAGTTGAATAAGCTGACTATCAAGAATAGATACTCGCTGCCCCGGATTGACGATCTCTTTGATCAATTGAAGGGTGCAGTTGTGTTCTCAAAGATTGACTTAAGGTCTGGATATCACCAGTTGAAAGTGAAGTCAAGTGATATCTTCAAGACAGCTTTTCGAAAGGTACGGCCATTATGAATTCCAAGTCATGCCTTTTGGATTGACTAATGCTCCTGCTGTGTTCATGGACCTCATGAACCGAGTCTTTCATGATGTGCTCGATAAGTTTGTGATTGTCTTCATTGATGATATTCTGATTTATTCAAAAAATGTTGAAGACCATGAAAGGCAGAAAAGAAAAGAGAAGGATTAGAGAGAGGATTAAGTCTGCTCAGTCAAGACAGAAATCCTATGCCGACAAGAGAAGGACCGATCTGGAGTTTCCTATTGGAGAGAAAGTTTTCCTTAAAGTATCACCTATGAAAGGTGTGATGAGATTCAATGTGAGAGGAAAGCTTAGCCCCCGCTTCATCGGACCTTTTGAAATCTTGGAAAGGGTTGGACCTGTTGCTTATCGCTTGGCCTTGCCTCCATCTCTTGCTGGAGTTCACAATGTGTTCCATGTTTCGATGCTTCGGAAGTACATAGAGAACCCGGAACACATACTACAGCAAGCACCCGAATGACTTAGTGCTGATCTTTCTTACGATGAAGGACCAGCTGAAATCCTAGATAAAAAGGACAAGCAGCTGCGGAATCGCACCATCCCTTTGGTGAAGATTCGGTGGAAGAACCATACCCCGGAAGAGGCTTCATGGGAAAAAGAAGAAGAAATGAAGGAGAAGTTTCCTCATCTTTTTCGGAGCACAGGTACGCTTTCAATTTCGAGGATGAAATTCTTTTAAGGGGGGAAGAATGTAAAATCCAGCTTTTACCTAACCTTGACCCGACCCGGTCATTGTTATGTTTGTAGGTCCAAAGACCCGAAGTGGTGGTAGGAGGGACTTATGGGCCCTACTGGTTGATGACGTAATGTCGGGATTCCAGTTTATGGACATTGATGATGCTGCTCCTTCCTTGAGCACATTACCAGTGCTAAGTTAGAATCTGCGCACTGATGAAGAGCGAGACAGTTGAAATACCAAACGGAGTCCTGTGCATAATCCGAAGGTACTCCCTGAAACTAGACCTCTTGAGTGAACTGTAGGAGAAAACCCCATGCAATTTGACCTTGTATAGCCCTCCAAGTCCGCACCTAAAGTTGCTGAACTATTCTGTAAAATTTCTGCAGAGATTGTTTTGGTCGATACTATTGGTCAATACCATCGACCAAAGGTATCGACCAACAAGTCTGCTGAGCCCAGATTTAAAGATTCTTGGAATATTCTTTTCTATTTATTTATTCCTCGAGACTGGAGCCCTATTCTCGCTTTTTAACATCTGGGAACGTGAGAGAGCCTCCCAAGAACTCCTCCTTGGTAGTGGTGAAGCATCTTCTTCATCAATCATTGCCAACCACTCATTCCTACTTTCTTGTTCCACTTTAAAGGTATGACTCTCTCTCCTAATCACTTTCTCACTCATATTTTCTCTATTTTACTGTTGGGACCATGGCCAAGGTGCTGCAACCTTGCATACACCTTGCCATGAACCTTCTAAACCCCATACAATGATGTTTTCACCGATATGACTATGATTGATTCACCTCATGATCATTGACTACACATTTCCATGATTTATTGCTTACCAACTTGCTTTATTTACCAAAACTGAGATGAAGCTCATGATTAACCTAATCTATACCTTGCATATGTGCTCCATGTTACTTCTAAACGATTCCCTACCTAATCCCCCATGTTTTCCCCTAATTTGCATTGAGTTATAGCCAATGCTATGATCTACAACTCTTAACCTTATTATGTCAATTTGGGGATTTCCAAATGGACCATTGGATTATGAAAGTTTCTTGATAATTAGTGTCCCCATGTTGTGCTTAGACTATCCTCCAAGTTTCATGTCAATCCGAGACCCGGAAGACCAAATCCGGGCAAGAATCCGAAAAGCCAGCTTGCTGTCCCGGAATTGATTTGGTCGATACTATTGGTCGATACTATCAACCAAATGTATCGACCAATAGAGTTCTTGTCAGCAACTTTTGCCGATTCCGATTCGTTTGATCTCCGATTGTTCTGATTTCTTCTCTAACCTTTCATATATGCTTGTTTAGGACTTTAAGACTATTTGGGCCACTCGCTTGTGATCTTGGACCATTCTCTTCTCCGATTCAAGGTAAGGATAGTTATCGATGTAATTACCTAGGATATGGAAATCTTGACTTGGTATTCCTAACCTAGTAAATATAGTTTCTATTTCATATTCTTATCGTGTTAGACTTGCTACATATGTCTTTTAACAGTAGCTTTGTGTTTACATTATATTACTTCAATGTTTTATCATGTTTATCAATTTCAATATATGATGACTTATGTCAATGTCATGAATTGAATGTTTATTATGACGTTGTATCTTGTGAACTGATATGATGAACTTGGGCATGTGATTGCTTAAGTATAACTTGGGATTGAGGGGTACCCTACTGGTGCTTCTGTCCTTGGACATCGGAGGGAATAGTATGGGATGTTCTCCGAAGGTGTCCATTGACGCTTTCCCGGGTTATTGAATGACATGCATAGGATTTGTCTAGATGTATGGCTAGGATGTCCCTATCATATCAGACCCGATTTGGAAGGGCATTGAGACCGAACAACCCGTGATAGTAGTGTGGATTTGTGGGCGCTCAAGACCGGTATCCACTCCGTGAGAGGACATAAATTGCATTACGGTTACCCGAAAGGGGCCATTTATTGGTAGGGTTATAAATGGCTAGACTTGGGCTCACGGGCACTCAAGACCGGTGAAATGATCCGTGAGAGGGACGTGAGAGCTTCCCGTTTACCATTTGTGGATGACCAATAGGGTTGATGAGTCCGGTGAGTAATATCCGTGACTCTAGTGTGAAGGATACCGGAAAGGATTCCGAGAGGGGAGGAATGGAAGTATCTGGAACTGGCATGATATGATTAAGTAGATGACTTGCATTGGGCTAGGCTATACCCTGACATGCGCCAATACTTAGACCAAACGGTGATGTGAGAGAGCGGTGACCAAAACCCCCAACCATGGATTTGTCCGAGAGGGATGCAAGACCCAATTCCCCCCGGTGATGAGTGACTGAGACTACCTAAAGAAGTATGGTGCTATGACTTAAAGCATGTCTACCATAGATGACCAGCATACTTAGAATAAAGTCATATTGCATTATATGCCTCATATCATCTGCATCATTTTATGATTATCTTGTGGTTTATGTTTGGTGGGATAACTTCCTTGCTGAGTTCTTTTGAACTCATTCCTTTTCTGTTGCAATATTTTGTTAGGCTATTCTACAGGTGATTACTCTGATGGCACCCTCCCTGAGGCGGACCCAGATACCTCATACTACCATCCGGAGGCTGGCTACGTTGAAGACTTCGGTGACCATACCGAAGAAGATTACAAGGCATACCAGGGTTAGCCCCGGAGTTGTATGGGAGCAGTCATGTTGGGTCTCCATGGTCCTCAACTTTGAAGAAGATATATTTATTATGGAGGAGACTTATGAGTAGTTACCCCTTCTTTTGTGACAGTATACTTAGAAGAATTGTAATAACTTTAACTTACCTTTATAACTTGAGACTTGTACTTAACTAAATTTTGACCTCACTTCTGTTTGGTGAAGGAGTGGATTCCGCCCACTGCCTTCTTAATTTATCTGATTTGATATTTATTTCCGCACTCTGATTATGTCTGACACCTTATTTCTGAATTCCATGATCATTCATTGTTAGTTTATGATTATTATCTGTTCATGATTGTATTATCGTCGATGTGGATTATGTGGTCCCTGAACTATGGATCTTCGGGGCTGTGGATCACATCCCGGGTATGCCAGATAGGGTACCGGCTGGGTGGATGTGACAGCTGTACTCATTGGTCGATTGGATTGGTCGACTGGTCTAGTCGACCAATCAGTCGACCAATGCAGACAGTAGCCTAAAAAAACAGAGTTTTAAAATATGAAATCCGAATTTGGTGGTTCAAAAGGGTACTAATCAAGGGGTAAACTACATCAGTAGTATCCTAACATATAGGGGACCTCAAAACACTAATCCAATCAAGTCATCAAGATCCAAATTAGGAAACAAAAAGTTACCATAATTAGATCAACCATGGATCTTGAAGAATTCAAGGTAGAAATCAAAGACAAGAACAATAGGAGGATGGATCATTGCTTCAGGTAAAGGTATCATGAAAAGCATACTTAGATCTTCAAGGAAATAGGCTTAAAAGCATAAATCTAAATAAGGAAACAAAACCTACCATATATGTAACTATCATTATTCATGAAGAACACATAGTATGGTAGAAGAGAACAACTAGAGATTGATAGATCATGGATCATGAAAAGAAAACACAGCAATTGACTACTAACATAATCAATATAGAAGATCCAAGGAGATCAGAATTCAAATCAGAAGTTAAACAAAGACTAGATCATGGTTTGATCATGATTCCTTCAAAAGCTTGCAATGATCATGGTTAAGATCATTGTTCTAGCCATTAATCCTTAGGATGATCATGAGAGACAAGTCCAGAGATGTTTGCAACAGAGAATGCAGCATCTCCTCTACTGTCTCAACTCAAAAAGGAAAGAAAATAAGAGATGGAGGAGAAGAAGAGAGTATAGACATACCTTTTGATGCAAAAGGAAGAGTTTCGACGAAGATCCGTCAAGAAAATCACCAAGGATGCAAGGGAGATGACTTGCAGAGGTCTTTGGTTCGTTCCAAGGAGTTTGGAGGCAGCAAATATGAAGTAGACTCGAGATTGGACTTAAATAGAGCAAGCAAGACCTAATTGCCAAAGACAGCACTCATTGGTCGAGTGGATTGGTCGACTGGTCCAGTCGACCAATCAGTCGACCAATGCTGACAGTAATTCCAAAACAGGGAATTGAAGACCCAGATCAAATCCAATCCTAAAGGGGTTTTGCACACATAACAAATGACTTACCTAATAGGTAGAAATGCCTTCAAACCATGATAGAGAGCACTCCAAGTCCATCAACTAATCCGATCTTCATCAAGATTCAGTTTCCATAAATAGAACTTCATCATCAACTCTCATGGATTCAAAACCAGACACCAAGTCCTCCACTGGGATGGCCCAAAGCTGACTTCTTACTTTACTTCGGGTCACTGGACCTACAAATAACAAGGTTTCCGGGTCAAGGTTAGGGCTGGGTTTTACAATAAGAGCATCTGCCCCAACAATATGTGGATGACCATAGTGTGAAATCCCACAAAACCCTAATCCGGAAATCCTTAGTGAAGATCCCATTTTTGAAAACCCTGACTGACTTTTAAAGAAGAAGTAACTCGAAGGATAATGAATTCTGGAAGGTGGACCATGATTGTGAAACCCAGCCCTAACCTTGACCCGGAAACCCTATTGTTTGTAGGTCCGATGACCCAGAGTAAAGGAAGAAGTCAACTGTGGGCCATCTCTGTGGAAGATATGAAGTTTGACTCTGAAACCATGGATGTAGATGTTGGTGCTCCAATCATGGAAACTTGCTCTGAGCTAGAAAGGAAACTACACTTGACTGAAGATGAGATTAGTTGAAAGACTTGGAGTATTATCTGACTTGGTTTGAAGGCATTTCTACACCCTAGGTATGTCACTTGATGTGTGTGTAAAATCCCTTTAGGTTTGGTGTTCATTTGATCCTCCAATTCCCTGCTTGAACTTTGCTGACCTGATTGGTCTATTGATTGGTCGACTGAGCCAGTCGACCAAGCACTCAACCAACTGTGTGTTATATCTGAGAAAATCCAATTTTAAGGTTTTTCACTCTATTTAAACACACTTCGTGTTTCTTAGTGTCCTCTGCCTCCAAAACACTCTGAGAATGTGGGAAGACTCGTTTTAAACTCTCTTCGGTGATTTCAAAGAATTCTCTGCAAGATCTGAAGTCTCTCATCTTCGATCTGCCAATACAAGATTAGTAATCTCTTCGGTGTCATGATTTATTCTTCTTTAATCTTGTTCTTGTTTGAGATTGGGAAGAAGATGCTGCATTCTTGCAACCATCTCTTTCATGATCTCATTCTTTTCTTTAGGGTTTATGATCAACATAGAGATCTCAACCCTAATCCTTGAAAGATCCTTTTGAAACCTAGTTCTTCTTATGGATCTGATTTCTTAGCCGACTGAATCTAATTTTTCATACATACTTGTAATCGATTCTGATTACCTTTTTCTTGGATGAGATCTAAGTCATCCCTTGTCTTTTCTGTGATTTTCATAGTATATTTTATCGAATTCTAGGGTTTTCACCCAATTGGGGAAACTATGATTTTAAATTAGAAGGTTGTGTTTTAATCATTTTAGTGCCTGATCTTTACTCCCTTAGTGTTAGAATACTATCCTAAAGTTTTCCTCCAAGTTTCGTGAAGTTCCGAACCCTATAGATTGAGTTTTGGATCAGAAATTCCGTATTTGCTTTGTACGGACTCTATTGGTCGACTGATTGGTCGACTAGGTCAGTAGACCAATCATTCGACCAATAAAGTCAGAAGCTCTGTTTTTCGCTCTGTTTGATTCGTTTGCTCTCTGATCTTTTAGGCTTCTTTCCTAATGTTGTATCTATGATTGTAAGGGTTTAATTGTTAAGTTTGGAAGCTCTCTCTTCGATCTTTGGATTATCTTCGACGATAATTAAGGTAAGGACAGTTATTTCATAATAACATAGACCGCGTACTCTTGGGTTTCTACTTTAAGAAACTCTGAGTTTATTTACTATTCTTGTATGTTATAATTTTGATGTACTACTGTAAGTACAGTAGCACTTCACTTATGTTTTCTTTTTCATTATTCAAGATTATATGAAATGCTTATTACTGCATATTGTTTAATGATTGGATTATGCTTTTACATTCTCTTTGTATGATGAGTTGTTGATTTTGTATGTCATGGCTGATCTGAGAATGTGTTTGATTAAGTATGGTTTGGGATTGAGAGGTGTCCTTTTGACACTTTTGTCCTTGGACATCAACGGAAATAGTATGGGATATTTTCGGGGATACCCATTGACACCTTCCTGAACCATTGGTTGTCATACCTAGGGCTGTCTAGCAGTGTTTGGCTAGGATGTCCCCGTTATATCAGACCCGATTCGGAAGGGTATTGAGACCGAACGACCCATGGCAGCAATGGGGATTCATGGGCGCTCAAGAACGGTAACCAACCCGTGAGAGGATGGGAATCACATTGTGGGGGCTATTTATGAGTAGGGTTGCATTTGGATAGACTTGGACTCATGGGCACTCAAGACCGGTAACCAACCCGTGAGAGGACATGAGAGCTTCCCGTTTACTATATGTGGATGACCTATAGGGTTGATGAGTCCTTAGTCCGAGAGGGAATACGCTGACTCTAGTGTGAAGGATACTGGAAAGGATCCCGAGAGGGGAGGAATGGACGTATCTGGAACTAAGTTGATGTAATTAAGTAGAAGACTTGCATTGGGCTAGGCTTAACCCTGACATGCGCCAGTACTTAGACCAATGGTGATGTGAGAGAGCGGTGACTTAACCCCCAGCCATGGAATATTCCGAGGGATGACGGACCCATTACCAACCGGAGCCGAGTGACTTAGACCTTCCTAAAGAAGTATGGTGCTATGACTTAAAGCATGTCTGCCAATAGAGACCAGCATACATAGAGTTTAGATGCATACATACATTATCTGTTTCATATTGCATTGCATCTTGTTATGTTCTGCTGTATGTTATTTATGTTGTTATGAGTTAACTTGGCTTGCTGAGTTCATTCGAACTCACTCCTTTTTGTGCAATCTTTTTGTTAGATTATTCTACAGGTATTAACTATTATGAAGTACAATACAATGAAGCGCAAGCCGATGAAGCGTACTACACGCAAGGTACTAGCAACAATGAAGATAACCCTGATGATCCCTCGAGCGATCAAGTTGCGTACTACGATTAGACGTAACGTAGAATTGGAACATCTATGTTGGATTGATGAAGTCCACTATTTTGAAGATGTTATCTATAGGATAGAAAACTCGTAGTTCAGTTTGACTTTCTTTCTTTTCTTTCCTTTAGAAACAGTTGTAATTCTTTTTAGACTTACGTGCTACATTCCGCTGTAATTGTGGAGTGAGTTTCCGCCTCACTCTACTTCTTTTTGATGTGCTTACATCTGGTATCATTTTCCGCACTCTGATTATACTGATATTCATTTCCTGATTTGGATCTTTTGTTTATAATATTACACTTGATTTTATATGTTCATAATTATGTTATTGCATATGTGGGAGGATGATTTCCTCGATACTTGATCTTCGAGGCTGTGGATCACACACCCGGGTATGCCAGTTAGGGTATCGGATGGGGGGATGTGACAATGACTACAGTGATTTATCCTCTGAAGGTCTTATAAAGTCAGTAAGACCCTTTCTTAAGTTGGAAAAGGACCCAAGTGTAGCTTGAGGCTTTCAGAGACCAAAAATCTATTTTTGATCATCTGGCATTGCTTGGTCGATTGCCTTGGTCGCCCCAAGCGACAAGCTTCCCTCAAGACAAATTTTGTATTTTTGGAAATTAGGTTTCCGAAGCTCTATAAATACAAACTTCAATCTAATTCAAACCACTTTGCCTCTAAGCTATTGGAGAATGTGAGAAGAACCCTAGAGTTCTCTCTTCAAGGCCAAAGAAGATCCCCAAGCATCCGTGAGAGATTCATCCATCGAATCTTCTTCTACAAGATTAGTATTCGATCTCATTCTCTCTAGATCCATTCTCTCTTCTGTTTCTACTCTTTATGACCTACTTCTTCATCTTCACAGTCTTAGAGTGTATCCTCATTCACTCTATTCCTTCCATGAGCAACACAGTGTGATTTTGGTGTATAACCTAGCATGATGACCATGACCTTATTCTTACTTGAATGATTCTAATATGTCCTAGATCTATTCTTAGGTTATTCTCTAATCATGATCTATTGTTTTCTTATTCCTAGAGTGGATTCCCATTCACTCTAGTCTATCCGTGAGAATCCATATATTGATCCTATTATGTGATTTGTTAGATCTTCATTCCGATGACCTTGTTAGATGCTTAGATCATGATAGATAGCCTCCATATACTATTTCATAATTTTTCCTATTAATTTCGGAGTGATTGGAACTCAGTCGAGTTTTCGATCAAAACTTAGGTTTTCTGTTCGTACACAATCTGCTTGGTTGACTGGCTTGGTTGCCCCAAGCGACCAAGGAGATGTCTGAACTTCTCTAATTGACCTCATTTTGATTCTAATCCTTTAGGGTTTGTTCCTTATGTTCAATACTTGTTTGTTTAGGCCTCGGTGACTTTGGACTTACCCTTAATATCTTTTCTTTGGAGTTTATGAATCGAATTTAAGGTGAGTATGTTCACTCACAATTGACATGATTACATTCCTTATATTGTAGAACTCGAATGCATGTGTTAGAATTTGTCTTAGAACCTTTTCTATATTGTAACACATCTATAATTACAGTACATGTTTTATCATGCTAACTTGCATACTTATATGAATGTGATCGATTGGAATGGATTGCTTTTTTATATGGAATTATATTGTGATGTGATTGCCTAGGTTGTAGTTGTGGAATGGGGAATGCCCTTTTAGCGTTTCTGTCATTGAACACCAATGGAGGTGGTATGGGACGCATTCCTATGGTGCCCCTTGGCGCTTTCCATAACTACTGGTTAACATACCTAGGTTTTATCTAGAAGTGTTTGGCTAGGAAACCTTGTCATATCTAACCCTATCGGAAGGGGTATTGAGGCCGAGTGACCCATGGCAGCAATGGGGATTGTGGGCACTCAAGACCAGTAACCAACCCATGAGAGGACACAATCACATTGTGGGGATCATTCATTGGTAGGGTTGCACATAATAAGCCTAGGTTCATGGGCACTCAAGATAGGTAGCCAACCCATGAGAGGACATGAGAGCTTCCCATTTATTATATGTGGATGACCAACAGGATTAAGAGTCTACGTAGCTGAAAAGGAGAGGGTTACTCTAGGGGGAAAGATACCGGAAAGGATCGCGAGAGGCGAGGAATGGAAGTATCCGACCCTAAAGTAGTTGTGACTCATTTGATGATGTGCATTGTGCTAGGTATACCCTGACATGCACCAATACTCAGACCAATGGTGGAGTGAGAGAGTGGTGACCTATACCCCAGCCATGGAAAGTTCAAGAAGTATGCCAGGACCCAATTACCGTGGAGAACCCAAAAGATGTGCTTAAGAGCCGTGAGGGAGAGTGACTGAGACTACCCAGAGGAGAATGGTGTTCTATCTTAATGCATGTCTGCCATTAGAGACTAGCATACATAGAGTTAGAAGCATATTTGCATTACTATCTCATATCATACTGTATCATGTTTGTTCTGAACTGTTTGTATTTGTTAATTATGATTGAACTACTTACTCAGTTCTTTTGAGCTTACCTTTCGGGCTTCGGGGACAATGTTTGTTAGATGAATTTGTAGGTGCGAAAGAGATCCCGAGCCCCTGTTGTGAGGACTCTTCCTTATATGATACAGTTACGAAAGACATGGGAGAAGATAGTGGACCATGGTACGACCCGAGTGCCAATTTGGAGTACTATGACGGCACCCATTGATAGTGCAAGACATTGTCTCTTTTGTCGTTGGGAACGTGAGCTAGATATTTATCCTAAAATGCAAGCGTATAAGCCCAAGGTGAAGAAGGCGAAGATAGAAGAAGAAGAAGAGGAAGAACCAATGGAAGATGTGGATTATATGTAGACTTCCTGTGAAATCCAGCCCAAAACCTAAATTAGACACCCTATTTGTTTTGGATGAAGAAGAACTTGTTTAATGTTTGACATTGAAGTTGGACCTTGAGTATGGTGTTGATATGTTTAGAAGGTCCTAGGAAGTCAAGTCGGACCTCTCCCTTAAAAAAGATTCGAAAACCCATAGAAAATTGATGATGGAATTCCCTACTTGAAGAGCTTGGTTGATTTAGAAAAGAGAATGCACCTTGATGAAGAGAAGATTGGTTGATGACCTTAGAGCATGGTTAGATATGATTTAAAGCCATTTTCCTATGCTAGGTAAGTTATAGTTGTTGTGTAGAAAATTTCGTTTGATTCCGATAAGAGAAAGGCCCTCAAATCCCTATTTCAGGCTATGATGTCAGCCTGGGTAGAGTGTTTGGGTCGACTGGGCCATGCTACCCACCCACTCAACCCAAGCAAATAGAATTCGAGCATAATCTTCTGTTTAGGTCTTTATTGCTATATATACCTCATAACTTCGTGTTTTCAGTATCCCTAGCCTCCAAAACACCTAGAGAACGAAGGAAACTCATCTCCAAGCCTCCTTTTGGTGTAGAAGAAGATCTACATTCAACTCTCAAGCTTTCTCTCTCTTGTTCTTCAATCAAAGGTTAGTATTCAATCTATTATGCTATTGATTCATTCTTACTATGATCATTCTCTTCTCTAATCTGAGATTATGAGGAAGATATTGCATCTTTGCAATCATATCTTCTACAATCTCTTCTCATTCTATATGCTATGATTTCATATTCATTCTTTACATGATTTTCATGATTTCTTCTTAAACTATGATCATGTTCTTATTTCGATTTCTTCTAGCATATTAGATGCATCTCTATGATCATCTTACTCTTGATTTACTGTGTTCATATACTAGAATGAGGTCTCATCATCTCTAGTTCATCTCTTTCATTCATAGCTTGCTTTCAATGAAAACCATGTTGTTTTCCAAATTAGAAAGTCTTGTTTTCCAAAATAGAAACTATGATTTTAAATTAGTAAGTAATGGTTTTAATGGTGGTTTGATGTCTAAATTATGCTTTTTAGTCTTAGACTACTGTGTTAGACAATCTCTCCAAGTTTCGTCGCATTCCGGTTTGTGTAGCATAGGTTTCGGATCAAGATTCTCTTTTTATTTTCGGATTTGCTCTTGGGCAGATTGCTTGGGTCGACTGGAGCACTCAACCCAGCCAATCAACCCGCAGTGACAGCAACTTTGTTTTTGATCCGTTTCGACTCCAATCTTTTGGAATCACTTCTTATGACCTATACATGTTTTGTCAAGCTTGTTTAGGTGATTTTGGATCTGTTCTCTGATTTCTTATTTGAAGACTATAAGTTTGGATTTCGAGGTGAGTATTCGAACTCACAATATGCCTATTTACATGTCTTTATGTATTATGACATGAATGCATGATTTAGCTATTGTTATGTTAGTTTCCATTATGATATGAATGCTGTAAGTACAGTAGGATCTTATTTCCTTATTTACTTTATGTACTTGATCATGAGTGAATACTTATTCATGTATGTTTCTTATTCATTTAATCTTGTCTTATTATACTCTTCTATTTGATGAGATATCTATCGTGGATGATATGACTGAATTGTGATTGTGATTGTTTAGGTATGATTTGGGATTGGAGAATGTCCTTTTGACATTTCTGTCCTTAGACATCATTGGGGATAGTATGGGATATTTCCAATGTTGCCCTTTGACGCTTTCCCGGATTATTTGTTGTCATACCTAGGACTTGTCTAGCAGTGTTTGGCTAGGTTATACCCCTGTTATATCAGACCCGATTCGGAAGGGTATTGAGACCGAACGACCCGTGGTAGCAATGGGGATTCATGGGCGCTCAAGACTGGTAACCAACCCGTGAGGGGACATGAATGACATTGTGGGGGCCATTTATGGGTAGGGTTGCATATGGATAGACTTGGGCTCATGGGCGCTTAAGACCGGTAACCAACCCGTGAGAGGAAATGAGAGTTTCCCGTTTACTATATGTGGATGACCTATAGGGTTGATGAGTCCGTAGTCTGGGACTATGCTGACTCTAGTGTGAAGGATACCGGAAAGGATCGCCAGGGGCGAGGAATGGACGTATCTGGATCTGAGTTGATATGACTAAGTAGAAGACTTGCATTGGGCTAGGCTTTACCTTGACATGCGCCAATACTTAGACCAAACGGTTATGTGAGAGAGCGGTGACTTAACCCCCAGCCATGGATTGTCCAAGATGGATAAAGGACCCTTTGCCAACCAGCGTTGTGAGATGAGACCTACCCAAAGAAGTATGGTGCTATGACTTAAAGCATGTCTACCAATAGAAACCAACATACATATATAGAGTTAGAAGCATATTTGCATATATTGTTTCATATCATTTCATATATGTTTGTTTGTGAATGCATGTGAAGATGCTTATTGTGTTTGGATTACTTGCTAAGTTCTTTTGAGCTTACCCTTCGGGGGACTTGTTTTTAGATGACATTGCAGGTACAAAAGAGAACCCGTGCACCAGTACGGAGAACCTTTCCTTACATGGTACAGCTCCGGATGTCCTTGGACAAGGTAATGAACAGCGAGGCAGCCAACACTCGGATTTGGGCTACATTGACGACTCCTATTAATGGCAACCGTCATCATCTTATTCGCCGATGGGATCGTGCGCTAGATGCTGATCTGAAGCTTCAAGAGCATGACCCTAAAGCGAAGAAGATGAAGACTGAAGAAGAAGAAGAGCCGACTGAAGATGTTGATTAGTTTCTCTTGTTTCTTCTAGACTTTTATTTTACTTGTATTAGCTTAGAGCTTGCTTTAGATTTCGATCTACCTTCCGCATATGTTGTGGGGTATATTTCCGCTATACTCTACGATTGTCTTTTGATTTGGTATCTTGTTATTCTGCACTCTGATATTCTTTAGTGATCCTTCTGTGATCCTTTCTTGACTTTTATTGTTAACTTATTAGAATACAATGATTTATTCTTGCTTTTGATTATGTTATTGTGCTAAATGGATATGATCGTTCCTAAACTTGATCTTTTAGACTATGGATCACTCCCCCGGGTAACCCAGATAGGGTATAGGCTGGGTGTATTTGGGCGGGATGTGATCGGATGGTATCGAGCCAGCAACCAAGTTTTCGGACAATCATAACCATGGAACACGGTAATGAAAGCATCCTTGAGTCATAGATTCAGAAGTGACTCAAACTTTCCTAGAAGTGAATAATAGAAAACTTGAATTAGAAACTTGAACAAATGAAGCATAATATACCAAGTTTGAATAATACACAATAATTAAAGTTTATGACTTGTACTTGGGTTGTAGTCATGGTTAGAGTTAAGTTGTCAGTTTTAAGTATTGTGTATGTGTGTTGAGTCGTGAGTTGAGTCTTGAGTTAAAAGTTGTCGTTGTGAGTCGTCCTTGTTAGTGAGTCTCTATTGTGAGTCTTAGTTGTGTCATTGTCATGTGTTGTCGTATGAGTCTGAGTCGGGAGTTGTCATTGGGAGTAATGGTCGTGAGTGGTCGTCATGAGTTATAAGTCATAACTAAACATTCACAATTACTAATACAACAAAAGAAATGCATAATGTACAATAACATAAGTGAAACAAACTGAATTTCACTAATCACTTAGGTTTACAAGTCTGAAAGAAAATACATCTATGTAGCATAAAAGGAAACTCTTAGCTCTACTTATCTAGCCTCTATAGTCACCTGACGAGCCTCTATCCTCTCCAGTATAGAATGGAGCGATGACTGATGAGAAGCCACACTTGGAGCCTCAGAAATCGTATGTAATGGACCTCCAACCTCGAAGAACTGCGGTGTAGGAATCTCCTCGTGTCTAGGAATCTCATCCTGACCTTGATCCTCATCTCCCTGATTATTACCCTCATCTTCTGACCTAGCTACGTCGTGAAGCCCCTATGATATCCCTAGTAGTGAAGCTGATCGCTCTTCCTCCAACCGTAGAATTGATGACAATCCTAGTGCTATCTGTTTAGGAAATTGTTCTTGAGAATCGAACTGATCTCTCATAGCTCGAGATTTTCCTCTAGTCATGTCAATTGATCTTCTATAGAGTATTTGTGTGCATCCATCCTCATAAGCTGTTGAGCTGAAATAGTTTCCTCCTCATCTTACTGAATCTCATGATCCTCCGCATCATCATCTTCATCCTAATCTTGAACCTTATTTGGAGTTAGGATTGTTGTCACCTTATTCATATATTATCTCTGCTTATGACATAGGAATAGTATTTTGATCTTCACCTCTACCTCTCCTAACCCCTAGGTGTTTTCTTTGTGTTTGTTTGAAGGGAATTTGAAGAGTCATGTTGAGTTTTGCATTGCATGAGTAAAGGAAGTTAAGCAATGCAATATTTGGTGAAGAGGGGCATTTTGGTAATTTCTTGGAAAAGTTTGTTTTCAATGGAAATTGTGATTTGGACATGTTAGCATGTGTATAAGAGTTGGTTTAACATGCTAAGAAGGATTGTTTGGATAAGATCCATTGAAACCCCTGGAGTTTGGAACAAAAATTCTGCAAGAAGGGCATTTTCGTAATTTTTTGAAAAAATTCGATTTTGTCAAAATTTCGATTCGAACATTCTAGTGTGTTCATAAGACTTGGATAAACATGCTGGGATGGTTTGTTTGGTGAAAATCAATCAATTTTGATGTGTAGAAGTACAAATTCAGCAACTTTGGAAGAAGGAATCCTCTTGTGGGTAAGGTTTTGTGATTTTTGGAAAGTTGGAATTTGACCGAACGAAGTGCGTGAGCAGCTTCCTCCAATTGAAACAGCCATGTAGGAAGTGGTTTGAGGTCAAAATTCTATTTGGTTTGAAAGTGGGACAAGCGTTTGCAATGTGGGAGTTTGTTGAAGTAAATAGAGAAAATTGGTGCAAAGTGTGGGAAATCTTTTAGTTGAAGCCTTGTATTGTGTGAAAAATGGTTGGAACATATTTCTAAACACCCCTAAACATGTTTTTAACCAAGAACAATAAGCATTTCTCAGTTTTGAAGAAAACCAAGAAGTTGGTAAATGGCATTTGCAAGAAAAGAAGTAAGAATGAAGACTACCTTGTGTTGTTGATCAAAGAAGGTTGTAAGTTGTTGTTGAAGCTTCTTGAGAGTCTTGGAACCTTAGGAAACCCTAGAGAACCTTTTCCCCAGAGCCAAACTTAATGTTGGAAGTGTTTGAAATGGGATTGAAATAGAGAAAGTGGTCCCTTTAAGGTTGTTTTTCAAGCAGGGCAGATTTTGCTGTTTTTGGAAAATATTGATTTTGATGCCTTGTTTGGATTTTAATGGCATGTGCAGTTGAGTTAAGTATGTTTGACATGTTGGAAGTGTGATTTTGAATTTGGACATTTTCTCGTAGATTTTTGACTTTCGATTGGTTTGTCAGAATGACCGGAAGAAGGAACTGTGGTGCTTCCTCAAGTCGGAATGGAAAGAGAGTTGTTCCTGGAGCTGGAGTGTCCTCTGGTAATGTTGAAGCCCAGAACCCTCCGAAAGGTCAAGCGACCGGTAACCTATCCGGTGCTCCTCCAGTGGCCAACTACCAAGAAATCATTAATCTTATGGGGGAAATGTTGCAACAGCAAAGCGTACAGTTCAACCGAATCTTGACTGGGATTTTGGCCATTCATAATGATACCCATGCTGCTGCCCCAGGCAAACCCTAATCTCGCTACTGTGCTTGATGTTGGAAAAGTGAAGTTAGGTCACCAGAAGTCCTTGCCCAATAGAAGTCCTAGCTATGCTAAAAGGACCGGCAAGAAGTTCACTAGGCCTGCACCGTACCCCACCTCGATGTATCAGCCCCGGACTGTGGGACAAAGTGTTGGGAATGCAAACCTCGATCAAATTGCTGTAGACCCGAGGCCAATGAATCATAGACCTATAGAGCCGGTACAATCTGTAGGACAGAGAGAACTTGTTTTTTTTACTGCCATCAAAAAGGACATTTCGCCCGTCGTTGCCCTCATAAACCAAGTCGTCGAGCTGCTTTGGCTGCGAAACTAGTTCAAGCCCCTCCTGCCAATGAAGTGTTTAACATTGTTGAAAGTGAGTTAGAACCAAATTGTGATGTCGTAACTGGTACGTTGCTCTTAACTTCAACTCTTGTTATTGATCTATTCTTTGATTTTTGTATTTGCATATATACCATATGCACTGCTTTGATCTATTCTTTGCTTGTACATTGCATAAATACCGTATGCACTGATTTGATTTATCTTTACTTATGCATTGTATGAATACCACATGCATTGCCCTGATTTATTCTTTGCTTATACATTACATACATATCATATACATTGCTCAATTTAATCCTTATTGATGCATTGCATATAGGCTATATGCATTGTTTTGATTTATTCTTGCCATATAAGTTTGCCTAGTCTTGATTGAAGTGCCAGTGAGTATTATTTTGAGTTCCTCTTAGTTGTTTAAGAAGTCAGCCAAGATTCCAGTGTTCTCTACCTATTAGATCTATTTTTCATTGTACCTTCCATCCCCTGGTAAAGTTTCAGTGGAAGAATCACACCCCTGAAGAAGTTTCCTCATCTTATTGGAAGCCCAAGTATGCTTTCAATTTCGAGGACGAAATTATTTTAAGGGGGGGAGATTGTGAAAACCCACC
Organism: Hakea prostrata; assembly: GCF_041222555.1. Classification (NCBI taxonomy): domain Eukaryota; kingdom Viridiplantae; phylum Streptophyta; class Magnoliopsida; order Proteales; family Proteaceae; genus Hakea; species Hakea prostrata. Next base: position 73,838 of record NW_028291160.1, read on the forward strand.
TAATCCTAACCTTGCTGTTATACCAAATGCATACATACCATATACATTGTTCGATTTATTCTTTGTCGTATGAGTTGCCTAGTTTCGTTTGGTAGAAGTTTACCCCAAAGCTTATCTATTTCCTCTAGGATTTCTCCTTGTGCCTCCCATTCCCTTTGATAGGAGGGTGATTTTAAATCATTCCCATGACTGATCCTTCTATCCTGCCTGTTCTAGAGTGGATCTCCATACACTCTATAACCTTGTGAATTCTCCACATGATGATTTCGAAGAGAAATCAAATGTGATCTCCATGAATTGTTATTCCTTCTAATTGTTTCAAGACTTCAAACTTTTCATCTCCTATTCTTTGATCAAAGATTAGTAATCTCTCTTGTGTTGTATTGATCTACCCTTGCTATGATTCATTCTTTGTGATTGAGATTACGAAGAAGATGTTGCATCCTTGCAACCATCTCTTCTACAATCTCTTTTCATTCTTAAGGTTTTATTATCTTCATATTGATCTTCTCCATGATCCTTGTGAAATCTTCATGAAGCCATGATCATACTTTCGATTTGATTTCAAAGCATGTTAGATTTACTCCCCTGTTTTCTTAAAAAAATCTTATCGTTATTTGTTTCTCGTACATTTTGAGAGAAGGAAGTCCAGTTAGAAGCGAAGTACCACCATCTCTTTAGAAGCCTAGTACTCTCCCAATTTCGAGGACGAAATTATTTTAAGGGGGGGAGAATGTGAAATCCAGCCCAAAACCTAAATTAGACACCCTATTTGTTTTGGATGAAGAAGAACTTGTTTGATGTTTGACATTGAAGTTGGACCTTGAGTATGGTGTTGATATGTTTAGAAGGTCCTAGGAAGTCAAGTCGGACCTCTCCCTTAAAAAAGATTCGAAAACCTATAGAAAATTGATGATGGAATTCCCTACTTGAAGAGCTTGGTTGATTTAGAAAAGAGAATGCACCTTGATGAAGAGAAGATTGGTTGATGACCTTAGAGCATGGTTAGATATGATTTAAAGCCATTTTCCTATGCTAGGTAAGTTATAGTTGTTGTGTAGAAAATTTCGTTTGATTCCGATAAGAGAAAGGCCCTCAAATCCCTATTTCAGGCTATGCTGTCAGCCTGGGTCAAGTGTCTGGGTCGACTGGGCCATGCTACCCACCCACTCGACCCAAGCAAACAGAATTCGAGCAGAATCTTCTGTTTAGGTCTTTATTGCTATATATACCTCATAACTTCATGTTTTTAGTATCCCTAGCCTCCAAAACACCTAGAGAACGAAGGAAACTCATCTCCAAGCCTCCTTTTGGTGTAGAAGAAGATCTACATTCAACTCTCAAGCTTTTTCTCTCTTGTTCTTCAATCAAAGGTTAGTATTCAATCTATTATGCTATTGATTCATTCTTACTATGATCATTCTCTTCTCTGATCTGAGATTATGAGGAAGATATTGCATCTTTGCAATCATATATTCTACAATCTGTTCTCATTCTATATGCTATGATTTCATATTCATTCTTTTCATGATTTCTTCTTAAACTATGATCATGTTCTTATTTCAATTTCTTCTAGCATATTAGATGCATCTCTATGATCATTCTTACTCTTGATTTACTGTGTTCATATACTAGAATGAGGTCTCATCATCTCTAGTTCATCTCTTTCATTCATAGCTTGTTTTCAATGAAAACCATGTTGTTTTCCAAATTAGAAAGTCTTGTTTTCCAAAATAGAAACTATGATTTTAAATTAGTAAGTAATGGTTTTAATGGTGGTTTGATGTCTAAATTATGCTTTTTAGTCTTAAACTACTGTGTTAGACAATCTCTCCAAGTTTTGTTGCATTCCGGTTTGTGTAGCATAGGTTTCGGATCAAGATTCTCTTTTTATTTTCGGATTTGCTCTTGGGCAGATTGCTTGGGTCGACTGGAGCACTCAACCCGCAGTGACAGCAACTTTGTTTTTTATCCGTTTCGACTCCAATCTTTTGGAATCACTTCTTATGACCTATACATGTTTTGTCAAGCTTGTTTAGGTGGTTTTGGATCTGTTCTCTGATTTCTTATTTGAAGACTATAAGCTTGGATTTCGAGGTGAGTATTGCAACTCACAATATGCCTATTTACATGTCTTTATGTATTATGACATGAATGCATGATTTAGCTATTGTTATGTTAGTTTCCATTATGATATGAATGCTGTAAGTACAGTAGGATCTTATTTCCTTATTTACTTTATGTACTTGATCATGAGTGAATACTTATTCATGTATGTTTCTTATTCATTTAATCTTGTCTTATTATACTCTTCTATTTGATGAGATATCTATCATGGATGATATGACTGAATTGTGATTGTGATTGTTTAGGTATGATTTGGGATTGGGGGATGTCCTATTGACATTTCTGTCCTTGGACATCATTGGGGATAGTATGGGATATTTCCAATGTTGCCCTTTGACGCTTTCCCGGATTATTTGTTGTCATACCTAGGACTTGTCTAGCAGTGTTTGGCTAGGTTATACCCCTGTTATATCAGACCCGATTCGGAAGGGTATTGAGACCGAACGACCCGTGGTAGCAATGGGGATTCATGGGCGCTCAAGACTGGTAACCAACCCGTGAGGGGACATGAATCACATTGTGGGGGCCATTTATGGGTAGGGTTGCATATGGATAGACTTGGGCTCATGGGCGCTTAAGACCGGTAACCAACCCGTGAGAGGACATGAGAGCTTCTCATTTACTATATGTGGATGACCTATAGGGTTGATGAGTTCGTAGTCTGGGACTATGCTGACTCTAGTGTGAAGGATACCGGAAAGGATCGCCAGGGGCGAGGAATGGACGTATCTGGATCTGAGTTGATATGACTAAGTAGAAGACTTGCATTGGGCTAGGCTTTACCTTGACATGCGCCAATACTTAGACCAAACGGTTATGTGAGAAAGCAGTGACTTAACCCCCAGCCATGGATTGTCCAAGATGGATGAAGAACCCTTTGCCAACCAGCGTTGTGAGATGAGACCTACCCAAAGAAGTATGGTGCTATGACTTAAAGCATGTCTACCAATAGAGACCAGCATACATATATAGAGTTAGAAGCATATTTGCATATATTGTTTCATATCATTTCATATATGTTTGTTTGTGAATGCATGTGAAGATGCTTATTGTGTTTGGATTACTTGCTAAGTTCTTTTGAGCTTACCCTTCGGGGACTTGTTTTTAGATGACATTGCAAGTACGAAAGAGAACTCGTGCACCAGTACGGAGAACCTTTCCTTACATGGTACAGCTCCGGATGTCCTTGGACAAGGTAATGTATAGCGAAGCAGCCAACACTCGGATTTGGGCTGCATTGACGACTCCTATTGATGGCAACCGGCATCATCTTATTCGCCGATGGGATTGTGCGCTAGATGCTGATCTAACGCTTTAAGAGCATGACCCTAAAGCGAAGAAGATGAAGACTGAAGAAGAAGAAGAATCAACTGAAGATGTTGATTAGTTTCTCTTGTTTCTTCTAGACTTTTATTTTACTTGTATTAGCTTAGAGCTTGCTTTAGATTTCGATCTACCTTCCGCATATGTTGTGGGGTATATTTCCGCTATACTCTACGATTGTCTTTTGATTTGGTATCTTGTTATTCTGCACTCTGATATTCTTTAGTGATCCTTCTGTGATCCTTTCTTGACTTTTATTGTTAACTTATTAGAATACAATGATTTATTCTTGCTTTTGATTATGTTATTGTGCTAAATGGATATGATCGTTCCTAAACTTGATCTTTTAGGCTGTGGATCACTCCCCCGGGTAACCAAGATAGGGTATAGGCTGGGTGTATTTGGGCGAGATGTGACACTTCCTTACTTCTTTATTTTGTTTGGTTGTAGTATTAGATTCGATCTACCTTCCGCAATGATTTTAGAGTTTATTTCCGCTATACTCTATACTTTAATTTTTTTTTATTCCGCACTCTAATATTCTTTTGTGATCCTTCTGAGATCCATTCTTTGATTGTATCTTAAATAACTTTAATACAATGATTTGTTCTTGCTCTTAATTAAATTATTGTGCTATGTGGGTATATGATTGTGTTGAACTTGATCTTCGGGGCTATGGATCACACCTTTGGGTATTCCAGATAGGGTACTGACTGGGGAGATGTGACACATATAGTTAGGGAATAGAGTCCAACAGAAACAGAGGTAATCAGTCCGTGAGGATTCTCAATAGAGAAGAATACTGAGCCAAGTTAGTTGGTGCCATAAGGGAGGTATCTAGACCATATGTAGTATGTTACCACAGAACCTTGCATTTTGGTTATAATCCCTAACATGCGCCAGTACTCATGCCAACGGTTGTGATGAGAGAGTGTGGGCATAAACCCCAACCATGGTTGATTGATGAAGATCGTACCTTCTTTGTCTGGGATCCCAACAGAAGTAGCCAGTCCATGAGAGATCAGAGTGACAAGACCTACCTAGAGGAAGGCTGGTGCTATATTTTAAAGTATGTCTACCTTATTAGAGACTTGCATGGTTAGCAACTAGATACATCCATAATGTTGCATATCATCTTTTCATTTACTGAGTTTGCCAGAACTTATTCTTTGTGGATTATCTCTATTTTCTTTAGATGACTATATAGATGCTGGAGAAGTTCTATATGACTGGGAGAACCCCAATGAAGAGACTCTGGAGACGTTAATGGGAAGTGGTGGTGTACAATACGAAGCCTCTTGCAGTGAAGCCTCTTGCAGCTGCATGGAGTGCGCTTATAGCACCTATTGACAGCAAGAGGATCCAAGTGGTTCGTCATTTGGATAGATCGATGAAACAGGGTTTTATGACTCCTTTTGTTGACAGATTAGAGGAGGGTTGTGTGACTCTTGAGAAAGACAAGAACGATACTTAAACTTTGAAGTTTTCTTTACTTCCGCTGAAATACTCTTTTAGACACATCTCTTTGATTCATTCTTTGGATTATATTCATTAACCTAATTAGATTTTGGACACTTTGTTTCCTTTATATTGATTATTGAACTATTCTTTGCTATTGATTTAGTACTATGTGCATTATTTATTATTGATGGTTAAACCATAGATCTTGTGACTATGGATCGCACCCACGGGTTGTCGGGCGGAACCAATATTGGCAGGTGGGGTGTGACATATTCGGAGCTCATCTCCCATGGCTTGTCATTTTAGATGTTTATGCGGGTGAAGAAGAAATCCCGAGCATTAGTTCGAGAGATATTTCTCGTTGATTATACAGCTAAAGAAACAATAAAAATTAACTGTGGCTAATGGTATGATCCAACTACAAGTATGAAGTACTATTACGGCCTCGATAAAAAATGATAGGAGACGTCTTATATGCCGTTGGGGTTACGAGCTGGACATCGACCCAAAGTTACAAGTGTATAAATGCTTGGAGAAGAAGGAGAAAAATTAGAATAATAGATTTTTGTCTAGTTTATTCTTTTTCGGTCCATCTTTCCCTTGAGGATTTTCTTGTTAGATTTGACATTGTTTCTTTTTAGAGTTTTGAGGTCCTTCTGAGATCCTTGTTTATCTGATATGTTCATTCTTTAATATTAAACATTTGATTTATTCTTGCTTTTGATTGAGTTATCATGTAGAATGGTATGGATGTAATTAAAATATGATCTTGTGACTATGGATCACTCCCTCGGGTATTTGGGTGGATGGATACTGGCTGTGTGGATGTAACACTTGAACACCAACAACAACTATAGGATAAATCAACAAGCAGTCCCCTTTTAGTTGGCAACTACAGAATCACCAAAAAATTTGAGACTATGATGAAATTAATATTGATTGCCCTAGATGAAATTTTAAGACATGTAAGTGTTCTAACCATATTTCGACTTGTAACCAGTCAAAGATACCAATAAAAGATAGATAAAGCACTCAAAACAAATACATGTTGAAGCATCATTGAACAATGCCGCATCAATCTAGATCCAATGAATTGAGAACATGGTAAGAATCTTTATTATAGTTCTTTTATTGTTTCTCCACTTGTAAAGGGTCAAGATAATATGATAAGGATGCATTCTGAAATGCTTTAATTGGAAAAACAGAGAAACATACATCATGAATCCTGAAAATAAAAAGATAACACACAAACATTATTAATGACATCCGTCAAATATTCATATCAAATGGACATGTCCCTTTCACCCACATTAGACAAGAAAGAAATCAAGTAGTCAATTGGTGTTCAAGGATGTTCTGTTATGAAATGGAAATCCTAAAAATCCTACAAAAGCCACCTTCGGAATTAGAGGAACTTCTTCAGGCTTATATGTTGGCTGGGTCAAATTGGTTTACTCTTTGTTTTGTTTTCTGTTGGGTCCTACATGACCCCGTTCTTTCTACCAAAAATAAAAATAAATAAATAAATATAGCAGACGAACATATAGGTTTTTAGTGTTTTTCGCGTTTACAGTTTGAGAGGCATCGAGAAATATAAGCAACTTAGTTCCCAAATTGAGGGGATTAATGGAATAATTATACTTTGCCTAATGAATTATATTTAATGGGCCTAAAATAAGTCAGATTCGGTTGGGGGTTGTTTCTGGTTGAACCATTCAATCTCTTGACAATGTATAATGTAACACTGAGAATGACAACTACAAACAGGGATCGGTCTAGTCGAACTTTTAGTCATTCGGTGGCCAAAAAGTGTTCATCTTTTTTTTTTTTCCTCCTGATGATGATATTAGATTTCTTTCTTCTTCTTCTTCTTTTTTCTCTCTCTCTTTTTTTTTTTTTTTCATTGTCTGCATTAAAGTTTCCATTTCGAGGAGAACTGTTGGTAATACATCAAAAGTAGTTCAATTCAATTAATTGATGGGGGAAAGATTCCTTACCTGGATTCGCTTTCCCTTACTTGAAGTATTCGTAGCGGAAGTCTAGATCCACGTTCTCGTTCCACCACCAAAGCTTTACCTGGGAGATTCCACAATCACTGGGAAAGGGAATAATATCCACAACCCAAATGCCGTGGATTAATGGAATGAAGATCAAAAACTAGGAAAGGAAAAATTTCCAAGCTTGCAATTCTAAGAGAGAGGGAGAGAGAGATGGAGCCGCCGTTTCTCAGAGATAAATCTCGTGCGAATGAATCACTCAGTTACTCACTAATGCGGTGGTTACCAAAATACATAACCCTATTTTGTAACCGCCCTAATAGTGAGTTTCCAATATTGCCCTTGGGCATTTAATTTATTAATCATATTAATAAATTCCAACAGCTCCCACTTGCACAAGGGCAAGTGTTAATCTTTCAATGTGTCCCAGACACACTTGTATATCCCAGATATACACATTCAATCTCTTTGCTATGTATCCCAGATACATAGACCTCTTGTGTCCCAGACACACAAGTATATCCTAGATATACATATATATATTGATCTCTTCACTATGTATCCCAGATACATAGACCACCTGTGTCCCAGACACTAATATCCACAATCATACCGGCAAAATGGGTTGTGCGACCGGTGATATACCTGCACGCGTGAGCCCCAAACTAGAAACCTTCCCAGAAGGCCAGAATGGCACATCACTCATAGAAACAAATCAAATAAGCATTAGTATAACATAGTGTCCTAGGTTTATTCAAACTCACCAGACTAAAGGTATCTCGATCCCTCTGAGAGATCACCTTCTTGTCCTTAAAATGTTCACTACTGTAACACATACGTTGGCGCGCCAGCAAACACTTTTTAGGGTGCGGTTGAATCAAACCTTTCCTTTTCGCCCAGACCATCACTACACTTAGGATTGACTCCTTTCCCGGTAGTGCCCCTTTAGGTCGAATCTATCATGACCATAGGTAACACCCCAAAGTAGCCACATCAACCCTTCGTTTCATGATGTCGTCGAAAGTCACTAAGAACACTAATGGACCATAAGGTCCAGGACTCACACAATGAGAGGAGCAGGGATCCATCCTCTCATTTCCAATGATCGCTAAGCACACATAGTATGATATATGTGCTATGGTGGAGCATTCTATATACAATAGAACGTATGTCCATCTCAACACCATACAGGTCTTAGTCTAGTCGCAACCTCTTGCGCCAAACCCGAGTTTCTTTATTGTCGCCACCCTAGCGCCACATAAAGTACTCGCACCTGGCTCCTATAGGCAACATGAATAGTGGGAACATTCATGTCGATTCTCTTTACAATAGAGAAACTCATCTTGATTCCAAATCAAGGCGACATCATGATTATGAATTGACCTACACAAAGTCATTCACAATTTGTCTCATCTCTGCTCGCCTCTAAGGCGCCAGAGGCGAATGCTCGTGTGAGTGAGCCATTCTCTTGCCTATTGACATATCTTGTTTTATGCTAGCAAAACACAATCACACAGAAAGTGAATAAAAAAAATCCTGGAATGAACTCATATTACTCATTAATAAGAAAGTCTCAGTACAAAAATAAGTCACAATCTACGCAAGCCCAAGGATTTTACATGAGAAATAAAAACATCATTGGCTATAGGTTTGGTAAAAGGGTCAGCTACCATCTGACTAGTAGATATGTGCTTAAGTACAACTTTCTTCCTTGATGTAATGTCTCTAACAAAGTGATATCTCAACTGTATATGTTTGGTCTTCCCATGATACTTGGGGTCCTTGACATAGCTAAGAGCTGCCGTACTATCACAGTAGACAAGGGCAGCCTCTTTGGATGTCATCACAATCCCAGTATGTCGAAGGAATCTCCTCAACCAAACAGCCTCTTGAACCGCAGCTGAGCATGCCACATACTCTGCTTCCATGGTCGAGAGGGATATACAAGCCTGCTTCTTGCTACACCACGAAATGGCCCCGCCATTCAGCAAGAAAGCATATCCAGAGGTTGATTTGCGCTCATCAATGTCTCCAGCCCAGTCGGCATCACTATAGCCAACTAACCGCAAATCCGATCCTTGGTAACACAACATGTAGTTACTCGTTCCTCTGAGATATCTCAATATCCTCTTGACTGCTTTCCAGTGCTCTATGCCCGGGTTTGATTGGTACCGACTAACCAAACCCACCGCATAACAAATATCCGGCCTAGTACACATCATAGCGTACATAAGGCTACCCACCTTTGGAATATGGAACTCTTTCCATCTTGGTTTTCTCCTCTGGAGTCTTAGGACCCATATCAAGGCTCAAATGCAAACCCTTCTCCATTGGAGTATCAATTGGTTTGCGGTTGTGCAGCATCTGGTATCTCGTCAAGACATTGTCAATATAGGTCTCTTGAGATAAACCCCAGTAATCTCTTTTGCCTATTTCTGACAATCTTGACACCAAGCACATAGCTTGCTTCACCCATGTCAACCATTTCTTAATGGTTTCCAATAGCTCCTTGCTATTGCTAGCCATAAATATGTCATCTACGTACAGTGTCAGAATGACATAATTATTATTAGATCTCTTGGTGTAAACACAGTGGTCTTCCTCAAGCATGGAAAAACCATTTTCCATCATAGCTTGGTGGAAGCGCACATTCCACTTGTCTAGATGCTTGCTTTAAGCCATATATGGACTTCTTAAGCTTGCACACTTTGCGCTCAAGTCCATGTGCTTCAAAGCCTTGAGGTTGATCCATATAGATCTCTTCATCAAGTTCTCCATTGAGAAAAGCAGTTTTTACATCCATCTGATAAAGCTCCAAGTCCAACTGAGCAACAATGGCTAGTATGAGGCGAATTGAGGCAACCTAACCACAGGGGAAAAAGTTTCCTTATAATCAACGCCCTCTCGTTGGGTGTAGCCCTTAGCCACTAAACGAGCCTTGAATCTCTCAATAGATCCATCCGCCTTTCTTTTGATCTTGAGAACCCACTTGTTCCCAATTGCCTTTCGGCTCGGCGGCAAGTCAACCAAGTCCCGGACATGATTAACTTTCATCGACTCCAACTCTTCCTTTATTGCTTTTAACCATTCCTTTGAGCTTGACCCCGCAAGAGCTTCCTGCACGCTCTTTGGTTCATGCTCATCGACTGAAATCATCTCACAGTCGATCTCTTCAGGAGTTACCATGTAGGCTTCATCCTCTATGTCGAAACGTCGACGAGGAACTAGCCCGCGGGCACTACGACGCAAGTGCATGTCAGATTGCTCACCGTCTAAGGTAGCTATCACATCTGCACTCCCACTCCCACTAAGATCTTCTGGATGAACCCTAGGTTCATTATCCAGAATCTGAATCCCTGGAGTGACAAGACCACTATCTTGTATCTCAAAGAATTCCGATGATTCTTTGTTAACTCCTGAAAGAGATGGAAAATCATTATCCAAGAATGTTGCATCCCTAAACTCAAGTTCCGTTCTTCTCTCACTCTCATCTAGTCCAATGAAGACATGGCCCTTTGAGGGTTCAGAATATCTCACAAAGATACACTTTCTTCCTCTGGGTCCAAGCTTTCCATATTGGTGAGAAGTAAAGTGAACATATGCTGCACATCCCCATGTGCGCAAGTAACTCAAATATGGCTTCCTTCCGGTCCACGACTCATATGGTGTGGAAGGAACCGATTTGGTTGGAACTCTGTTGAGGATATAGGCCACGATCGGCAAAGCATCTCCCCAATAAGAGATGGGTAGATTTGGCTGCGCCATCATGGATCTCACCATGTCTAGCAAGGTTCTATTCCTCCTCTCAGCAACCCCATTTTGCTGTGGAGTCCCCTGAATAGTAAGTTGTCTAGATATCCCCTTTTCATCACATAACCCTTTGAACATATCGGAGAGATACTCTCTACCTCTATCCGTTCTAAGAGTTTTAATCCTTTTATCTAACTGATTCTCAACCAAGCTCATGAATTTCTTAAAACATTCCAGAGCTTCTGACTTATGAGAAATTAGATAAATGTGACCATACCTTGTATAATCATCTATGAATGTGATGAAATATGACTGTCCTTTTCTAGTATGCACATTCATGGGTCCACACACATCTGAATGGATAAGTTCTAAAGGAAGAGAGGCTCTCAAAGCCTTTTTAAATGGTTTTCTAGTTGCTTTTCCTGCTAGACATGACTCACAGTTGGCAAATCAGATAGTGAACCTTGGCCTAAGAGACCTTCTCTTGCCAACTCTGTTCATCCTATCTAAGCCAATATGTCCTAGTCTAGCATGCCACAAATTAGAATCAATACACACAGTATTTTGGCAAACAAAAGCACTACTAGAATTAAATGAATAATCAATTGTATCCAATACAATGAAACCATTATCAAGAAAACCATAACCATAAACTGTATCACCTAGATACAAAACCAAAGAATTGTTTTCAAATACAACTCTAAAACCATGTCTTAAAAGATAAATAACAGAAACAAGATTTCGCCGAATGTCTGGAGCATACAGCACATCATGGAGTAACAGCGTCTGGCCACCTCGCAAAACTAATTTGCATGTGCCTATGCCATGAACCTCCACGCTTGAGCTGTTCCCCATCGTTATTCTTTTGCTTCCTCTTGGAATACGACGGTATTCCATGAAGCTCGAGCGTTCCCTTGTTATGTGTTCTGTCGCACCTGAATCAACAATCCACAAAGGATTTAGTTCAGCAAGCATAGTAGAACTTGTTACATAACAAGATGAGGTATAACACACAGTACATACCTCTTGCTCAGTGCAATCACGAGCAAAATGACCAGGCTTTCAGCACTTGAAGCAAATCAAAGCTGATTTCTTCTTGCCAGCACTAGTCCCCCTTGAACGCTTGGGGCTACTCTTGTTTTTGTTCCCACCCTGGTTACTTTGCTTGGACCGCTGAGGTTGAGCTTTTTCTCTCTTGCGCTTGAAGCCTACACCCTTACTAGTGCTAGCTTCAGCAGCAAATACATCAGTTTGAGGGGCATCGGCCAACATCCGATCCTCATCAAGCTCAAGGTGCTTGGCAGCTTGATCGAAAGTCTTGACCTCATCAGCATGAGTCAAGAAGATCTTCATATGCTCCCAAGTCTTTGGCAATGACCTGATGACTGCGGAGACTTGCTCCTCATCAGTCTTCTGGCGCCCACATGCGCTCAACTCACTAATCATGTTAGACATGATGGTTATATGCTGCCTCATGGTGTGACCCTAGCGCATCTTATAACCGTCAAAGGTGAGTCCGAGCTGGCGGTCTCTTGTGGTGGAAGTCCCTCCATACTGGAACTTCACAGCCTCCCACAAAGACTTTGCAGTCCTATGCTTCTCATAACGAAGCATCAGGTCATCCCTCATGGAGCTCAGGATTGTAATCCTGACTACCCGGTCTTTCCTCTTCCAAGCATTGTATGTATCAAGGTCCCTGCGATGCTGTGCAGTGGTACCTTCCTCAGGTGGGTTCATGGTCTGGTTTATGGTCTCCAGCATATTCTGCTCTTCCAGGAGATATTGCACCTTTCGGTGCCAGAGGTCATAATTCCTCTTATTCAGCTTATCTCCTTTAGTGAGGTCAGCAACAATGCTCTTGGTAGCAGCCATTTTTTCTAGAAATATTACATACAAGAATGAGTTCAATAAATCTAGCATAAAACACAACTCATGCAACAACAAATCACACTAGCATAGTCAACCTATGGGATAAGCACTTAAACCAAAAGAGATGCTAAAAAAAATTCAATCAAATTCTCATGCAAACCCACATAGACTTATACACTAGCTTCATTCTGTGCAAGAAACATGATTGATAGACTCATAAATAAAAAATAGTTTTATTAAAAGAAAAACATGCAATCATGTTCAAGCTATGAGGTGGTTCACACAGAACACTTCTACCTCATTAGCTCCCACTAGGCCCCATTAGGCCCTCAATGCCCAAACACCACACAGATTGTCGGGCCATTGGTGTCCAGTAAGTTAGAAACACATTCTGAACTGGACAGACCAATATCCAAAAAAATCCATCTCCCAGACGGACTGCCGTCTACCCAGATGGAATTCCGTCTGCCTTTTATGCCCAGACGGATGACCGTCTGCCCAGACGGAAATTCCGTCTGGCATTCTGTGACCAGACGGATGACCGTCTGGTTCAGACGGTCGATTGTCTGGCCCAGACGGATGACCGTCTCCCAGACGGAAATTTCGTCTGGGTCACTGTGACTAGTCTGATAATAGACGGATGACCGTCTAGCCAGACGGTCGTCCGTCTGGTCCATAGTGACCAAAAAACGGCGATTTTTCAATTTTTCTTGAACGAAATTTTTTTCAAAAAAAACGGAAAACACGTTTTTTCACCCAAAAAATCATCCAAAAAAAATACATGAAAAAATCCAGCATTAATTATTAAACAAAAATAATTATCATCATGGATTATCAATTCATGCAAATCTTCATTAGGGAAATTCACAAGAATCCTCCCACTCGGATCCGAATCAAAATTAAGGGTTTCCAAAAACCCTATCAATTCTCCCATGGGTTTCGTATTAAACCCTTGATCCTCCCATTGGATCCATACAATAAAATTAAACAATGGGAAGGAACAAAAAAAACGTGAGAACCAATGGCTCTGATACCAATGTTGGTAATACATCAAAAGTAGTTCAATTCAATTAATTGATGGGGAAAGATTCCTTACTTGGATTCGCTTTCCCTTACTTGAAGTATTCGCAGCGGAAGTCTAGATCCACGTTCTCATTCCACCACCAAAGCTTTACCTGGGAGATTCCACAATCACTGGGAAAGGGAATAATATCCACAACCCAAATGCCGTGGATTAATGGAATGAAGATCAAAAACTAGGAAAGGAAAAATTTCCAAGCCTGCGATTCTAAGAGAGAGGGAGAGAGAGATGGAGCCGCCGTTTCTCAGAGATAAATCTCGTGCGAATGAATCACTCAGTTACTCACTAATGTGGTGGTTACCAAAATATATAACCCTATTTTGTAACCTCCCTAATAGTGAGTTTCCAATATTGCCCTTGGGCATTTAATTTATTAATCATATTAATAAATTCCAACAGAACTATGCCATTTATGTATTGTAGATGATAAACAGTGGAGCAAAGACTGGATTTTCCATTTATATATGGAATCAAATTTCTGACAAAGCTTTCCAGCATCATTCCAACTCTTCCTCTCTATGATCTTATCCTTAGATGACTATTAATTCATGTGGTCCCTTTCTTTTGCTTCTAATAAAAAACGCGTCAACCACAATGACCTTCTTTTCGATACTCATTTAGAAATGATTGTTTAAGTGAAGAAAACGTTTGTTTCCAATTTAGGAAAATTCTTATTCACTTATGAACTCTTCATCAGATGTAGGTAATGAAGGAGTTAAGAAAGAGAAGAACAAAGGAAGAGATGGGTCTTTTGAGTTCAAATGTTATTCTTCTACTGTCCTCCCTTCATGTGATTTCTTGTCCTCCTTGTATAGGATAATAGGAAAACTATGCTGCTTATGGATGCTAGATCTCATCGATCAAAACCCAAAACAGTATGGAAATAGTAATTGTTCTTAAACCGAACTTATCTATTTATATAGGCTATTGGATTGATTTGATCTAATGGGGTCATATGGGAGAGTTCATTAACTATAGAACTTAGTATCGTCTATAAATACTAGCTAGAAGTATGATTTAACTACATACAATTGCTAACTGATAGGTATCCAGATTGGATACAGTCAATAGGATACATATCGATACATCTCTCTTTTACCTTGTTTTCTTTTAGAGGGCATGTACTAAATTAAACCATAATGTATTCACAAATACTATAATACTTGATAAGAGACATTACATTTCTTAAAATCACATCACCAATACGATACTTGATACCGATAAGGCGATACTTTAAACCTAATTAGCTAGAAGTAACCATCTGGTATTCAAATTAGATGCCCGTGTAATGCAATATTAGCTCAAACTTTAAACATAACAGTGACCCACTATGACAATTAAACCACAAAACCCTAATGGAGTGTGAAGCACTGACTGGTTTTTTACATTTATAGAATCGAATTTCTAATAATGGTTACCCTTTAAGAGTGACATAAGCTTTCCAGCATAAATCCAACTCTCTTATCTCTGTTTATTTTCATTCCCCAGAAGATTAATAATTCATGGGGTCCCTTTCTTTTGCTTCATATAAATAACGCGTTTTACTTTACTTGGTTTAGAAAATAAATGCTTGTATAAAGAAAAAGCATCGTTTGTTTTCGATTTATGTAAATCTTATTTACTTATTAACCCTTTCATCAAAGTGAAGGAATAATGAAGCGAACAAGGAGAAGCACAGAGGTAGAGATGGGTCTTCTGGGTTCGAGGGTTCTTCTTTTGTTGTGCTTCGTTCATCTGATTTCTTCTTCTTCTTCTGGTGGTTTGTCTGTGAAGTTTTACAGTAAGTCATGTCCGAATGTGGAAGAAATAGTTGGGAAAGTTTTGATCGATAAGCTGAACGAGAACACTGGCCCCAAGGCCCCCAACCCCACAGTCCCTGGCACTCTTCGCCTGTTCTTCCATGACTGCTTTGTTGAGGTCTGTAGCTCCCTCTCTTTGGTCTCTCGCTTCTGTTTTGGTTAATTATATTTGAATCTTTTTACAATTGCCCGATGTTATGGTGTTGCATGGTCTATCATGTAGGGTTGCGACGGTTCGGTTTTGATCGCATCCTCATCAAGAGATTCTGATCAACCGGAGAGAAATGCAGAGATCAACCTTTCTTTGGCCGGAGATAGTTTTGACGTCGTGATTAAAGCGAAGAAGGAGATCGAAAAGGCATGTCCCAGAGTCGTATCATGTGCTGATATTCTTGCGATCTTGGCCCGTGATGTGGTACATCATGTAAGTATGTCCTCCCATCTAATGGTGCACAAAGCCCCTGAGAGCCATCTAAAAGGATCATCTTGGGGTACTCCTTTTGCCGACAAATGCTCCTATTACACTTATTATAGTCTCTAAAAGATGAGAAAACAACCATGTAGCATCTCCATCAAAATATGCTTACCATAATAATGAATTAACAAAATCGAAGTAGAGTGTGGTCCCTGTTCGGGGTTCTATCCTTGTAGAGCCTAAGCCACACAACTGGAATCTATGAAATATGGGTCTCGCATATGGATTCTATATATGTGGTTACTTTTAGATTCAAATTCAGAATTCACGTAACCGCAAAAATAGGACAGTTTGTGGAGTCTGGATCAGCTTCCTATCGGGGAGCACTTGTGATCCCTTGATGCTTTTTCACTACACATAGAGTATGGGAGCATATCTATAATAAAATAATTCTTCGGTGGGTCCCGCATGAACCTCACACTCTGTGGTGAAAAAAAAAACAAGTGCTCCCTAGTAGGAAGGTGATCTCCCACATGGAAAGTTTGTGTTTTTTTTTTAACCCATAAGTTTCATTGGTTTTTTTTTCTTGTTTTTGGTAATCAAGTTTCATGGGCGTTATGTTGATTAATTATTGCAGGCCCATGGCCCATTCTGGGAAGTTGAGAAAGGGAGAAAAGATGGAAGGATCTCCACCGCAGCCAATGCTGCTGCACATTTGCCACGTGCTGAGTCAAACATTACTGATCTAATCAATTTATTCCAATCCAAGGGACTGAATTTGCGTGATCTAGTCACACTCTCTGGGGCCCACAATATCGGTTTCAGCCATTGCATCCAATTCATGGATCGTGTGATCAACGGTGACCCTGCCATGGACCCCACTTCACGTGTTAGCCTTGCACAGATGTGCCATTTTCCGGACTTTGATCCCAACCTTGCCATAGCATTAGATCAAGGATCCACAGGGCCAGATGCAGGATTTCTGTTTGGTAATAGATACTTCAATGGCTTAACACAACACAAAGGACTTCTGAATTCAGATCAAGTCTTGTTTTCCGGTGGCGATAACGATAGCCGGAAACTTGTTTCCCAATATGCTGAAAACCAGAGATTATTTTTCGAGGCATTTGGAGAATCCATGGTGAAGATGGGAAGAATTGGAGTTAAGGCTGGAAGTGAGGGAGAGATCAGGAAGGACTGCACAAGATTCAATTGAATGAAGTATTGAACCGGATGGTCGGACCGGCCAACAAAGGCCAGATATATTCGATTTCACGATGATTTTTTAACAAACCATTTTGGATTTATTTTGGAGATATTTAGAATGACTCCGTAAATTAGTTTTTCTCTTGTTTTTTTACATAAAAGACTTTGGGTTTATGAAGAAAGTTCTAATGTTGAAAATTTCTAGGAGCGTGATCTGCAATCAGAATAATAGTTAGAGCGGCTCAACATAATGTGGGTCGGAAAACAACCTCCAATAATCATGTTAGTCTAGGCACTACAGTTGAAGGTTCTGAGAGGAATTTTCAGAATGTAAGCAATAGAAGTAGATAGTTCTTCATACCTTGCGAGTCTCATGAGTTGAGTTTATATAAATGTTACTTTTAGGCGATTACTCCATAGACTTTGCTCACTTAGTGAGAAGTGGCGGGAATTTCCTTAAGAAGCACGTTCCCATTCCTTGGCGGTTTTCTTAATGGACTCTAATGGAGTCGTTACTCTGAGGGTCACTCCCCTATGCTTCGCTATGGATGTACAATGCGGTTATTTCTATAACTAGCCTTTTTGACTTAATCTCTCTTTGAAGATTTTTCCCAACATGGTTATTCATATGTGAATGTTCCCTAAAGGGGTTTCTTCACACTTATCCCAATAGGGATTCTTTGTGCTTACCCTGAGAGGGGTTCTTCATAGCTACCCCGATAGGGATTTTTCATATCTATCTCGACATGGTGATAAGCATGCATTTACCATTATTTATTTAATTTAATTCCCCATATTTATTTAATTAAAGAGATCTAATTGAGTATTTTTGTGTATTTTTCAGGAATAAGGAGATTTTGGATATTAGAGATAATATGGAGTAAAGTTGGCAAATATATTAGATATTGATAGATTTTAAATCATGGCATTCAATCTTGCTACTCAAGAAATCATGAAAAGTGAGATCTTAGCCAAATTGGAAATAGGTGGAGGTCTAAGGAACAAAATTGGTAATAAATCTGAGAATCGGGTAAACAGACCTACCTTCAGTATTTTGGGCATATCTCTCTCGTATGAGCTTGGCTTTCGATGATTCAAGATGCTATAGAACGATATTGAAAATATCTACAACTTTCCAGTTTTGAGTTTTTCCAAATTCTGAAAGAATAAAGGTCGAATCTACGGGTAAAGAGAGGGGATTCATTGTGTGCGGGAGACATAAAAGAGAAGCCAACCGCAAAGAAGAGAAGACGGCGAATGCAGCTCTGATCTCTCTCATTGCTGAAGAAGAAGACCACATCTCTCTCTCTCTCTCTCCCTATGTTTCATCTTTATT
The DNA here is from genome assembly GCF_041222555.1 of Hakea prostrata. Lineage (NCBI taxonomy): Eukaryota > Viridiplantae > Streptophyta > Magnoliopsida > Proteales > Proteaceae > Hakea > Hakea prostrata. Next base: position 92,202 of record NW_028291160.1, read on the forward strand.
TTTCTTATGAACTTTGTGATAATGAGTAGCTAGTTCCTTTTCTTTGGGATGTAGATGAACCATGCTTATTTCATTAATTTGATTGTTCTATCTCTTCTAGTTGATTGTGTTTGAGTTTGGCCAAAGATGTTCTATAGCTCAGCGAACTAAGCGTGCCAAGCTTCCGAGAAGAACGATAGTCTTGCGAAGATAGGGCATATCTAGGAAAACCATCCTTAATTTACTTTGAAGTGTAGAGTATATCGGTTAGGGAAAAGCATTGGGGATTCGAAATCCCAAAGATCTTCACATATTCATAGTTAACGTTTTTGCATTAATTAATAGATTTAGTTTAAATTTAGTTTTGTTGAATTCAATCTTAGTGACTTAGCCTTTTAGTTCCCCATAGTTTGACCCCGTATTTTCTGTTTGCTAGATTAGTATTGATGTGGAGAGATTATGATATGACCGGGTTCATACCTGGTCCGACCCTCGACCCCAGTCGAGACGGAGAGAACCGACTCGCTCCCGAGTGAACCGGATCCAGAAGATGGCTTGCTGAAGAAGAAAGCTTATTCGGCTGCAAGCGTACCCTAATCCTACTTATGGATTAGGGTAATCACCCTAATGATGGCAAACTCGAATTGACGGCTGCGGATAATCATTATCGAAGGGATAATCATCGCATAACCTAAAGGTTATCTCAGGAGTCCTCTACTAGCCCAAACTAGTAGAAGTCTATTGCTCAACGGATCTCACTGATAAGATCCAACGACTACCCGAAGAAGGCTCAAGTGCATCCAACGAAGGAGATTCGAAGGTACACTCTATATAAACCTCACTACCATACAAGGTGAGGGGATCGAAAAAAATACTATCTGAGACTCAGGTTCAGATACATACTGATAGACCTAAACTATCAGTGATCTACTATCTAGATCACCTTTCCCAGTTCTTCATTCCTTAGCTCTGCGCTTCTAGCAGAGCCATTTGTGATTAAGTTCATCAACTGACTTAGCCTTCGGAGGTGGACTCCCGACCCCAGCGGTCGGGCCACATCTGACGCTTTCGTTTTGCAGGACATCACATGGAGATCCAATGGCTGAGCAGATTTTGGACTCATCAATTGGCGCCGTCTGTGGGAAACGACTTGAAAAGCCATGGTGACTAGATCAGCAGCCGCTGCACAATGCAATTCCAGTGTTCAGATCCCTGGAGTGAATAATCCAGATATTCCCTAGGAAAGCCAAAATCCTATCGAGGTAGATGGTGGCCAGGGAGGACGTAATCCTCCTCCTGATACAATCCAAGATCAATTGGATCAGGTAAATATTCAACTCTTGGAGGTGAGCCAAGCACTCCGCATGCTCACCCAGACGAGTGGTTTTACCACAAGAGCCTGATCAGCGCGATTCAGGGAGACGTGCATTGCCACGTGACCAGAGACTGGCTGAAGACCGGAATATTGATCATAATTTCCGTGAAGGAGACCGAGGACTTCGGAGGATCAATGATCAACCGAGGCGAGACGATCGGTTCGACAGACCGCAAGAGAGTACAACTGATTCAAACACAAGGTTGGATACAGGGGTAAGAACTCACTCACCCACTGTCGGGAGAACCGTTCGTGATGATCGAGCAGTTCGCGACGAGAGGAATGCTCGGGAAGGACGGGCTATTCGTGATGATCGAGTAGCACGGGATGATCGTGTTAATCGAGGTCGTGATCATATTGCTGAAGATCACCCGACCCAGATTGGTCAAGAATTGGCCAACATCAATGAGAAGTTAGGGCAGTTGGCTAATGGAAGAATAACTGAGGATATTTACTCAGTCATTCGGAAGACTCCCTTTGCTGAGCCAATTGCGGGATATCGGTTTCCCCATAACTTCCGTTTGCCTACCTTCTCAACATTCGATGGCTCCGGAGATCCAACAACTCACATCGGCTATTACCACGAGACCATGGCGGTTTCGAGTAATTCGATGAAATTTTATGCGGGGTTTTTGGTTCATCTCTAACTCGGAGTAGCACAAAAGTGGTTTTCTAACCTCCCCTACGGAAGGATCGTAAACTTTGACGAATTGGAGCGCCAATTCATAGGGCGATTCCGAGTGGGATACGAGTCAAGAAAACGGAAGAGACCTTGTTCTTGTCAAACAAGGAGAAAGCGAATCAATCGGAGAGTTTCTAGAAAAGATTCAACAAAGTGACGATGGAGATAGAAAATTTGGATGAACAAGTAGCCGGAACCGCTCTATTCACGGGACTCACTAATCGGAAACTCCTGGAGTTATTACTACAGGATATGCCTGCGACTTATGCTGAGTTGGTACAGAGATGCCAGAAGCAGGCTGAAGTCATGGAGATTCTAGATGCGCGCCAAGGAGATAATAAAGTCTCCAATAAGGAACAAAAGGCTCTGAGCGAGAAGCGAGAAGCCAAAGAAAAATGTTCGCGATCGGGTTGGAAAATCCCAGCCTTGGCGCCAAAGGTCCCTCGGTAAAAGTGAGTACACTCCATTGAATGCTCCTCGGGCTGATATTTTGAATATCCTCAAAAGAAAAAAATATTTTAAAGTGGCCGCCTAAAATTCTTTTGAAACCCGGAGAGCGACGGGATCGGGAAAAGTATTGCCGATTCCACAAGGACTATGGTCATTATACTAATGATTGTCGTCATCGAAGGCGGATATTGAGAGATTGATATCTCAGGGACATCTGTCCAGTTTTGTTAGCAGGAGAAGGGAGGAGCCACGTGAGCCACGTGCGGCTGCTCCGAAAAGGGATCGTTCGGTTAGTTCGGAACGATCAAGGGAGGCCCCGAAGTCTAAGAAAGGCAAGGAGGTGATTGAAGCTACTTGGTCACCGATCCTTACCATCTTCGGGGGACCAGAGCCCGAATCACTCCGGAGTCTGAAAACAAAATCCAAATTTGTTGGAACCAGAGAGACGCATAAGCGGAAGAAGCTGAATGGTGAAGATTCTATCACCTTTAGCGAGGAAGACGAAAGAGATGTTTGTTTACCTCATGATGATGCTATAGTCATCAAGGTAGAGATTGCACGGCGGGAAGTGCATAGAGTTTTGATTGATACAGGGTCTGCAGCTGATCTAATTTCCTACGAAGTGTATCAAAAATTGAAGGTGGATCAGGACTTGATGAAACCTTCATCCACACATCTATATGGCTTTGCAGGGTCATCTGCAGTGGCGGAAGGATCGGTCCAATTGGATTTATCCATTGGAAGTTTTCCTAAGGAAACAACTGTCCGAATCAATTTTTTGGTGGTTCGGGAACTACCAGCCTATAATATGATCCTCGAGCGACCATCTTTATCCAAGATAGGTGGTATTGTTTCAACAAAACACCTGAAGATAAAATTCCCGACTGATATGGGAATTGGTCAAGTCTCCTCTGACCAGAAGATCTCTCGGCAGTGTTATGTTGCCTATTTAAAAGACAAGGAGGGCCCAAGGAAGGTAACTTCCCTCCCCATAGAAGTTCGAGATGATCGGGAAGAGACAGAGATGCAAAGACCCGAACCAGTGGAGAAGCTGGAGCAAATCCAGCTGTGTACCGAGGATGAGAAAAAGATTACTTATATCGGGTCTGAACAGCTAGAAGAGTTTAAAGATGAGCTGAAGTTATTTCTTCAACAGAATAAAGATGTATTCGCATGGTCTGCTGAGGACATGCCCGGAATCGATCGGGCCATTGCAGAGCACAAACTCTGGATAGACCCTAAGGCGAAACCAGTGATATAGAAAAGAAGAAATTTCTCCATTGAAAAGTATGAAGCCGTTCGAAGCGAAGTTGAAAAACTTAAGAATTCTGGTTTCATAGAACCAATTGAGTGCCCAACTTGGTTGGCCAACGTGGTAATGGTAAAAAAGGCGAATGGGAAGTGGAGGATGTGTACAGACTACACAGATCTTAACAAAGCTTGCCCAAAAGATTGCTACCCGTTGCCTCGGATTGACCTCTTGATAGATGCGACTGCAGGATATGAAACTTTAAGTTTCATGGATGCCTACTCAGGGTATAATCAGATCCTTATGAATATGGAGGATGAGAAGTATACGGCTTTCATGACTGATCGTGAGAGCTATTATTACAAGGTCATGCCTTTTGGCTTGAAGAATGCAGGAGCAACATATCATAGGGCCGTCAACAAGATTTTCAAAGAGCTGATAGGAAAGAATGTTGAAGCTTATGTTGATGACATGCTAGTGAAAAGCTTTACAAAAGCAAATCATATTGCAGATTTAACTGAGGTTTTCAAGATCTGCGGAAACATCAAACGAAGCTAAACCCGGAAAAATGTGCCTTTGGAGTCTCCTCGGGCAAATTTTTGGGCTTCATGGTATCAGAGAGGGGAATTGAGGCTAATCCTGCCAAAATACAAGCTCTGATTGATATGGAGGCTCCCAAAACCGTTCGGGATGTACGGTGTTTGTGACGGGGAGAGTTTCTTGCTTTAAATCGATTTATCTCCATGTGCGGAGAAAAATGTTTGCCTTTCTTCAAGGCACTTAAAGACTTGAAGGGCGGTAAGGAAGCAAAGTGGACTGAAGAGTGCGAGAAAGCTTTCGAGGAATTAAAAGAAGCACTTGGACAACCACCGATCCTGTCCGGACGAGAGAAGGGGGAAATATTACAGCTATATCTACCGAAGTCCCTTTCGTGCGGTCGGTGCAGTACTTGTTTGGGAAAAAGATAAAAAACGGTGGCCGATTTACTATGTAAGCCACGTGTTGCTAGATGCGGAGACGAGATATTCGCAGATTGAGAAGCGGGCTCGGCTCTCATGATGGCCGCCAGGAAGCTAAGGCCATATTTTCGAGCTCATCCAATTGAGGTATTTACAACTTTTCCTCTTAGTAAAGTTCTTAACAAACCTGATTTGTCTGGAAGGATGGTGTCCTGGTCGGTTGAGCTCAGCGAGTTCCAAGTGAGCTTTAAGCCCAGAACTGCAATCAAGGCTCGGGCATTAGCCGACTTTGTAGTAGAAACTACTTGCACCGGTGGAACCCACCATTGAGGATCCCATTATACCAACCACTTGGGAGGTATATGTGGATGGTTCGAGTAATAAAGATGGGGCAGGAGCTGGAATTCTATTAAAAAGTCCAGCAGGATTTATAATTCGATATGCTTTGAGATTCGCATTTGATGCAAGTAATAACGAAGCAGAATATGAGGCTTGATAGCAGGACTTCGGTTGTCAAAAGCATTATCTATTGCAGATGTTACTATTTATAGTGACTCTCAACTTATAGTCAACCAAACCACGTTTGCAGAAATATCGAGAGATAGTGCAGGCATTTCAAAACCAATTTCGGAATTTGAAGATATCTCGGATTTCGAGGAATGAAAATTCAGTGGCGGGATGAGCTATCCCGACTAGCCAATGCCAAGGAAAAGAATCTAGACCCTTCGGTCTACATTGAAGAGATAACTTTTCCAAGTTATCATGAGAAAGAAATTTCTTATATTGAAGCGGAACGTTCTTTGGATGGATCCAATAATCGAGTATCTAAGGGATGACAAATTACCCGAGGATCCAGTAGAGGCAAGGTTGATCAAGATTCGATCAGCTAGATTTGTCATTCAGAATGGGAGACTATACAAGAGATCTTATGCTGGACCCCTTATGAGATGTATAGGCCCTGAAGGAGCAAAATCAGCTTTGGCTGAGGTTCATGAAGGAATTTGTGGAGCTCACATGGGTGGCCGAGCCCTGGCCCACAAAATTCTGAGACTTGGGTTATATTGGCCTAAGGTCCAAGAGGCTGCTATGCAGTAAGTTCGTCGATGTGGTAACTGTCAAATTCATGCTACAGTATCGAAGCGGTATCGAAGCGCCCGGCAGAAACTATGACTTCAATTCTAAATCCCATTCCCTTTGCAATGTGGGGAATTGATATCATGGGCAAATTCACCAAGGCATCGGGCGGACGGGAATATCGATAGTAGCAATTGATTACTTCACAAAATGGGTAGAAGCGATTGCACTGGCAGCAATTACTGAGAAAAAGTGGAGAAATTTGTGCTTGAATCAATCATATATCGCTTTGGGATTCCAAAGATTATTGTCGCTGACCATGGTACTCGGTTCATTGTCCACAATTTGAGCAATTCTGTGGAACATATATGATCGAGCATCGTATGTCCTCAGTGGCATACCCCCAAAGCAATGGACATGTAGAGGTTACTAACCGAACGCTACTGGAAGGAATAAAGAGAAGACTCAAAGCTGACAAAGCTTCTTGGGTCGAAGAACTTCATAATGTACTGTGGGCTTATAGAACTACGGTTTGAACACCCACAGGAGAAACTCCATTCAGGTTGGCATATGGATCCGAAGCATTGGCACCAGTGGAGATAATGGCGGGGACGTTACGGGATCGTGAGTTCGAGGAAAAAGCAAATGAACAAGGAATGCTTGATAGTCTTGATTTGTTGGACAAAGTTCGGGCAAAGGCAATAGCACGAACTCAACATTATCAAAGAAGGATAGCGTCTCATTATAATACTCGAGTGAAGAATCGTCGGTACTTAGCCGGAGATTTGGTGTTGAGAAACACCCTAGCTTCCGACCCACGTCACCAAAGAAAATTGGACCCTTCCTGGGAAGGACCTTATATGGTTGTGAAACCGGTCGGTTCAGGAGCTTACAGGCTGAAGAACATCAATACCCAGAAAGAATTGGATCGTTCGTGGAATACTAGGCATCTCAAAAAGTTTTATCCTTGAGGATGATTTCAAATTTTGTTCGCGATGTAATCATTTTCAACTCAATCAATGCAATTTTTGGCTTTCAACAAACTATCTTTTGATTGGGGGGCATCATACACCACATTCAAGAACAAGATCCAACTATAAGGCATCGGTTTAAAACCCGAGTGATTTCCTTCTCAGACTTATTGTATTTCTCTGGAAATCCTTAAGTAAAGGCATCGGTTTAAAACCCGAGTGAGTTCCTTCTCAGACTTATTGTATTTCTCCGGAAATCCTTAAGTAAAGGCATCGGTTTAAAACCCGAGTGAGTTCCTTCTCAGACTTATTGTATTTCTTCGGAAATCCTTAAGTAAAGGCATTGTTTCAAACAACTAAGACCTAATGCAACAGCGATTCTGTCACGTCCTCCCAGCCGGTACCCTATCTGGCATACCCGAGAGTGTGATCCACAGCCCGAAGATCAGGTATCGAGTGATCAGCCTCCCACATAAACAATAACATAATCATGAACAATCATAATAAAAGTGCGGAAGATAAACCATAGATCCAATAAAGAAAGAATGAATCATAAATGAATCAGAATGATAGATATAATCAGAGTATCAAACCGATAAGTAAAGTGAGGCAAAAATCCCACTCTACAACCAGCGGAAAAGTAGCTCTAAAAGAATAAACTAGACAAAATCTAATCCCAGTAGCAAGTACATTGGGTAACTAAATTGTTCTCCACTTTATAGACAACATCCTTATAAGTGTAAATCTCATAAATGGCACAAGGACGCTTCCACTCAATGGTCGGACTAAGCATCGTACGGAGCATAACCACTCGCGGGATCTTCAGTGTAATTGTGGTAACCGCAATCACCTTCCTGGAGATATGCCTCCTCACCTTGCGCTTCTTCATAGGGACCGTCATAGTACTCGGTACTGCGGGATAGTCTAACAAACATTGTACAATAAAGGAATGAGTTTCAAAGAAACTCGGTAAAGGTAGTTAATATCCATAATAACATAAATGGCAGGATTCCAGAACAAACATAAATGCAATATGATATGAGACAAGCAATGAATGAATGAAACTAACTCTATGTATGCTGGTCTCTATTGGCAGACATGCTTTAAGTCATAGCACCGTACTTCTTTAGGAAAGTCCACTCACATCCTCAACCATTTAAGATATCTTGGATTCTCTCACGGATCATTTCACCGGTCTTGAGCAGCCGATTGGTAATGGGTCCTTCATCCCTCGGGACAAACCATGGCGGGGGTTAAGTCAACACACTCTCTCACAACCATTTGGTATAAGTACTGGCGCATGTCAGGGTAAAACCTAGCCAAATGCAAGTCTTCTACTTAGTTACATCAAGTCAGATCCAGATACGTCCATTCCTCGTCCCTGACGATCCTTTCCGGTATCCTTCACACTAGAGTCCTCATAGTCCCCGACTACGGACTCATCAACCCTATTGGTTATCCACATATGGTAAACGGGAAGCTCTCACGTCCTCTCACGGGTTGGTTACCGGTCTTAAGCGCCCGTGAGCCCAAGTCTAACCATATGCAACCCTACCAATAAATGGCCCCCACAATGTGATTCCTGTCCTCTCACGGGTTGGTTACCGGTCTTGAGCGCCCATGAATCCCCATTGCTACCACGGGTCGTTCGGTCTCAATACCCCTCCGATTAGGGTCCGACATAACAGGACATCCTAGCCAAACACTACTAGACAATCCTAGATATGTCATCCAACAGTTTAGGAAGGTGTCCGAGAGGGCATCTCCGGAAACATCCCATAGTATTCCCGTAGTAGTCCAAGGACAGAAGTGTCAAAAGGACACCTCTCCTTTCCAAACCATACTTAAGCATACACATGCATCAATTCATATCATCACATATATGGTAACTTCATATATGGAAAGAAATCAATAATTACAATCACTTGTATATAATTGGTAAGTAAATCATACATGAATCAATTTAATATGAATAAGTAATGCTACTGTAATCAAAGTTATGCAACAGTAGTATATCATTGTAAGAATCTAATTTAGGAAACATGTCAATGATATTCAAATATAGAAACTAGATTCATGCTATCTATGTAATTAAGGAAATAACCATCCTTACCTTTTATAACTCGCAAAGGAATCCTAAGAAATCAAGTAAGATCTTGGCAAACTTGAGAAGAAGGTCCTAAACAAGTGTATACAACATATTAGGAAAGATCCCTAACAGAAAAGATACCAAAACATCCAAAACAGGACCAATTCTGGAGTTGTTGTACTTATTGGTCGAGTGGATTGGTCGATTGTTCAGTCGACCAATCGATCGACCAATGCAGACAGTAGCCTAAAAAAAACAGAGTTTTAAGATATGAAATCCGAATTTGGTGGTTCAAAAGGGTACTAATCAAGGGGTAAACTACATCAGTAGTATTCTAACATATAGGGGACCTCAAAACACCAATCAAATCAAGACATCAAGATCCAAATTAGGAAACAGAAAGTTACCATAATTAGATCAACCATGGATCTTGATGAATTCGAAATAGAAATCAAAGACAAGAACAATAGGAGGATGGATCATTGCTTCAGGTAAAGGTATCATGAAAACATACTTAGATCTTCAAGGAAAAAGGCTTAGAAGCATAAATCTAAATAAGGAAATAAAACCTACCATATATGTAACTACCATGCTTCATGAAGAACACATAGTATGGTAGAAGAGAACAATTAGAGATTGATAGATCATGGATCATGGAATGAAAACACAGTAATTAACTACTAACATGATCAATATAGAAGATCCAAAGAGATCAGAATTCAAATCAGAAGTTTAACAAGATTAGATCATGGTTTGATCATGATTCCTTCAAAAGCTTGCAATGATCATGGTTAAGATCATTGTTCTAGCCTCAAATCCTTAGGATGATCATGAGAACATGTTCAGAGATGTTTGCAACAGAGAATGCAGCATCTCTTCTACTGTCTCAACTCAAAAAGGAAAGAAAAACAAAGATGGAGGAGAAGAAGAGAGAGTAGACATACCTTTTGATGCAAAAGGAAGAGTTTCGACGAAGATCCGTCAAGAAAACACCAAGGATGCAAGGGAGATGACTTGCAGAGGTCTTTGGTTCGTTCCAGAGAGTTTGGAGGCAGCAAATACGAAGTGGACTCGAGATTGGACTTAAATAGAGCAAGAAAAACCTAATTGCCAAAGACAGCACTCATTGGTCGAGTGGATTGGTCGACTGGCCCAGTCGACCAATCAGTCGACCAATGCTGACAGCAAGAAGTCCAAAACAGGGAATTGAAGGCCCAGATCAAATCCAATCCTAAAGGGGTTTCGCACACAAGTCAAGTGACTTACCTAATAGGTAGAAATGCCTTCAAACCAAGATAGAGAGCACTCCAAGCCCATCAACTAATCCGATCTTCATCAAGATTCAGTTTCCATAAATAGAACTTCGTCATCAACTTTCATGGATTCAAAGCCAGACACCAAGTCCTCCACTGGGATGGCCCAAAGCTGACTTCTTACTTTACTCCGGGTCATCGGACCTACAATTAACAAGGTTTCCGGGTCAAGGTTAGGGCTGGGTTTCACATTCTCCCCCCCTTAAAGAAATTTCGTCCTCGAAATTGAAAGCGTACCTGTGCTTCCAAAGAGGTAAGGAAACTTCTCCTTCATGTCTTCTTCCTTCTCCCAAGAAGCTTCTTCAGGGGTATGGGTCTTCCACCGAATCTTCACCAAAGGGATGGTGCGATTCCGCAGCTGCTTGTCCTTCCTATCCAAGATTTTGGCCGGGTCTTCATCGTAAGTCAAATCAGCACTAAGTCCTTCAGGTGCTTGCTGCAAGATGTGTTCCGGATTCTCTATGTATTTTCGGAGCATCGAAATATGAAACACATTGTGAACACCAGCAAGAGGCGGAGGTAATGCTAATCGATACGCAACAGGTCCAACCTTTTCCAAAATCTCGAAAGGTCCAATGTAACGAGGGCTAAGCTTTCCCTTAACATTGACTCTCATCACACCCTTCATTGGTGAAACCTTCAGAAATACTTTCTCTCCAACTTGAAATTCCAAATCGGTCCTTCTCTTATCAGCATAAGATTTCTGTCTTGACTGGGCGGACTTAATCCTTTCTCTTATCATATCTACCATAGCACTCGTAGCTTCAATCATTTCGGGACCTAAGACTTTTCTTTCACTGTCTCGATCCAGTACAAAGGTGTCCTACAAGTACTGCCATACAAAGCCTTGAATGGAGCCATGCCTATTGTTGCTTGATAACTGTTGTTGTAGGCAAACTCAACCAAAGCTAGGTGTTCATCCCAATTACCACCCATATCCACCACACAAGACCTGAGCATGTCTTCCAATGTCTGAATTGTCCGCTCAGATTGTCCATCAGACTATGGATGATGAGCTGTACTCAAGTTCAATTGGGTTCCCAAGGCCTTCTGCAAACTATTCCAAAACCTTGAGGTGAACCTAGGATCACGATCCGAAACAATACTCAATGGCACACCATGCAGACGAACCACATTATCCACATAAAGCCTTGCTAGCTTATCCAGAGTATGAGTGATCTTCATAGGAATGAAGTGGGCTGATTTGGTCAACCTATCAACAATCACCCACACAAAGTGTCATTGCCTTTACTTGTCCGAGGCAAGCTAGTCACAAAGTCCATGGAGATATCCTCCCACTTCCAACTAGGAATAGGAAGAGGCTGTAGTAATCCAGATGGAGGTTGTCGAACGGCTTTCACACGTTGGCAAGTCTCACACTTGGCAACAAAATCATCAACATCAGCCTTCAGACCAATCCACCAAAAATGTTCCTTCAAGTCCTTGTACATCTTGGTGCTTCCGGGTGTATAGTAAAGACCGACTGGTGTGCTTCCTTCAATATTTCTTTCTTAACTTCTTCGTTTTATGTGCACGCACAATCTTCCTCTAAACAACAAAGCACCATCCATGGATATACCAAAGTCGGGGTCCGACTCAGGATTCGAAGAAATCTTCTCAACTTTGATCAAAAACTCTTGATCGAACTCTGTGAGCAACAATCTTATCTCTAAGACCAGATCTTGCTTGTCATGGCGAAAGAATAAAATCAGAATTCTCAGGGACGATTTCCAAATCAAAACTCTCAATAGAAGACCACAATGGTAAACTCAACGCATTCAAATCCAAAGTCTTCTTCTGGTTCTTCCTACTAAGAGCATCAGCAACAACGTTTGCTTTCCCAGGGTGATACTGAATATCACTATCATAATCGGAGACTAGTTCCAACCATCTCCTTTGTCTCATGTTCAACTCCTTTTGGGTAAAGAAGTATTTCAAACTCTTATGATCCGTGAAAATAGCAATCTTCTCCCCGTAGAGGTAATGTCTCCAAATCTTCAAAGCAAAGACAACGGCGGCAAGTTCTAGATCGTGAGTGGGGTAATTCCGCTCATAATCTTTCAATTGCCGAGAAGCATAGGCTACGACCTTGCCATGTTGCATCAGTACACAACCCAAACCAATCTTTGACGCATCGGTATAAACTGTCATACCACCGGAACTATCAGGTATAGTCAAAACCGGGGCACTTGTCAATCTATCCTTCAACTCTTGGAAATTTTTCTCACAGGCGTTAGACCAAACAAACTTTTCTTCTTTCCTGGTCAACTTAGTCATAGGAGCAGCCAACCGAGAAAAGTTCTCAATAAACCTTCGGTTGTCACGTCCTCCCAGCCGGTACCCTATCTGGCATACCCGAGAGTGTGATCCACAGCCCGAAGATCAGGTATCGAGTGATCAACCTCCCACATAAACAATAACATAATCATGAACAATCATAATAAAAGTGCGGAAGATAAACCATAGATCCAATAAAGAAAGAATGAATCATAAATGAATCAGAATAATAGATATAGTCAGAGTGTCAAACAGATAAGTAAAGTGAGGCAAAAATCCCACTCTACAACCAGCGGAAAAGTAGCTCTAAAAAGAATAAACTAGACAAAATCTAATCCCAGTAGCAAGTACATTGGGTAACTAAATTGTTCTCCACTTTATAGACAACATCCTTATAAGTGTAAATCTCATAAATGGCACAAGGACACTTCCACTCAATGGTCGGACTAAGCATCGTACGGAGCATAACCACTCGCGTGATCTTCAGTGTAATTGTGGTAACCGCAATCACCTTCCTGGAGATATGCCTCTTCGCCTTGTGCTTCTTCATAGGGACCGTCATAGTACTCAGTACCTGCAGGATAGTCTAACAAACATTGTACAATAAAGAAATGAGTTTCAAAGAATCTCAGTAAGGCAGTAAAAATCCATAATAACATAAATGCGATATGATATGAGACAAACAATGAATGAATGAATCTAACTCTATGTATGCTGGTCTCTATTGGCAGACATGCTTTAAGTCATAGCACCGTACTTCTTTAGGAAAGTCCACTCACATCCTCAACCATTTAAGATATCTTGGATTCTCTCACGGATCATTTCACCGGTCTTGAGCAGCCGATTGGTAATGGGTCCTTCATCCCTCGGGACAAACCATGGCAGGGGGTTAAGTCAACACACTCTCTCACAACCATTTGGTATAAGTACCGGCGCATGTCGGGGTAAAACCTAGCCAAATGCAAGTCTTCTACTTAGTTACATCAAGTCAGATCCAGATACGTCCATTCCTCGTCCCTGACGATCCTTTCCGGTATCCTTCACACTAGAGTCCTCATAGTCCCTGACTACGGACTCATCAACCCTATTGGTTATCCACATATGGTAAACGGGAAGCTCTCACGTCCTCTCACGGGTTGGTTACCGGTCTTAAGCGCCCGTGAGCCCAAGTCTAACCATATGCAACCCTACCAATAAATGGCCCCCACAATGTGATTCCTGTCCTCTCACGGGTTGGTTACCGGTCTTGAGCGCCCATGAATCCCCATTGCTACCACGGGTCGTTCGGTCTCAATACCCCTCCGATTAGGGTCTGACATAACAGGACATCCTAGCCAAACACTACTAGACAATCCTAGATATGTCATCCAACAGTTTAGGAAGGTGTCTAGAGGGCATCTCCGGAAACATCCCATAGTATTCCCGTAGTAGTCCAAGGACAGAAGTGTCAAAAGGACACCTCTCCTTTCCAAACCATACTTAAGCATACACATGCATCAATTCATATCATCACATATATGGTAACTTCATATATGGAAAGAAATCAATAATTACAATCACTTGTATATAATTGGTAAGTAAATCATACATGAATCAATTTAATATGAATAAGTAATGCTACTGTAATCAAAGTTATGCAACAGTAGTATATCATTGTAAGAATCTAATTTAGGAAACATGTCAATGATATTCAAATATAGAAACTAGATTCATGCTATCTATGTAATTAAGGAAATAACCATCCTTACCTTTTATAACTCGCAAAGGAATCCTAAGAAATCAAGTAAGATCTTGGCAAACTTGAGAAGAAGTCCTAAACAAGTGTATACAACATATTAGGAAAGATCCCTAACAGAAAAGATACCAAAACATCCAAAACAGACCAATTCTGGAGTTGCTGTACTTATTGGTCGAGTGGATTGGTCGACTGGTCCAGTCGACCAATCAGTCGACCAATGCAGACAGTAGCCTATAAAATCAGAGTTTTAAGATATAAAATCCGAATTTAGAGTTCAAAAGGGTAATAATCAAGGGGTAAACTACATCAGTAGTATTCTAACATATAGGGGACTTCAAAACACCAATCAATTCAAGACTTCAAGATCCAAATTAGGAAACAAAAAGTTACCATAATTAGATCAACCATGGATCTTGATGAATTCGAAATAGAAATCAAAGACAAGAACAATAGGAGGATGGATCATTGCTTCAGGTAAAGGTATCATGAAAACATACTTAGATCTTCAAGGAACAAGGCTTAGAAGCATAAATCTAAATAAGGAAATAAAACCTACCATATATGTAACTACCATGCTTCATGAAGAACACATAGTATGGTAGAAGAGAACAACTAGAAATTTATAGATTATGGATCATGGAAAGAAAACACAGTAATTAACTACTAACATGATCAATAAAGAAGATCCAAAGAGATCAGAATTCAAATCAGAAGTTTAACAAGATTAGATCATGGTTTGATCATGATTCCTTCAAAAGCTTGCAATGATCATGGTTAAGATCATTATTCTAGCCTCAAATCCTTAGGATGATCATGAGAACATGTTCAGAGATGTTTGCAACAGAGAATGTAGCATCTCTTCTACTGTCTCAACTCAAAAAGGAAAGAAAAACAAAGATGGAGGAGAAGAAGAGAGAGTAGACATACCTTTTGATGCAAAAGGAAGAGTTTCGACGAAGATCCATCAAGAAAACACCAAGGATGCAAGGGAGATGACTTGCAGAGGTCTTTGGTTCGTTCCAGAGAGTTTGGAGGCAGCAAATACTAAGTGGACTCGAGATTGGACTTAAATAGAGCAAGAGAAACCTAATTGCCAAAGACAGCACTCATTGGTCGAGTGGATTGGTCGACTGGCCCAGTCGACCAATCAGTCGACCAATGCCCTGACAAAGAAGTCCAAAACAGGGAATTGAAGGCCCAGATCAAATCCAATCCTAAAGGGGTTTTGCACACAAGTCAAGTGACTTACCTAATAGGTAGAAATGCCTTCAAACCAAGATAGAGAGCACTCCAAGTCCATCAACTAATCCGATCTTCATCAAGATTCAGTTTCCATAAATAGAACTTCATCATCAACTTTCATGGATTCAAAGCCAGACACCAAGTCCTCCACTGGGATGGCCCAAAGCTGACTTCTTACTTTACTCCGGGTCATCGGACCTACAAATAACAAGGTTTCCGGGTCAAGGTTAGGGCTGGGTTTTACATCGGTAGTAACCCGCCAATCCAAGAAAACTTCTTATTTCCGTTACTGACTTCGGTCTTTCCCAATCAGCCACAGCTTGGACCTTTTCAGGATCGACACGAATACCTTCGGCTGAAACTACATGACCAAGGAATACCACTCTCTTAAGCCAGAAATCACACTTGCTAAACTTAGCGAACAACTTCTTTTCTCGCAACCTTTGCAAAGTGAAACTTAGATGACTCGCATGCTCTTCTTCGCTCTTCGAATAGATCAAGATGTCATCAATGAAAACAATCACAAACTTATCAAGCACATCATGAAATACTCGGTTCATGAGGTCCATGAACACTGCAGGAGCATTGGTCAATCCGAAGGGCATGACTCTAAACTCGTAGTGACCATACCGCGTTCGGAAAGCTGTCTTGAAGATATCACTAGACTTCACTTTCAATTGGTGATATCCGGACCTTAAGTCAATCTTTGAGAACACAACTGCACCCTTCAACTGATCGAAGAGATCATCAATTCCCGGGCAGCGGATATCTATTCCCCGATAGTCAACTTATTCAACTCACGGTAGTCGATGCACAAGCGCATACTACCGTCTTTCTTCTTGACAAAAAAGACCGGAGCTCCCCAAGGTGACACACTAGGCTGTACGAAACCTCTATCAATGAGCTCATTCAACTGATTTTGCAACTCTTTCAACTCAGTAGGAGCCATCCTATACGGAGCTTTAGATACCGGAGCGGCACCAGGGACGAGATCAATAGAAAACTCGACATCCCTGTCCGGAGGCACTCCTGATAGATCATCCGGGAAGACATCAACAAAGTCGCAGACAACTCTGACTTCATCGACTCTTTTCTCCACTATACCCTTGCCTTCAGATGAAGCATCATCCACTAGGGCATAGACTTGCATCAGTGCAGACAAAGACCTTCTTACAAACCCTTCTCTTTTCACCCTGAAATTCAAAGACCGGACTTCCACAAATATGGAACTGAATCTTCCTTGAGGAACAAAGGAACACAGCTTTGTGGGCTGTCAACCAATCAATTCCCAAAATAACATCGAAGTCCTTCATGTCAAGAATTACAAAATTGGCTTCCAAGTTCTTCTCACCAATCAACACAGGACATTTAGATAACCCCTTATCTAGTTTCACAACAGGACCAGTAGGTGTACTAATCAATAAACAACTAGACAACTTCTCAGGGATTAGGTTAGTCTTCTTGATGAATGCAGATGACATGAACGAATGAGATGCACCCGTATCAAATAAGACAAATGCAGAAATAGAAGCAACTAACAATGTACCTGTAATCACTTCATGGCTTGGATCCTGCTCAAGCACGGAAATACTGAAAACTCTTCCAGAGGGAGGAGCAGGAGCACTCTTCACCACGGGGCAAAGGCTGCTGGGCAGGCCGCTTCGGACAGAGCACGAGCAAAATGACCAGCTTGCTTGCAGAGAAGCAAACAGGATTGCTGGATCCAACAGGGGTGGCTGCAACAGAGGGCTTCTGAACAAAAGGCCTTGCACTTACACTTGCACTTACACTTGCACTTGCACTTGCTGGTGGTCGGTTTCCGCCATACTCGTCTAAACCGGCCGGGCTGCTGAAAACCCGTGTTCGACCTACACTCTTAGCCCGAAAAGTAGGAGTGGGGTAGGGTGTAGGTCTCACAAAACGACGGTCATTACGATCCACCAAACCAGAATTCCTTGATCGCCAAGGCTTTTGCACACGAGCACTTTCCTTCTCTCGTTTCTTCCAACTTCTTCGAGTTCTCCGCACCACTTGAGCATAGCTCACTATAGGCTGGACTGTGAGGTAAGCTTTAATGGCAGGGCGCAGTCCTTTGAAAAACTTCTTTGCTTTCGCGAGGTCATCCTTCGGAGAATCTCGGAGCAAAGAAATGAAGCTCCTCGAACTTCTGTTGGTACTCCAACACAGACAGAGATCCCCGAGTAAGAATCATGAACTCAGCTTCCTTCGCATCTTTTACCGCCTCGGGAAAGTAATTCATACAAAAAGCCTCTTTGAACAACTCCCAAGTTACAACTCCTGCATGCAAACCTTCCAAAACAGGCCGAGTGGAGATCCACCATGCATTAGCTTCTTGTTGTAACTTCTGCTCAAGAAACAGAATCTTCTCGAGCTTCCGAGCATTGCAGATGTCGGAAAGCCTTCTCCAACTCACGAAGCCACTTGTTAGGAAACAAGGGGTCCTTGGTAACTCCAGTGAAAGTGGGTACTTGCATCTTCGGAAAACTCTTCATCAAGCGAGTATGAGGAGTTCCAGCTAAACCTCCCGCATTCGAGACTGCGGCATGAGGATTCACATTAGCACCAGCCCGGGTCTCATTATGCGAGTCATGAAACCCACCAACATCTGGTTGAACCGAGCTGCTTGCTGCTGCATCATATTGCCCATAATATTGGCAATATCTCGAAAACTTCCAACATTCGGGGCACCTGGTATCTCATGAGTACCCCGAGCAACATTTGGTATCTCGCCACCTCCATGAGGTATTTCACCACCTCCCCGAGGTATTTCACCACCTCCATGACCACTTGGATTCACCACGCCCACTTCTCGGAGTAACCATTCTGCAAAACCGAGAACATCAAAATACCGAATTTCAAGTTTCAACATAAACCACAAGTCCAAATGATTTGAAAACTTAAATCATGCTCAAATATATCCATATAGTCATCAAACAATAATCCATAAGGCAAAAATCACATTTTCCAAAAATTCAACAGCAAATGAGGTCTCTGTGACCATTGGTCGAGTGATTGGTCGACCGACCCGATCGACCAATGAGTCGACCAATGCCAGACATGTAATGCGAAAATTCGCATTATAAGCCTCATTCTCACATTCCAACCTCATTCTAACTTCTTCCAAAGGTGAGAGAGCTCTAGGGAAAGTCTCCAAGAGTTCTCACAAGTGTTCTTGAGGTGATTTGGTGCTTCAACAACAACACCACAACACACAATCTTCACAAACAAGGTAAATCTCTCATTCTTTCTTCCATTTTCATCTTCTCATGCTTGCATTTAAAAAAAAACCATGCTTTACTTGTATCCAATGCTAGAAATCATGCTTAGGAATGCTTAGAAACATATTCCCTAGGTTTTAAACACAATGCCATGCATAGACAACAAGTTTTAACATATTGGTGTTCATCTCGCAATGTTTTTATACCGAAATCGATATCTTTAGAAAAATTCCGTTTTCTCTCAAACCGCTTGAAATTTTCGCACGAGATCAAATGCTACATGCTCAAGATGACATTGTAGATAGGTCCATACAATTTGATTTAACCAATTTCAACTTTTCAAAAATCCAATTTTGACCTAAATTGCAAAATCCCCAAATTTCCTTCTTGCTGAATTTTTCGCTTTAATCCAAGTTTTCGATCGATTTTCATCAAACAAATTTCATAGACATGAAATTCCAAGTATTGCGCACATGCTAGTATGTTCAAATCAAATTTCCCCCAAATTTGAAATTTTCCGAAAAATTACGAAAATACCCTTTTGGCTCAAATCTTAAGGTGGCATTAACTGGAATTGTCTCTTGTCTCTTTCACAGATACCCACTATGCAGAGGGGAGGGCGAGGACGAGGTAGAGGTCGTGGTCGCATTGTAGGTGCTCTTAGGGGCAGAGGTCAGGTTCCTTCAGAGCCTAGACAGGAGGTTAGGAGACCAAACATGTTTGACACACCTCGGGCCGAGTTCCCGTACGAGGCCTACTTCAGTTACTGCAATATCAAGATGGGACGTCTACTTCACTTACGCCAGCTCAGAGCCTTTAGGATTCGGCAGAGATTCGACACATTGCAGTGGACTCATCTCATCACCGAGGATCTGCCGGTATACCCGGAACTAGTGAGGTTGTTCTTCAGCAACCTTACCTACACAGAGGAGGCTCGAGGCCAGGGACATCCGCTTAGACTTGTCCTCGGGAGCAGGGTCTTCCGGACTCGATTCGCTTCTCTACCCGGACACCGGCTGAGATCTTGCGAGGTTCCTTACTATCCACAAGCAGTGTGTGTGGATACCGCAGGAGCAGATTTGGACAGCCATCTGATGCCGTACGAGCTACGCGAGATATGCTCTATGCTATGGGATAGCCGTCGATGCTTCACTCCGTGGACCAGCGGACGGATGACGGATTCCGCACGGATCATCGGTCGCATAGTCGGCCGAAACATTATGCCGAAAGCCGGACATCACCATCGGGTCACAGTGATGGAGGCCTTAGTCATCTACCGCATCTACATGGGCTTCGAGATCGATCTCTCCTACATCATTCAGCAGGTCATGCCGGACTTAGTTCTCGCGTCCTAGCATGCGGAACCTTTGCTATGGGAGGCTACCGACTTTGATCTTCGGGCATTTCGGGGTGAGTTTCGAGGATACACCGGTGGACACCGGTTCACGGGGATACTCTATTGGGACTCGGACCATTCGTCGGATGAGACTACAGCAGTCGGAGAGATCTCCTGGTCCGGAGGGTGAGGATGATGATGAATCGAGAGATGAGGATCAGGGGTCGGAGGATGGAGGAGAGGATATCGGTCCCGATAGTGATGATCAGGCCGGAGATGATGCAGATATGCACGAGGCTGAGCCCGTGCATCACGAGTTTCCTTCATCACACTTCGAGGCGGGTGGCCCTTCACATGCGGTTCCGGAGACTTCGGATCTTGGAGCACAGATGAGATCGATGACTTCCATGCTAGAGAGGATGGAGGTTAGACAGAGCAGATGTACGAGAGGATGGAGTCACGACAGGATAGGATAGAGCATCAGGTGACTCAGCTAGCGGAGGAGTTCAGAGCATACAGAGATCAGAGAAGATCACCTAGATAGACTGTACCTTAGGATTTCCATTTATGCATTTCAGATGTAATCGTTGTAAAAACTTTTGAAATTAATGAAGTTCATTTTGTTTCCCTTTAATTATTGTATGTTATGCACCTTTCTTTTCCTTGCATTAGTGACATTTGTTCAAGTATAATTATGGTATGTTATTCGGAAATGTTCTGTTATGCCTCAAAGGTCAAGTTTCTAATTCAGTGTTCTATTATTCACTTCTAAGAGTAGAAGAGTCATTTCAGATCAATGACTCAGGAATGTTCAGTTATTGTCTTTTGTGGTTAGGATCTCCTCGAACCTTGGGCTCTGATACCAATCTGTCACGTCCTCCCAGCCGGTACCCTATCTGGCATACCCTAGAATGTGATCCACAGCCCGAAGATCAGGTATCGAGTGATCAGCCTCCCACATAAACAATAACATAATCATGAGCAATCATAATAAAAGTGCGGAAGATAAACCATAGATCCAATAAAGAAAGAATGAATCATAAATGAATCAGAATGATAGATATAATCAGAGTATCAAACCGATAAGTAAAGTGAGGCAAAAATCCCACTCTACAACCAGCGGAAAAGTAGCTCTAAAAAGAATAAACTAGACAAAATCTAATCCCAGTAGCAAGTACATTGGGTAACTAAATTGTTCTCCACTTTATAGACAACATCCTTATAAGTGTAAATCTCATAAATGGCACAAGGACGCTTCCACTCAATGGTCGGACTAAGCATCGTACGGAGCATAACCACTCGCGGGATCTTCAGTGTAATTGTGGTAACCGCAATCACCTTCCTGGAGATATGCCTCCTCACCTTGCGCTTCTTCATAGGGACCGTCATAGTACTCAGTACCTGCAGGATAGTCTAACAAACATTGTACAATAAAGGAATGAGTTTCAAAGAAACTCAAGTAAGGCGATTAATATCCATAATAACATAAATGGCGGGATTCCAGAACAAACATAAATGCAATATGATATGAGACAAGCAATGAATGAATGAAACTAACTCTATGTATGCTGGTCTCTATTGGCAGACATGCTTTAAGTCATAGCACCGTACTTCTTTAGGAAAGTCCACTCACATCCTCAACCATTTAAGATATCTTGGATTCTCTCACGGATCATTTCACCGGTCTTGAGCAGCCGATTGGTAATGGGTCCTTCATCCCTCAGGACAAACCATGGCAGGGGGTTAAGTCAACACACTCTCTCACAACCATTTGGTATAAGTACTGGCGCATGTCAGGGTAAAACCTAGCCAAATGCAAGTCTTCTACTTAGTTACATCAAGTCAGATCCAGATACGTCCATTCCTCGTCCCTGACGATCCTTTCCGGTATCCTTCACACTAGAGTCCTCATAGTCCCTAACTACGGACTCATCAACCCTATTGGTTATCCACATATGGTAAACGGGAAGCTCTCACGTCCTCTCACGGGTTGGTTACCGGTCTTAAGCGCCCGTGAGCCCAAGTCTAACCATATGCAACCCTACCAATAAATGGCCCCCACAATGTGATTCCTGTCCTCTCACGGGTTGGTTACCGGTCTTGAGCGCCCATGAATCCCCATTGCTACCACGGGTCGTTCGGTCTCAATACCCCTCCGATTAGGGGTCGACATAACAGACATCCTAGCCAAACACTACTAGACAATCCTAGATATGTCATCCAACAGTTTAGGAAGGTGTCCAGAGGGCATCTCCGGAAACATCCCATAGTATTCCCGTAGTAGTCCAAGGACAGAAGTGTCAAAAGGACACCTCTCCTTTCCAAACCATACTTAAGCATACACATGCATCAATTCATATCATCACATATATGGTAACTTCATATATGGAAAGAAATCAATAATTACAATCACTTGTATATAATTGGTAAGTAAATCATACATGAATCAATTTAATATGAATAAGTAATGCTACTGTAATCAAAGTTATGCAACAGTAGTATATCATTGTAAGAATCTAATTTAGGAAACATGTCAATGATATTCAAATATAGAAACTAGATTCATGCTATCTATGTAATTAAGGAAATAACCATCCTTACCTTTTATAACTCGCAAAGGAATCCTAAGAAATCAAGTAAGATCTTGGCAAACTTGAGAAGAAGGTCCTAAACAAGTGTATACAACATATTAGGAAAGATCCCTAACAGAAAAGATACCAAAACATCCAAAACAGACCAATTCTGGAGTTGCTGTACTTATTGGTCGAGTGGATTGGTCGACTGGTCCAGTCGACCAATCAGTCGACCAATGCAGACAGTAGCCTAAAAAAAACAGAGTTTTAAGATATGAAATCCGAATTTGGTGGTTCAAAAGGGTACTAATCAAGGGGTAAACTACATCAGTAGTATTTTAACATATAGGGGACCTCAAAACACCAATCAAATCAAGACATCAAGATCCAAATTAGGAAACAGAAAGTTACCATAATTAGATGAACCATGGATCTTGATGAATTCGAAATAGAAATCAAAGACAAGAACAATAGGAGGATGGATCATTGCTTCAGGTAAAGGTATCATGAAAACATACTTAGATCTTCAAGGAAAAAGGCTTAGAAGCATAAATCTAAATAAGGAAATAAAACCTACCATATATGTAACTACCATGCTTCATGAAGAACACAAAGTATGGTAGAAGAGAACAATTAGAGATTGATAGATCATGGATCATGGAAAGAAAACATAGTAATTAACTACTAACATGATCAATATAGAAGATCCAAAGAGATCGGAATTCAAATCAGAAGTTTAACAAGATTAGATCATGGTTTGATCATGATTCCTTCAAAAGCTTGCAATGATCATGGTTAAGATCATTGTTCTAGCCTCAAATCCTTAGGATGATCATGAGAACATATTCAGAGATGTTTGCAACAGAGAATGCAGCATCTCTTCTACTGTCTCAACTCAAAAAGGAAAGAAAAACAAAGATGGAGGAGAAGAAAAGAGAGTAGACATACCTTTTGATGCAGAGATACCTCCAATCGTCGCACCACCATTAAAATAATGGATGTATTTCCGATTCATTGGAAACAGTGAATGGAAAACGTTTGAACTTCGCAGAAGGGAAACGTGCGGACTTTGCAATAAATGAAGTAGTGGGGAAGATTAATGCATCTTCACAATATTTCTACAAGATTATTATTTGGCGAGGAATGAAAAGTTAAATGATAAGTTTTATCATTAATACTTTGATATTCAAGGCAAGATTTCGGCAGGAGACGGGGAAATATAAAGGCCAACATGAGAAAGAAATGTCTATTCATTAAATAGAGGGTAAATTTGTACAAAAAGATAACTCCCTAAGCCTTTTCTTCATTGTTGCCCGAGGGACCCTGGTCGGGAGGACTTTTCTCAGGATCATGAGAAGAGCCTTCCTCAAGAATGGCATCGGCTGAGTCCTCTACAGCAGCAACTTGAGACTCGGCTTGTGATTTCTCCTCTGGAAGTGCCGGCTCGTCAGCCAGGTATGCCTCATATTGAGGGTCAGCTGGAAAAGGATCATTTTCTTCCTGAGCCCAGTCCGGGAGATCCATACCAACTTTCCCGAAGACCTCTTTGTGGCACACCTCACGAAAAGGAGCAGTGTCGAAGGCAGGGATCGATCCAAGGATTCGCTCCCAAACGTCATTCTGCCCCAGGCGATAAGCTTGAAGGTTGTAGAGACCTAGCAGCTCGGAGAAAGGTACGCTGTTCAGGTATTTCCGAATGCACTCCTTCCGAAGCTCTGGCTTTATATGCTCGGGCTTGCTAGGGATCGCCAACTTTAGATGTTCTTCGAGCTCCCTACATTTGAATTCAAGCTTGTCACCAAACAACGTGGCAGCTGCTTTTTGCTTCCTGGCCTCGCGCTCGGCAGCAGCGGTACGAATCTTCGATGCTTCGAGGGCCTCCTTGAGGGAGATCACTTCTTCCTCATGCTTTTCCTGCAGCTCCACGGCAGCTGCAGTCAGGTTTATTTCAGAATAGGCTTTCGCCAAATTCTCTTCACAGGTTTGCAGCAAGGAGCTGGTGCGACCAACCCGGCTCAACGCTTCCATGTGTTGATAAAAGCTCAACACAGCATTCCTGGGAAGGCGGAAAATATCAGAAGAAGTCATAAGGAATTATGAGAAAATAACTAAGCAAGAAGACCGGTACCTTGTAGATTGACTAACAAGGGAGGTGTCATCCAGGGCTTCAAACTCCCGGCGATCGAAGGAGCAAGAGGCGAGGGAGCTCCATTCTGCAGCTTTCTTGGGATCCCGAGTCACCCTGTCGGTCAGCTTCATGGTCCACTGGGGGGTGAAGACCTCCTCACCATCCGTTGAAGCTTTGGATTTCTTGTTGGAGGGAGCATCAATTGTGTCATGCCTCCTCTTGGTTCGGGCGGAGGAAGAGATATTAGACCTCTCCACCATCGGTTTCTTCCCTTTACCCGAAGCATCAGCTACAGGCCTGATATTTCTGATACCCCTATAAGAGGGGTCGGGAGAGGGAAGAGAAGCCTCTTGATCTACGGTCAAGACCCTGGGCGATCGTTGCTCGCCTGTCACAACGGCCCTAGCCGCCTTCACCCGCAGGCTTTCAGGGTTCATTCTTGGAGGCACTGCAAAGAAGAAGGACAAGAGTCAGAATTCAAAACATATCACTTCAGTCAAATTAAAGGATGGTGGTTAGAAGCTCACAATGAGCCAAGCCCCCGATCTTGAAGGATGGAGTTATACTCCACTTCAAATCCATGTATCTCTTGATACCACGGAATGGATTTGATCTTCTTGATGGCCGCCTCGTCTTCTCTGGATAAGGGAAGGCCTCGGTTATTCTCGGAAGAAGAAGTACACCTCCTCCAGGTGGTTGGGAAGTTAAGATCTGATGGAGGCGCTCGACAGAAAAAGTATCGTTCGCGCCATCCTTTGTGGTTAGAAGGGCAAGTTCCTTTGACAAGGATGCTGCCCCTCCAATCAAGTTCAGCCTTATTGCGTTTGGACAGAAAAACCCATCCGAGAGGATGGGAGATAGAAAGAACATGAAAATGTACAAAGAGAGAAAGAGATGGTGTAATGCCAAGCTCAAAACACAAACCCAAGAAGCCGACGATGAGACGCCAGCTATTGGGGAGGAGCATTCCGGGACAAATGTTCCAATGATTCAAAACTGCGGAGAACAAAGGATTAAAAAAGGAAAGCGAACCCCGCTTTCCGGTGCATCTATATACGAGAGAAAATTCACCCGAAAGGGATGAATCAACCCTCTCATCGGGGTGGGGAGCCCTAACCTGATATGAGGAAGGGAGATCAAAATCTTGGACAGCTGAAAGAAGGGTTTCCTCATTGTAAATGGAGGGAACAGAGCCAGGTCCACCATTGGACCCGGAGGTTTGAGGCTGCCTAGAAGACTCGACGATCTTGGAAGATCCAGACTCGAGAAGGACAGGAGAAGTTTCGGTTTTTCTTTCAAAACCTTTGTGAGAAACTTCAGCGAACTCGTGCCAGAGGACAGTTAGGGTTTTGTTATCACTATCCGATTGTTCGGGAGCAGGAGAAGCAAAAGCATCACTGCTATTACCAACACTGGGTACTAAAGAAGCCCTATCGTCCGCCATTACTCGTTTCAGTAAACTACAAAAAGAAAAAGACCAGTAAACTTACTGATTCGGTGAGACGGAAGCTTAAGAGCGAGGAAGGCGCGAAGCGACAACAAAGGTTCAAATTCAGACAGGGAGAATGAAACCTACGAAGACAACGAACCGCTTTTAAAACTCCCGCACGAGTGTTCGGGAATCTGAACGATCGAGATTGATTCAAAATCAGCGATCAAGATTGAAAGACGTTTTGAAAGTTTGAACTCACGAATCCAAAATAGGCGTTCGGAAACCATCGCTTGGATGACGTGAGCCACGACAGATCAACTGCAAGGAGATATGTGGCCTTACACTCACAACGCTCGAGGAAAAGTGACCACCGCATTAAATGTGATATGACATTTAATGAAGCACGCAGAGATTATCACCTGACGACGAACCCAGTTAAAAACCAAGCCCTCGGGATCGACCGAACGCTTGGTCTGGGGGGCTCGTGATGTGGAGAGATTATGATCAGACCGGGTTCATACCTGGTCCGACCCTCGACCCCAGTCGAGACGGAGAGAACCGACTCGCTCCCGAGTGAACCGGATCCAAAAGATGGCTTGCTGAAGAAGAAAGCTTATTCGGCTGCAAGCGTGCCCTAATCCTACTTATGGATTAGGGTAATCACCCTAATGATGGCAGACTCGAATTGACGGCTGCGGATAATCATTATCGAATGGATAATCATCGCATAACCTAAAGGTTATCTCAGGAGTCCTCTACGAGCCCAAACTAGTAGAAGTCTATTGCTCAACAGATCTCACTAATAAGATCCGACGACTACCCGAAGAAGGCTCAAGTGCATCCAACGAAGGAGATTCGAAGGTACACTCTATATAAACCTCACTACCATACAAGGTGAGGGGATCGAAAAGAATACTATCTGAGACTCAGGTTCAGATACATACTGATAGACCTAAACTATCAGCGATCTGCTATCTAGATCACCTTTCCCAGTTCTTCATACCTTAGCTCTGCACTTCTAGCAGAGCTGTTTGTGATTAAGTTCATCAACTGACTTAGCCTTCGGAGGTGGACTCCCGACCCCAGCAGTCGGGCCACATCTGATGCTTTCGGGGGGCAGGTTTGCCATTTTTTTTTTGCGGGAATTAGGCATAATTTTTAGAGTAATTTTAGTATTTTTTATTTTTTATTTTTCTTTGCTTATTTAACTAATCTCTTTTTCTTTTGTTTTGTAGGTAAACTGCAAGGGTAGCGATTCAATAATTAGTTTAGGTTGTTATCTTTTCTTTCTTAGATATAATTGTATTTAGGACTTTTCAATTGTAATATTTGCATTAGTTGGGTTGTTTAGGTTAATTTTTAAAAATCCCCATCCCTCAGATCCCACATGTGTAACTTTTGTTCGAAAGATCACGTGGATTGCGATTCAGGTACATCCTAAACTCTTCCTTTTGCTATAGTTATATTCTTTTAATTTTACTTATTTAGCTTATTCTTTTTTTATTCTTCTGTGTGTATGCATGGTCGTCGGTCCCTAAACCCTGAGTTGACTCCACTTGACTTAGAGTTAGAAGAGACTTTGGCCAACCTTAGAAGGCAAAGAACCATGGCAAACTATGAGCCTCCAATGAGGCCCTTGAGTGAGCATTTCATTCCTACGATATATACTCCGGTTTCTTGTATTAAGTTGCCTAACATAGAGGCGGCTCAATATGAGATCAAATCTAGTGTGATTCAAATGCTAATCTTTTTACGGACTTGCCAATGAAGAGCCTTATAAGCACTTAGATGAGTTTTTAGAGATGTCCTCCATAGTTAAAATTCAAAACCTCTCAGTTGATGCTTTAAGATTACTTCTTTTTCTATTCTCCCTTAAAGATAAAGCTAAGCATTGGCTTCATTTTTTGGACAATGTTAAAATTTTCACTTGGGTAGAAATGCAACAGGAATTCCTTAAAAAGTTCTTCCCCATTGGCCGTACCAATAGCATTAGGAGAGCGATAACGAGTTTCTCCCAACAAGAAGGAGAACAATCTCATGAGGCTTGGGAAAGACTAAAAGAATTACTTAGAAAGTGCCCCCACCATGCTATTCCTAAATGGCAATTGGTTCAATGCTTTTATGATGGCCTTAGAGACCGACATAGGCAAATGGTTGATTCTTCTTGTGGTGAGACTTTCATGCACAAGAATGAGAATGAGGCATGGGAACTTTTTGAGACCCTTAGTGAAAACTCCCAACACCATGCTTCAACAGCTAGAACTGAGATTCCATCCAATGGGCAACCAAAGAGGAGCGGTCTCTATGAGATCAATCCTACCATTGAGATGAGCACTAAGGTTGACTTGCTATCAAAGAAATTAGACCATCTCTTGTCATTAGGACAACAAACCCCATCTCCACTTCCTACAAGTTTCTCTCCACCTAATCAGATTGAAGAATGTGCTATATGTTCTAGCCTATCCCATCATGTCACTGACTGCTATTTGGCTACACAATACCCTGAGTTTGTTAAGGAGCATGCACATTTGGCCCAAGGAGTCTCTAAATTGGGTAATGATCCATATTCCAATATCTACAACCCAGGATGTGAAAACCACCCCAATTTTTCATGGCAAAATTCAGTGCCCAATCCCTCTAATCAAATACTTTATAGGCCATCTCCATTTAATATGCACCAAAATGCCTATAGGAATGAGAAACCATCATCTTCACAACCCTCACATAATTCATCATTTGAGGATAAGGTACTAAAAGCACTTAGTGGCTTAGAGCAAAACACTCAATTGTTGCATTCCCATTCTCAGTCCATTAACAAATTGGAAACTCAACTTGGTCAACTAGCTGATGCCATCAGTAGGAGGGAGGTTGGTCAGTTACCTAGTCAACCAATAGGTAACCCTAATCATCAAATTGGGTCTAGGAAAGAACAAGTCCAAGCAGTCTCGGTTGTGACACGCAGTGGAGAAGGAATATTATGCACCTTTGCCTACTCCTAAGCCATTGCCCATTGATCTTGAGAGTCGAGAAGAGGTTGATTTGACCCATGAGACTGGCAATGATGCACACAAGCCTCATAAAGAAACACCACCTGTGAGTATTTCCCATCAATTTCCTTGTAAGGGGTTGCACATTCCGATTGTAGAGGGTCCTACTCCTAAATCTTACACTCCCAAAGCCCCCTTCCCTGAAGCTCTTGAGTCCTCAATTCCAGATTCTAGAAAGAATGCTAAGATGCAGGAGATGATTGATTTATTCCAACAAGTTCGTATCAATCTCCCACTATTAGATGCTATCAAGCAAGTCCCAGCTTATGCTAAGTTTCTAAAAGATTTGTGCACCCAAAAGAGTAAGTTGAAGACTCAAACACCTAAAACTGTGCACCTAACTGAACAAGTCAGCTCGGTAATTTCCAACCAACTGCCCCTTAAACTTAAAGATCCAGGTACACCTTTAATTTCATGTGTCATTGGAGATTTATCCATAAGTAAAGCATTGCTTGATTTGGGAGCTAGTTTGAATATTTTACCCGGTTCAGTTTATGATAGGTTTGGTCTAGGAGATTTAAAATCCACTGATGTGATTCTACAATTGGCAGACCGTTCAATCAAACGACCCCGTGGGCTACTTGAAAACGTTTTGGTAAAGGTTGAGGATCTATATTTTCCTGTTGATTTTTTGATCCTAGATATGGACAATACAACTACCATTAAGTTACCACCAGTCATTCTTGGACGGCCCTTTTTAGCCACTGCGAATGCTTGCATCAATTGTAGATCGGGTGTCATGGACATATCATTTGGCAATAAGAAACTTAGAGTCAACATCTTCAATGCATCCTTAAGCTCAAATAGGGATGAAGAGTGCTTTGCGATTAACTTTATTGATGAGGTAGTGGTTGATTATACTCCAAACATGCTTATTGATGATCCCCTACAACATTGCTTGCCATTTGGGGAATCTAACCTAAATATTGAAGAAGTCAACACATTGTTGGACTCTTCCACTTCTTTGGAGCAGTCATCATTCACATTTTGATTTGAGCCTCCACCTCCATTGGCTGTTTCTTACTGAGTCTGGCTGAAGACTCTAAACTTAGCGCTTTATGGGAGGCAACCCATATGTTTAGATATTATTTCTTGTTTTTTTTTTTTTTTCCTTTATTTTCTTTGTTTGTTGTTAGGTCTTACTGTTGCGTGCTCTATCATGAGTTCAAACATCGGGTACACTCTTTCCTCTATTTGCTTCTATTTTTTTTTTACATGCACTGAGGTCATTGCATAATTTACGTGGGGGGGGGGGGTGTCAACTTGAGTAAGACTTGTTGATAGTTGGTAGAGCATTGTCACAAAGATAAAAAGTGCCCAATTTTTTCTGGCTTTGGTAAGATAAATGTTTTAATTCCTTGCTTAGATACAAAATGAGAGTTTAAATGTTTTAGAAATCTCATCTGATGTAATGAACACCCTCTTAAGAGAATAGTAATGGGTTTTACATTTTGAGACCGAGGTTGAATCGGAAAATAGGAATTCCAGGTAGTCCAAAAGGTTTGACCATCTAGTTATTTTGTATTGCCTTGTGCTTATGGTGACAAGTTGAGACCAATTTTAGACTATTTAAATGTGAAGTGAATTGAAGTATAATGTGAAAAAAGAAAAAGAAAAAAAAATATGCTGAAGTTTAAAGGTTAGACCTCCTTCTTAGTAACCGGGTCTCGGTGTCACCAACATCGTGCTTCGCGTCAAACAGTTGGGGTGTCTTTGGTCCAGTCTTGGCCTATAGCCTAGTTGGCTTGAGTAAGTAAGTTCGAGGGGTATTCTACACCTAGTCCCTTACAGCCATTTGGCTTGAGAGCGGCTGACCCAACACTCGTTATATAGGCCATCTAGAAAGCTTAAGAGGCAAGACATTGCACGGACTAGAACTGTGACCATTAAAGAAAGAAGTGAATTAATGTGCTTATAAAGGTGAAATGTCTAAGAATGTCAATATTGCTTAGATCTTGAGTTCTTGGTATTATTTGGTACATAGTTTAGTCTTATCTGAGGGTGAACTGGTAGACTGAAGATAAGAAGAGACTTCTCGATTGAATTGTTTGCCTAGAGCTAGATTCAAGAGAGGGTGTAAGAGCTTAAGTGTGGGGGTGCCTATATTCCCTTTAATCTTTAGTGGAGTGTCTTTGTCTTGGAATCTATCTTTCTACTCTTACTACTGCCAGAATAATTAGAAGAGCACTTAAGAATTTTGTGTGTATATTCTTTGCAAACACTCACAAGACACAACTGGTCCACTAGGGTAACCTAGGGGTTTAAAGGCTTGTTGCACATGCTAAGTGCAACCGCGATTCCTACGAAAGTGAGTTAGGTTTTTCTTTCTTTATTTTCTGTATTAGTTTTATTTTTTTTTGTTTTGCTCGAGGACTAGCAAACACTCAAGTGTGGGGGTATTTGATAAGCATGCATTTACCATTATTTATTTGATTTAATTCCCCATACTTATTTAATTAAAGAGATCTAATTGAGTATTTTTGTGTATTTTTCAGGAATAAGGAGATTTTGGATATTAGAGATAATATGGAGTAAAGTTGGCAAATATATTAGATATTGGTGGATTTTAAATCATGGCTTGCTGCTCAAGAAATCATGAAAAGTGAGATCTTAGCCAAATTGGAAATAGGTGGAGGTCTAAGGAACAAAATTGGTAATAAATCTGAAAATCGGGTAAACAGACCTACCTTCAGTATTTTGGGCATATCTCTCTTGTATGAGCTTGGATTTCGATGATTCAAGATTCTATGGAACGATATTGAAAATATCTACAACTTTTCAGTTTTGAGTTTTTTCAAATTCCGAAAGAATAAAGGTCTAATCTACGGGTAAAGAGAGGGGATTCATTGTGTGCGGGAGACATAAAAGAGAAGCCAACCACAAAAAAGAAGACGGCGAATGCGGCTCTCAT
This sequence comes from Hakea prostrata, assembly GCF_041222555.1. Taxonomy (NCBI): domain Eukaryota; kingdom Viridiplantae; phylum Streptophyta; class Magnoliopsida; order Proteales; family Proteaceae; genus Hakea; species Hakea prostrata. Next base: position 124,266 of record NW_028291160.1, read on the forward strand.
CTCTCTCATTGCTGAAGAAGAAGACCACATCTCTCTCTCTCTCTCTCCCTATGTTTCATCTTTATTTTTCTTATGAACTTTGTGATAATGAGTAGCTAGTTCCTTTTCTTTGGGATGTAGATGAACCATGCTTATTTCATTAATTTGATTGTTCTATCTCTTCTAGTTGATTGTGTTTGAGTTTGGCCAAAGATGTTCTATAGCTCAGCGAACTAAGCGTGCCAAGCTTCCGCGAAGGGCGATAGTCTTACGAAGATAGGGTATATCTAGGAAGACCATCCTTAATTTACTTTGAAGTGTAGAGTTATATCGGTTAGGGAAAAGCATTGGGGATTCAAAATCCCAAAGATCTTCACATATTCATAGTTAAGTTTTTGCATTAATTAATAGATTTAGTTTGGGGGCCAGAATTTTTATATGTTTCCGGCATTTTGAATCCTGTGAAGGATTTTCATATAAATTTTACACTGCGAGGGAGCCATATAAATAGACGCTTATAATATCCATTAGACGGATGTCAAATTTTTCATGTACCTTGCTAGATTAATAAAATATCTAAATGTCATTTGCATCCACCACAAGAGAATATATTTCCATATAACCAATGCCAAGCCTTTGCAAAAATTCTTGTGCCATAATTCATGTTTTGTAATATTATGATTTTATTATTTTTCTCATTTTATTTTAGCATAAAAACTCATTTGTACCCCCCGGCTTTATACCTTTAGATGTTTGGACTCTAGGGTTTAAAACTTTACTTTTTCAAAAGAATTCAATTTTGCTTGAATTGGCGTCTTTTTATTTTGGCCAATCATTTTTTCATTTATATTTATCAACAAATTTATGTTCAAAATCCCCTATCTTGTTGCATTATTTCAACAATAATATAATATACAAAAATGTTGTCGACAACTTTATACTCCTTTAGTTCCATATTTTTCCCGCAATGACATAACAAATCGAGATCTTTTCATTATTTTCAGGTACTTGAACCTCTTCCTCGAGGTTTTATAGGAAGTTATGTCTTCGAGATTTTCAAAATCGATTGTCTCCATATTATGATCATCTTGATCATTTGCTCCTTTCATTTTTGTAGGATTTTATCATTGAAACCAATTGGCATTCCACGTTTTAAATGTGGCTTAATTTCATTTGCATTGATAGATTGTCCTCTTGGGACATTAACCCAAATTAGAGCATTTGCAGCCTAGAATATAAGATTTAATAATTTTTTACAAGTCAAGAAATATGGCGGTTGGTTCATAATACTTTGTAAATGCATTATTCAGGTATGAGCTCTCGGGAGCTTTGTCCTTCCCCTTAGTTCGGGGCATCCTTTCGTCCGTAGCCTCGAATCCCTACTTGGCCAGGGGGCCTTCACTGCTGATGGGTTGAATCGTGAGGCATTGCACGATCAAAGAAAGAGTTAGAATATTCACAAGAAGAGAATAAGCAATAAGATTCGAACGCTCACCATGGGCTAGACCACATTAATGAAGGATGGCTTCATACTCCATGGCATACCCATGGATTATGCCATGGATTTCCCGATGTAGTTGGATAGCTTTGATAGCTTGAACCCGCCTGCGCTTCAGTCACAGAAAGATGAAGAGGACGATTGAGCTGAGTATAGGAGTTCGAGCAACTCCAAGAGATTGGGAAGTTAAGCTCAGATTTGGGAGCATAGCAGAATAGGTACCGATGATGCCATCCCTTATGATTTGAGGGGCAAGTGCCATTGGCACGGATTCCACCTTGCCATCCTAAGTCACCCTTCGGGCATTTGGAAAGAAACACCCAATGGGGAGGATTGGACTTGCTTAAAAAATAAAACTGAGAAAACAGCGCAAGAGAAGGGGTTATCTCAAGGTCAAGACATAGCCCAATGAAGCCAATGATATGCTTCCAACTATTCGGGAGGAACATGCCCGGACATATCTCCCAAGTGTTTGAGGATTTCGGCAAAAAGAGGAGAGTAAAAGGAAACCGAACCCCACTTTTCAAAGTACGGACATAAATGGAAAACTCCCCCGGAATATGGGAATCAACCCTCTCATTCAGGTTCGGGACCCAAAAAGTGTAGGAGGGAGGAGAGAGAGTAGTCGGGAAGAAAGTTCGTCAATCTCAATTGGACGAACATGAGACACGAAGTAAGATGGGCTAGTAGAAGGTCTTTTTGATGGTCGAGAACTCCCAGCCAAGTGATTTTTCGGGAGCTTTCCTTTTCTTGGAAGAATCACCCCGAACCTTAGCAACGTATCCCGAGGGTCTCTTAGGGTTAACAGAGAGCGAGAGGACAACCAGCGATCGGTAACCCTATAATCTCGATCACTGGATAACTCAACAGAGGTTGAAGGGCTGGCTTGATCGCGAGAACCCTCTCCGTCAATCAAATGATCAATGGAGTCCTCATTGGAAGTCCTATCACTACCCATATGAAGAAAAGGGAAACAGATAGGGTTGGAGCTAGGTTTTCTAAAAAGAAAAAGAAAGCGCGGAAGGAACAAAACAAGCTACACAAAAAGAAAAGGAAAAAAGAGCGAGAATAATGGGAAGGGTGGAAGAAACTTACTTGTGATTTGAGAATGAGCTGGAACTTGAGAGAAAGAGCTTGATTCACAGGGAGCAAAAACTAGGAATCTTCGAGCTAAAGCAGAGTTTCTAGAGCAAGAAAAATTCGCAGAGAAGTGAAAAGAAAAAATGAGAAAGGAGAGGTCTTTTATAGACTCAAAGGAAAGATGGATGATTGAGATTAAGTTTGATCAACGAACGAGATTGTGCGACGGTTCAAGTAGAATCAATCAACGAGCCAGATTCAATATCATCAACGGTTCTCGATTGCAGACAGTTCGAGCAACAAGGTAATGATGGTTACGCTTCCCCCAAAGACCACGTGGCATACGACGCGTTGGAAACGAGGAGTTCGGGACGGCTTGACGGCACACCACTAGACGAAGACGTCGGAAGCAATAAATGCAATCTTATCCAAACCGAAAAGACGTTTCAACTTCATTCACGGTCGAGACAAAGAACACCAAGCCAAGCATTCGGGTAGGGGGCTCCTCCTGAATACTCAGCCTGGGGGGCTAATGATATGGGTCAAATAATACCAAACCCGGATCAACCGGGTTCGAGTCTCTAACCCATGACAAACCGCAATCAACCAGGTTCGAGTTTCCAACCCAAGATAAACCACATTCGAGACTGGTTTGACCAAGTCTCAACAGCTAAGCATGAGGAACGGTTGTATTGGATGAACGTGATCCCGAAGATTGTGGGATACGTAATCAAGCCATAATAAGCAACTTCCATTGATATTAAGTGGGGATCATGACAAGGTAGGTAACTTCCAAGCTTTGAATAAGCAGGGTAAAACCCCAAAGATCTAACGGTCACTGAGAAGGATCACAAACGCATCCAACGATCGAGAATCAAAGGTAAAACCTATATAAGCAAGTATCCTACGCCCACATGAGGTATCTGAATCATTTCCTTTACAATTACGTTCATTTTATACTCTGCAATTAGCCAAAGTCTTGTGATCAGTTCATCAACTGACTTAGCCTTCGGAGGTGGCCTCCCAACCCCACGGTCGGGCCACATCTAATATTGTTTTACAGAATTATCCACAAAGATCTAAAGGCTGAGCAGATTTTGGACGCATCAGTAAGTTTTCAAATAGTAAAAAAAAACATATTCACTCTAGTTGAATCTTCTTGTAAGTGAGAAAAAAATTGACTAAAAAAGTACTCAAAAATCAGTCATAATTGTTTTTCATCCTCTTTGATCTCTGTCTTTTTCCTCTCTTTTTTTTCCCTCTTTTTTGAAAGTCTAAGTGATTTAGGATCAAGGAATGCAATTTGAAAATTTAAAAAATACAATAAATGCTAAGTCATCACTTAATCTTACAATTATAATAGTTTTTTTTGGTGGAATACAATTATAATAGTTAGAGATACTTGAAATGTAAGTAGAATACGTTTCAAGCATGTTAATGTAATAGTCCTAGGGCTGTAACTGGGCCGGGCTTTTGCAATCCCAAGCCCAGCCCTATATGTTCTAATCTGAGCCCATTCCCGCCCTAACCCTAGTTCAGGGCCAAGGATTATTGTCCCTAGCCCTAAACCCTACAGGGTCAAGCCAAGCCCATTCCCACCCTAATTGGCCCTAATTGGGCCGGGTCGGGATGGGTTGGCCCTGATTAGCCCTGATTGACCCTATCTTGGCCCTATCTTGGCCCTAGCCTTAATTGATCATATTATTGGACCTAAAATAACAAATGTAAATTCATAAAATAATAATAATAATAATAATAATAATAATAATAATAATAATAATAATAAAAGTAAACTAAAAATAAAATTCATAGAAATATAAAATAATTCAAGCTCATACAAAATGATAAAATAGTCAATAAGTTGATAGTGTTGCTTAACATAAATAAATTCATACTCCATAATTCTATATTGATCTCTGAAAGTCTCTCATTGCTTTGATGATGGAAATTGAAAACCTCTCCCATTACTTTGGTGATGGAAATTGAAAACCCCTACCATTGATATCCTTATTAACAAAAAAAAAAATCATATTCAAAACTTTGTTAACAAGTAAATCAACGATAATTTAGTATTGATATTTTTTTTCTTAGTTAAAGAAAATTATGTTTTAGTTACAAATATAGCTATCTATCCTTAGTGAGTTTTTTTTTTTTTTTTTTTTCTCTCTCTCTCTAAAATATCACATTGGAGGCAAAAGAAAGATGTCAATATTCATGATGAGAAATTGGGGTGTAGATTTGTTAGATATTAATTCTCTATATATTAGTTTTTATTATTTATAATATATTATCTCGCCTTAGTCCAAAAAAAAAATCAATGATTTTTTTGAACTAAAAATAACTTAATTTGAAAATAAAAATTATTTTGAAAATAATATAAAAAGTGAACTCATAGTCTAATGTTATCAAAATGACTGAAGGTCAAAGTCGAGACTTGTAGTTATATTAATGTTAATGTGAAGATTAGAGTAAAAATCTAATACATGATTAGGGTCAAATTAACATTAAGACTAGAGCCAAAATTAGGGTCAGGATCGTACCAAAATCAAGTGAATGTTTACTACATTGGTAATGAAGATATAATTTATTTTATTAATTTTTTTACAAAACATGATCATGTTTTTAAAATTTGACAGGTGTCAAATATTCACCCATGTGGATTATAATTAATTCATCTCCATATGGGTGGAGGGTCCAAACTCAAATCAAGGCCAAAATCATGGGCCTAGATCATGTCCAAGATTAGGGCCAATATCAGGGCCAAGATCAGGGCTAGGATCAGGGCCAAGATCATGGTCAGAATCAGGGTTAAGATCAAGGTCAGAATCAGAGCCAAAATCAAGGCCAAAATCGGGGGCCAAAATCGGGGCCAAAATCGGGGCCAAAATCGTGGCCAAAATCGGGGGTCGAATTAGGGCCAAAATCGGAGCGGGAATCGGGGCCAATATCGGAGCCAAAATCAAGGCCAAGATTAGGGCCAAAATCAGGGACGAGCGGTGATGGGCTGCGCGGGCCAAAGAGTAATCCCAGGCCCACCCTAGGCCCTAGTTCAGGGTCCGAATATTTTGGCCCTAACCCGCCCTTAGGGCCAAAATCTTTAACCCAAGCTCTATTCAGGCTTAGGCGGGCGTAGGGCGGGTCTGTGCCGCCAGGGCCAAACTTACACCCCTAAATAGTCCACAAATTTAGAGGGTTTATATATCATTTGACTTGGACAAAATGTATAATTTGGTCTAAAGAGAAAAAGAGTAATTCGCATTGTGAGGATTTTCCTCTTAAAAAAAATTAATAAAAAAAGGGTAATTTTCATCTGGACCCCCTGAGGTTTGATCCATGTCATTTTTAGTCCAATTAAATGGGTACTTTGAATCTGCCTCCCCTAAGGTATCCAAAAAGATCAATTAAGGACAATTTATAATTTTTATGACCAAAATACCCTCACATCTATTCTACCATTAGATTGCATCATTTCTTTACAATTAAATCCAATGATGAAAATAAAAAGAGTGGTATATAAAATTTTTATTTTACAAAATTTATTTTTAAGTTTTCAAATTTACAAAATTATACCCTTTGAATCAACGAACATGTCTGCTTGTTTGTTGATTCAGAGGGTATAATTTGTTGAATGAACCCTAAGCTTCTCCCAGCACTCTATCAGCCTCAAATCTTCAACCCAGAATCCAACTAGTGGCTCATCGGCCCACCATTCTCCACCCCACGGCGGTGCGCCGCCGGAGCCACCAACGGCACACTATATATGGTTAGCGGTATGGGTTCTCATTACAGCCCAGAAGTCGCGAGATCTGTGAAACGATGCAACTTGAGAAACAGAGAGTTGGTTTGGGAGAAAGTTGCATCCTTGAAAGATGGAAGGTTCAGTAGAGATGTTGTGGAAGTAGTTGGGTGGAGAAGGAAACCCTATATGGTGAATCTCAAGGGGAATGCTCCTAAATAGGAGCTATCTTTGATGTTGAGAATGATCGGTGGGAAGAGATGCCAGAAGGAATGGTTTTGGGATGGAATGGCAGGCGACGGCGATGGAAGAGGAAGTGATATATATTGTTGATGAAGATTAAGGGCTGTTGAAGAAGTACAACCCAGAACGAGATTCTTGGGCTCACAAGAACAGGTTGCTTGTTCGCTGATTAGAAGGTATAATTTTGTAAATTTAAAAACTTTAAAATAAAATATGTAAAATAATAATTTTATGTTTACATTTAAACCCATCATTTTGAGATCTCAACCGTTCAATCCAAAATAGATGATGTGGCAAAAATCTGACAAATTAAAATCCGTAAATATCCCACTCTTTTTATTTTCACCGTTGGATTTAATTGTAAAGACAAGATATAAATCTTATGGTAGAATAGATGTGAGGGTATTTTGGTCATTAAAATTAAAATTTGTCCTTAATTAATCTTATTGGATACCTCAGGGGAGGCAGATGCAAAGTATTCATTTATTTGGACTAAAAATGACATGAGTCAAACCTCAAGGGGTCCAGATGAAAATTACCCATAAAAAAATTACTTTGCAATGTAATTGTGGGCTTGCTAGGAAGGGTATGGCTGATTAAGGCCCAATTCAATGATCATGAGTAATCCAGGATGAAGGCCCAACTCAAAGATCACTAGTGGTTGAAGCTAGAATACAATAGTTGACTTGCTTAGAATCATTTTGGTAAAAAACTTGCTTAGAATAAACCATTGTTTTTGCATGTAACTCTCTTATAGCGTTGACAACAGTTCGGTTTGAACCGTTTTCCACTTAGGTTCAAAGCATCAGATTCAAATATGGACCATCAGCAAGATTTGGGCTATGGTTCGTTTTTGGGCTTCTGTGATTTGTGTTTTAGGTTGGATCGGTTTTGAGGGTACTATCAACTCATTATCTAATAGTTATATTTGGGTCTTGGATCTTCCCTTAAGGCCAAATAAACCAACCTCTTTAAATTGATTATAAGAATTTAGTTCAAGTACTCGTTTGGTCCATTTGATTTGGGCTAAGTGGCTATTAAAGGGTTGAACCAAACCAGCTCGAAACTAATAGATTTTCCGATGTCCAACACATACCTCATTCAATTAGCCTAGGTTGGCCGATTTGGGTCATAATAGACCAATTCAGTTCGATTTCAATAGTTTCAACCCCTACTTTATAAGGCTAACTCTAATCAAGGTTTAAAGTATCCCACGATACTATACAATACTTGTCGATACGTATCCATATTTGACCCAACTGATACGATACATCTTGATACGTCTCTCCATTGAATTACACTAAAATACATTAGCCAAGCAATCCAATTCTCGATACAAGATGATACATCTCTTAAAATCACCTGACCGATACAATAATCGATACCGATACTTTAAACATCGACTCTAATAGATCCACCAACATAGTGCTTTTAACAACATCAAGAAGGTGTTATTAGTTATTGTGTCCAAATCCAACCTCTTGAGTGGACTTGTTAAAGTTTATTTGCAAGAGAAACAACGAATCCAGACTACTTGGAAAATGAGAAGCCACTTGCAACGATCAAATCAATAAAAGATAAACGACATTTGTAGTGGGTTCTTCCATGCAATTTCCTTACTTGAAAACCATGAATAATGAATGACTCATACGTGCTTGCAATTGTGATCAGTTAGCAAAGCAACGATTTCGTTTTTTCTTTGGGAGAATACTGATCTATAATTAAACACGTGTCAAATGGATATTTGCAGTGACGCAGTTGCCACGAAACCTGAAAGCAAAAACTCCTTTTAGTGCCCACCACAGCATGATGAGTAGACACAAGAACATGTAAACAAGAAGACTGGTCGAGGTGGGCCTACTACATGAACAAAAAAAATTTGTCCAAGAACAATGAAACCCTTTTCCTTTTTCAGTTTCTCTGGTGGTAAAAGCATGTTCAACGAATTTTAGATTCCAGACAACCAAACCTGTTCAAACTTTACTGCTCCAGCCATTACAATTTCATGTCAGATGGTCCTTTCAGAGGCAATGTGGTGGGACCAGCACGACTACCAGTCAAATAACCTAATAGGAGCAATGAGTGATTAGTTGTCACGCAGGTATCTCTCGTGTGGTTCTTAGATCATAATACGTTGAATTTTTTAAACCCAACAATTGTGATTGCAATAATAGACATATGAAAATAACAACTATTGAGTCTCAAAAGTGTCACGTAATACGATCTAAGAGCTACACGAGAGATACTCGCACGATAATCAAAGAAATTTGCTCAAAAATGGTGCATATGCTATTTTCACTTCCCATCCGAAAGTGATAAATAAGATTAGGTTGAGTTTTTTAGGATTCTAACCCTAATCCTAACTTGGCTCTGTTCCAACCCTAAACCTATTTCAGTCGATTAGATAGTTAACCTTAGTGTTGTCCTTGCCTCAAAATAATAGTATAGTTCATTAGTGTGGCCTTTTAAGTAGATAAGATCAAGCAGGTTGAGCAAGGTCAACTCTAGTCGTACATTTAACCCTGACCCAGCCTTGTTGGCTCTAATTAGGAAATTGAATCTTTTTCACCTAGCCTGTCTATGCAGCCATGCACCCACACTCTAGTACTACTAGAGTGTGGATGTATGGCTTATAGACAGGCTACGTGGAGTGGATCTGGACTCCTAATTAGGGTCATCTTAGCCTGACCCTAACTTACTCTCAGGACTAAAATTTTGAGCCGATATCCTAGTTCAGGTAAAAGATTGGCCATCATGGTAAGTTCAGGACATCAAGGACAAACTTAACTTGTACCCCACATCATACATTCACGGGTCTATGTTGTAAGACGTCAAAGGTGAACCCTTCACTTAAATATCATATCACATGTCAAGCCTTATGTGAGTGTGAAAATATGAAAACTCATATGGATTGGGTGGAAAGTATTAGAATCGATAAATGCCAGTGTAAACTGAGGACTTAAGGCAGTTGAGGGGAGAGATGAGTCGTTCTGTTTATTACGTGACGCTTTTCCACATCATTCATTGTTAAGATTGAGCAAATGAAAATGAAAAAAAAATTAATAATAATAAACGAGGAAATAAACAAAGAGAGAGGTGGTTTTCTTATATGAATGGAAACGTGTGGGGTCATCAGCCACACGGTTCAAATGAAAATAAATTAAATTGCCTCAACAACCGAATACGAAGAATATGTGGTGGCGATTGCATTAGAGATGTCAGATACGGCCGATCACCTTATCTTCTTCTTTGCTGTTGTTCTCTCTAGCTAGCTACATGTTTAGAACTAATTACCCAACTCTAATCAAGCTTAACTAGTCGCTAACACGATCTAAATCCAATAATCACTTCATTTCCTTCTTCTTGTTTTCCGGGTTCGATTGTTTGAACCAGATATCTTCAGAACCGGCCGACCAGCAACCAGAAAGGTTCTTTCAGCTTTTTAGCTTTTCTCGTCTTCACCAAATTGAATTCTACTTGATGCTCTTCATATTGATGCCAAGTTCCCTATGTGGGCTCACCTGCAGCATATACAGAATTTGATTCTTGATCTATGTAGACCGAGCTTGAGCAATCTAGAATTAGTTCTTAATTAATGGCTTCTGCAATTGAAAATCTGTGTGGTGATCATCGAGTCCTCTCACTGAAGATGAAGATCAATCGTCGGAGAGAGAATGAGAACGCCAGCAGAGTAACATAGAGACGCAACGTTGGAGAATATAAACTCTGGTTCTCTGTTGCTTCACCATCTTTACACATCTCTTCCTGAAACTTGTTTTCCTGCAACAACTCTTACGCCGAGTATTCTGCGAAGTTGAATTACTTGATGAAGAAGCTGGAAAGCTGTATCTGTAAGCAACGGTTATGGCCATTCTAGAAATCTTGAAAGATATTCTTTTCTAGCCAAGAAGAAGAAGAAGAAGGAGAATGGATAGAATTGAAGTGAGATGAACAGAAGAGAAAGAAAGACCCAGCCATCAGTCAATTGGAAAGGATTGGTTTATATAAGCTCAAGGAGCTTTGGGCAAGGTGGGTCCCATTTTTAAACAAATAATGTCTCGTCCCATGAAAGGGCATTTTGTGTAAATAACAAGTTTACTTCTTTTGTTGATAAATAATTTTGCAGGTGTTAATCAACATTTGTTCACCACACGTGGTATTTTTCAGATCCAACATATGTAATTACTAGGGCGAGAAAGATCTCAATGGTTGGAACTAAAATGCTACATATAGCAACTTTAGAGCCTTGCGGGAAACACCCACGCAGTTGCAGCAAGAAAAAATTTAATGTTAATTAATGGTGAGGTGGAGACCTATGCAAGCTTTAGCCTTGTGCACTATCAGCACAAACACTGGTCTCATCAGCAAAGCCTCACCGGAGGCATAGTATAGTCCACAGAAGCCGGTAGTACTCATGCCCAACCCAAAAAACACACAACTGATATGAAGTTTATCAAACCACTTGGGAGTGAGCTTGAAACCACTAAAACACCACCCCGATGGATAAATAAAACCAAGTCGGAGAATTAGAATAGAAAAAAAATTTATTGGTATTTTACCTGAACGTAACAAAAAAAATTGTGAAGGGTAAGTTGGTAACTTAAATTTGAAAGATTTATAATAAATAATGAATAATGGAAGCCGTTGTGTCTTCTTAAAGTTTTTGTACGTATGGGGGTGGGTACATAGTCAAGGAAAGCCACGCGGCTGCCTTATCCCTTGGCTCTATTCCCACGTTTTTTTTTAATTGGCGCCGACCTTCTCGAAACTCATTCGTCTCTCGCAATAATTAATTCTCGCGATAAATATATTCTACTACTTCCCATTAATGCTGCACTACATGGCCCACAACCAATACGAGATTCAACCAACGAGAAATTAATTCCATCTCGTGAGAAATCTCATACGTCACTAACCATAATATATCATGCAAACACAATTCTGCCTAATTGCGTTTATCTAATTGATAAAATGGGTTTTGGTTTATTTTATTCAATCTTCCACCATAGGAATGAACCGGATTCATATATTGGTTTTTTGGGTTTGACGGCTTATTGATTGGACCAAGACGAGCTCGGCTCAAGTTATGTACGAGCCTAGTTGGCTTATCGGGCGAAGAAAGCTAGACCTAGTACGACATGTTAAGTAAACAGGCCAAGCCAATCCTGGTTTAACTCAATCGTCCTAAGTCAGTTCTATTTAAGATTCATATCATCTCCTGCAGGAAGCCTAGTGTCCCCAAAGAGTGCATCTTGTTGTTGGAGTCAATCTAAGTTTAACTCAGTCGAGCTCTGTCAGTTCTATTTAAGATCAATCTCATATCCAGAAAGCCAAGTATCCTTCGAGAATCCATCATTTGTTGAACTATACTACACACATCTAGATAATAAATTATATAGATACCAGCATATCAAGATACATACAACACAACCCATGCAACAGTATTCTCTCAGCTGTTGAAATCCTAAAATCGAACCAAATCCATTTGAGTGATCATTGATGTATGAAAACAATGCTAAGTTTGTCTAATGGGATTCTTCTTCTTCAAAGTCACAATCATCACTGCATCACAAAGCGTCATAGCTTTGCCTCCTAGTATTAAAAGTATTTAGGTGGTGTGAGCTTGAGCTGACTCAGATCCAGATATCCATGACCAACCCAACTTATTTAAATAATCACACCTGTGGGTCTTCTAAATACCAATGCTTACGTATCAAATGTAATGGTGGTCCCTTGTATAGAGCAAGCAAAATATAAACTGAATATAATTAATAAAGAATAAAACCATTATTTTAAAAAATTATGACTAATAAATAATAACATGGGTGAATTCTACACATTGAAACCATTCATTATTACTTTTTTTTTTTTTTTTTTTTTTTTTTTGGGTGAGGAGGGGAGAGATATTGGATGACTTTTAAGGTGTTAGAGCTTGTTTGATAATGAGACAGGAAGCTATTTTCGACATCGTTCATTCTCTGAGTATGGAAAAAGACCAAAACTCATTTGACGATTCGAGTCATTTTATTGTTTTCCAGAATCAAGCTGGTCTAATTTTCATGTTTGAGAAAATCTTTTGTAAAATAACTTTGAGTTGTTTCATTGTTTTTACAAACAAAAAATAATTAAGTCTCAAAATCATAAAACAAAAAAGAAAAACATGACTCAACTCACGATCACGGAAAGAAAAAAATCTCAAAGTAAGCCTCTCTCTCTCTCTCTCTCTCTAAGTGTGGGAACCATGCCAGGAGGCACACAACTAGTTAATGTTCTTTCTGCATAAAACGTATCGAAATTATAAAAATTATTTGAATTATGATTGGAGGATATTATTTTGGCCTCTCCACTGTCATACTCTCTTTGTCACAATAGTCTAATTATTTATTTATCCCTTTATTCTATTTTCACAATGATTTGTATATCAAGGAATGATTAAAACAATTATTTTGATTATGTTGCATATACTTAATTAACACAAAACTACATAAATTTCAATATAAACTATTCATTAGTGCTTTTTTTGGTGAATATAAAAATAAAAATTATTGTATATAACCAAACTAATAAATTATGTTGCCGCATATGACTTTTGACAATAAACAACAAAAGTAGAATTCAAGTAGTACTCGAACTCGAAGAAGTAAAAACAAAACAATACTCTTTCATTTGAAAATGTCTTTGACTACTAGACGTTTTTGGTGCTTTTCTTTTTCACAATATTAATCGTGTTTTGAAAATCCGGGATCCTCTACTAACCCTTCCTGGCTTCTTCTTCACTATACATTTTGAAGGAAGGTTAACTTTTAAATATTGATAGTGAACTTTCTTTTAAATATATAATTACCCATTAGAATAAGATTAACTAACACTAACAAGATAGATCTCCCTTAAATATATGATGGTAAAAAGACAAAGAAAAGATTATTCTCTATTATCCAACCAAGAACTTGAGTAAAATAATCATTGTTAAGGAGTCAGTGTAGAGGGCAGTTTTGGTTTGTCTTGTAATAGTTTTAGAATGTTCTTTCTCTCTCTCTCTCTCAGCTAAGAGAATAAATTTAAGTTTAGACACTAGAGTGGAGATCAATAAGCCAATCTGTTAAGGTTAAGTTGCTCTTTTCAGTTTTTAAGTTAGAGATTAGAGAGATAAAGATGGCACAAGATGATTGAATATTGAGAGCAATGATAGACAATGACAAGAGTAGTTGATTTACACGAACGGTGGAACTGACTTTAAGGGTGTTTGGTTTGACTTTTAAGCCAATCTTAATTCTCACTAATTAACTTCAATTGGGATTTAAGATATGACTAGCAGCTATAAGACTATAGCATGATGTCAGTGGAGTGCCACTGTCTCTTGGGTTATTGACAAATAGAGACTTTACCCCACACACAGTTCAGTTTGGGGATTTAGGGTTTTCTTTTTGGTTTGATTTTTTTGATTGGATTGAACTTTTTTTTTTTTTAATTTTATTTTATTCAGTTTGGTTCTTATACATTGGATTTATGTAAGGATCATTTAACATAAATAGATTCATTGTGTGGCACAAGTAAGGATGTAGATGGATCGAATTCGGCTCGAAATATGGTAATGTCTGGAATCTGAATCGATAATTAAACATATTATCCGAATTCGAATCCAATATCTATCGGATATGTATATTTATAACCGAATTTGAATTTGTTTAGTTAATTGGATTTTCTGATAATGTCCTATTTGAATTCAAAGTAATCGGATGGATAAAAATATTCGAATGTAGTTTAAATATCCAACATCTGATAAGAGTAACTATTGGTAGTTTAATGTAATTAGTTACTATTGATGTGTCACAGTTATATCTCTGATCCCGACTAAACCTCCTCTCGTTCTCGGAACGATGAGCCCTGCAAGAAATGTTAGACGCGGGCCGGCTCGTACTGGGCAGCCGCCTCCAATGGCTTAGTCAGACAATGAACAGATTAAGATATCGTGCAAGGGCTACACAAGGCTATGTTCAGAATGTATTGGATGCTTACTAAAGGGGCGTGTCCTTGCTTTTATATTGTAAGTATTACCTTTTCTGTATTTGGCAAGTTTACCCGATGAGGGCTGTTGTTTCTCTTAAGATTATGCTTCCTTGTCGTTGGTCTCACTCAATTGGCTGCTGAGTTGACCTTCCATCTTGAGAGTAGTTGCCATATAAGTCTAGCGTGCGTTACGCTTTAGCCCAACCGGTCGGCATAATTCCCAACCAGTTTATCTCGAGCAGCCTTACACTCTCCTTAAGCCAGTTGGGTATAAATCCTCCTGTATCAACTATTAACGAATGTTAATGAAAGGATAATGATATATTCTCCAAAATTAAACTTCTAATCGGATACGAATAGTGTTTGGCAAATATCTAATAAAATCGGATAATATCCGACTTAAAATTGTTATATCCGAATTCGAAAAAATCGGATTTAGATGCTCTTAAACAGATACGACTATGAATCAAATTCGGATTTTCAACTATCTGTTTACATCCCTAGTCACAAGCAACACCAACTAGAATGCAACATTCTAGTAGGATTCGAAAAAACAATCTTCTCTTCCCCAAACTTGAACGAAATTAAACACATCTTTAAGTATGAATGCACAATGGAAAGCGATCAATTTGAAAGTTTGTTCATTCGCATAATTATTAATTGAAGAACAAGCTTGTTTTTGCTTATCAAACAGCTAGAGGTTCTTTAGCAAAAAGGTTTAGATTACACTGAAACTCAAAATTAAATGAGAGGACAACACTAGTATTATAACTCATTTAGCAACCAAATAGCAGGTTTACTTCATGCTTGGAGTTTGGGATTAGACAACATTATCATTGAATCAAATTGCCTGTAGTTCATCCATTAACAGAATTAAGGTTCTGCTGATCTGTTTGAGCTGGATTTTATCATATTTGATATTTTACAGTTGCAGTATGCCTTTTCTTCATACTCATTTCTTTCATATTCTAATCTGTAACTCCAATATATTTTTAGTGTCATTGCTTGTAATGCTTTTTTTAGGCAATAAATTTACTTTCCATTAATAAATTTCTACCTGCTGTGCATATGATGTTTCCATCTTTTTTGTTTTCTGTTTTGGGTGTGTGTGTTATCTTATTCATGAGAAAAATTATTACACTAATGATCTCTTTAAAGTTTATTTTTTTAATTCTTTTTAAGGATTGATTAATGCAAAAGTGTGTAAGTTCATTCATTATAATCTATTGTTAATTAGCGCATGCTTGCACATGATTAAACAAATCTTAATTTCTAGCTTGATTAGCAAATGGTTGTACATGATTAAGGAAATCTTAAATTCTTGTTTATATACAAGCAAAGCTTATAAAGCTGTGTTAGCCGCATGACCCTTCACAAATAAAGACAAAGTTGGCCGTAGGTAGCGGCTGAAGAAGTTAAAAAAAAAAAAAAAATCAAAATCCAATCAAACTATTCTTTCTATTTGAAAAAAAAAATTTCATTATCATAAGAGAAAGGCTATCCATAGAGATTTTTAGAGTAAGAATGCTTAGAAAAATTACTCCCCAAATTTTGTTTCTACGAAATTTTCATTGGCTTTGCCCTTTTATTATAAGGGAAAGGTTCTTATGAATGTCTATGTAAGCTAGACATGTACGAAAGCATAAATTTTGAGGCTTAATTCCAAAAAAAGTAAAAAAAGTGTATTGAGCCTTTAAAGTAGGTGTGGACTTTGTATTTTTTTCTTTTCAAACTTTTGTATGATATGAAATGTTTATGGGCGAAGACCTTTATGGAACTTATTGATCTAAAAAAAGCTTTTGATAAATTTCTTAGAATACTAATTTAGCAAGTATTAGAAAAAAAAAAGAGTTGCAAGTAAATATATAAACATAGTTAAGGATATGTATGATGGTTTGGTGACAAGTGTAAGAACCGTAGGGAGACAAAGTAATAAATTTTCAATTACAGTTGGACTACATCAATGATCAACTTTAAACCTATATCTATTTGCACTTGTAACGGATGAGTTAACCAAAAACAGTCAAGATGAGGTCCCCTAGTGTATGTTTTTTGTTGATGATATTATTTTGATAGATGAAACTCAAATGAGGATTAATACTACATTAGAATCATGGAGGGTAGCTTTGGAAGCAAGAGGCTTTAAACTAAGTAAAACGAAGGCAGAATATTTAGTTTGTAACTTTAGTCATAATCGGACAAACGATGAGGTGGTGATATTTGACGATAAAGGAATTCTTCAGAGTGATTATTTTAGGTACCTATGTTCAATTATAAATAAAAGAGATAATATAAAACATGATGTTTCCCAAAGTATAAAATGGGTAGATGAAGTGGAGAGGTGCGTTCGGGATCTTATGTGATCGGCATATTCCAAATGAACCCATAACACTATCAAACTTTAAGTACAATTGTTTGAAATCTTGCTGAAGACCACAAATAAACTTCTTGAGTGTACACACAAGATGATCAAAAACCCGAACCACAAAACCCTCAGACTAAACGATACAGATTTCCCTATCAAGGTTTTTACATTCAGAAAGATAGTCTTTACATCCATCCAGTGTAACTTTGTAAAAGTACTTAAAAGAGACATGTGAGAAAATCTCATTAGTCAACTTCCTCTTTTTGAGTAAATTTCTTAGCTACAAGTTTCGCTTTAAATCTCTCAATATTTCCTTAGAAATCCCTGTTGGTTTTAAACACCCACTAATGGGGTTATAAACTTTGGGCAACTTAACAAGTTTTCCTAAAAATCATTATGTCTCATCAATTATATAATAATACTCGTTGCATCCAACTACAAATCTAATTAATGATTAAAGACAACTTCCTAATAAGTAACTGGGTTACCATAATGTCAACATTATAGTCATATTCACAAAAAATATACCAAGTAGTTTGGGAAAAACCTACTGTTCTTGGCTACATCAAACTCCAGAAACCTAACTATCTAAGAATCCACAATCTTGGTGTCTCGATAAAGAAGGAAAAAACAGGAATTGGGTAAGAAACATAATAGCAATAAATACCTCTAAGTTTCAACTTTTACAATACTAGATTATATAACCTTAGCTTTGCAGAACAACTCCAAACTTTAAGATCTTTCAAGTTAGACTTATGAATAATTCGCAATGGAAAAGGAGTCAAAGGAACAAATTTGAAAGGGACACGATCAATGATATAAATGGTTGTTATCAAAGCTCCACCCTATAAAGATTCAAGTAAATTAGTTCTATTAATCATACTCATCACCATATCCATAAGCAAGGTTTAAAGTATTGGTATCGAGTATCGTATCGGTCAGGTGATTTTAAGAGACGTATCGTCCTATATCGAGTATTGTATCGCTTTGGCTAATGTATTTTAGTGTAATTCAATGGAGAGATGTATCGAGATGTATCGTATCGGTTTGATCAAATATGGATACGTATAGGCTAGTATCGTATGGTATCGTGGGATATTTTAAACCTTGTCCATAAGTATCACATCCACCCAACCAATACCCTACCTAGCATACTCGGGTATGTGATCCACAGTCCCAAGGATCAAGTATCGAGCAACCATGCCTCCCACATACACGATAACACAATCATGAACAATAATGATCAAGGTTAAAGCATATAATAAAATGAAATCATGAATAAGATAAGAACAAGATAATCAGAGTGTAGAATAAAAGATACCAATGTAGCATATAATTCATAAGAGAGAGAGTGAGCGGAAATCACTCCCTCGGTAATAGCAGAATGTAGATAATCAAAGTTAAGGTTTACAGATCCAAAATTTAAAAGAGTCTAACAATATAAAAGTTTAAACTAAGGTCTCCTCTATCTTATACAAGATGTCTTCATAATCATAAACATAGGAGACCAAACACGGCCTTTCCCACACTAAAGTCGAGCTAATCCGGGTACGGAGTGTAACCACCCTCGGGATTTTCACCGTGACCTTCATAATAGCCAAGACCTTCAGAGTAGTATGAGGTATCCGGGTCCGTCTCGACGAAGGAGCCATCAAATTCTTCAGCACCTGTAGAGAAATCTAACAAAACAATTGCATAGAAAGGAATGAGTTCGAAGAACTCAGCAAAGCTGTTATTCCATAAGTCATATGATACAAAACATAACATGATGCAAGATGATATGAAACAGATGATGCAAATATGATTCCAACTCTATACCTATGCTAGTCTCTATGGTAGACATGCTTTAAGTCATAGCACCATACTTCTCTGGGTGGGTCTCAAATCACTTTTCCCTCAACCATCTCGGTATCTTGGGTTCTCCGGTGATAATTGGGTCCTGCATCCCTCGGGACAATCCATGGCTGGGGTTTAAGTCACCACTCTTCACATCACCATTGGTATAAGTATTGGCGCATGTCACGGTAAAGTCTAGCTCAATGCAAGTCATCTACTCAGTCGTATCAAGTCAGATTCAGATACTTCCGCTATGGCTACAACCAACTCAGTTCGGTATCCTTCACACTAGAGTCCCATATCCTATGGCTACAACCAACTCGGACTATGGACTCATCAACCTTATTGGTCATCCACAAATAGTAAACGGGAAGCTCTCACGTCCACTCACGGGTTGGTTACTAGTCTTGTGCGCCCGTGAGCCCAAGTCTAGCTATTTGCAACCCTACCAATAAATGGCCTCAACGAGTATCCGTAATGTGATGTATGTCCTCTCATGGGTTGGTTACCGGTCTTGAGCGCCCATAAACCCACATTACTACCACGGGTTGTTCGGTCTCAATACCCTTCCGATTCGGGTCTGATACAACAAGGATGTCCTAGCCAACACATCTAGATAAGTCCTATATATGACATCCAATAATCCGGGAAAGTGTCAATGGGCATCTTCGGATAACATCTCATATTATTCCTTCTGATGTCCAAGGACAGAAATATCGGAAGGACATTCCCCAATCCCAAATCAAACTTAATCAATCACATGCTCAATTCCATCATATCATACATGATTGATATTTCATCATATAAAAAGAGATATAATGTAACACGATCAATCACATATGTCGTTATCAAAATAAGTAAGCATGGTAATCCAAAATGATATATAATATGGTACTACTATCATGTAGTGTATACAACAATCACATGATGTTTAAAATACTTCAAGGAATGTAAATCTACCACATTTTCAACATAGCGGCAAGATTCACACAAATCATGTAATTATGACAATAACCGTCCTTACCTTAATCGAATCGAAACTAATACCAAGGATCACTTAGAATAGCCCCCAAATCAGTGCTTGCACCCTAGACAACATATGTACAACATTAGAGAAAGAAACAATCAAATCAGAGGTCAAACGGATCAAATCGAGCAAATACAAGGTTGCTGTACACATCTGGTCGAATGACTGGTAGACTGACTCAGTCGACCAAGTGAATAGTAACGAGGCTGAATAGTGATTTTTTGTTGGAAACCCATCTTTCGGAGCTCGGATCACTCTGAAATATGGGGGGATTCTTAGTAACAGTATAAGAAAACTATCTAACAAGTAATTAACATAATCTAATGGTCTAATTAGGAATCCCCAATTGAAGCCCTAAGTTCTAAAGACAAGAATCACAGCATAAATTGAAATCAAATGCAATTGCAAGGGAAATTAGGGAATTAGCTAGGGGAGATGATATGCAATGGATTAGGATCATATGGTAGCATAGGAATCAGACTTAGTGTAAAATCCAGCTTTTACCTAACCTTGACCCGACCCGGTCATTGTTGTGTTTGTAGGTCCGAAGACCCGAAGTGGTGGTAGGAGGGACTTATGGGCCCTACTGGTTGATGACGTAATGTTGGAACTCCAGTTTATGGACATTGATGATGCTGCTCCTTCCTTGAGTACATTACCAGTGTTAAGTTAGAATCTGCGCACTGATGAAGAGTGAGACAGTTGAGATATCAAATGGACTCCGGTGCAAAATCCGAAGGTACTCCCTAAAACTTGACCTCTTGAGTGAACTGTAGGAGAAAACCCCATGCAATTTGACCTTGTATAGCCCTCCAAGTCCACACCTAAAGTTGCTGAACTATTCTGTAAAATTCTGCAGAAATATGTTTTGGTCGATACTATTGGTCGATACTTCGACCAAATGTATCGACCGACAAGTTTGCTGAACCCAGATTTAAAGATTCTTGGAATATTCTTTTCTAATTATTTATTCCTCGAGACTCGAGCCCTATTCTCGCGTTTTTAACATCTGGGAACGTGGGAGAGCCTCCCAAGAACTCCTCCTTGGTAGTGGTGAAGCATCTTCTTCATCAATCATTGCCAACCACTCCTTTATACTTTCTTGTTCCACTTTAAAGGTATGACTCTCTCTCTCTCTCTCCTAATCACTTTCTCACTCATCTTTCCTCTATTTCACTGTTGGGACCATGGCCAAGGTGCTGCAACCTTGCATACACCTTGCCATGAACCTTCTAAACCCCATACAATGATGTTTTCACCGATATGACTATGATTGATTCACCTCATGATCATTAGCTACACATTTCCATGATTTATTGCTTACCAACTTGTTTTATTTACCAAAACTGAGATGAAGCTCATGATTAACCTAATCTATACCTTGCATATGTGTTCCATGTTACTTCTAAACGATTCCCTACCTAATCCCCCATGTTTTCCCCTAATTTGCATTGAGATGTAGCCAATGCCATGACCTACAACTCTTAACCTTAATATGTCGATTTGGGGATTTCCAAATGGACCATTGGATTATGAAAGTTTCTTGATAATTAGTGTCCCCATGTTGTGTTTAGACTATCCTCCAAGTTTCGTGTCAATCCGAGACCCGGAAGACCAAATCCGGGCAAGAATCCAAAAAGCTAGCTTGCTGTCCTGGAATTGATTTGGTCGATACTATTGGTCGATACTATCGACCAAATGTATCGACCAATAGAGTTCTTGTCAGCAACTTTTGCCTAGTTCGATTCGTTTGATCTCCAATTGTTCCGATTTCTTCTCTAACCTTTCATATATGCTTGTTTAGGACTTTAAGGCTATTTGGGCCACTTGCTTGTGATCTTGGACCATTCTCATCTCCGATTCAAGGTAAGGATAGTTATCGATATAATTACCTAAGATATGGAATTTTGACTTGGTATCCCTAACTTAGTAAATATAGTTTCTATTTCATATTCTTATCATGTTAGACTTGCTACATATGGCTTTCAACAGTAGCTTTGTGTTTACATTATGTTATTTCAATGTCTTATCATGTTTATCGATTTCAATATATGATGACTTATGTCAATGTCATGAATTGAATGTTTATTATGATGTTGTATCTTGTGAACTGATATGATGAACTTGGGCATGTGATTGCTTAAGTATAACTTGGGATTGAGGGGTACCCTACTGGTGCTTCGTCCTTGGACATCGGAGGGAATAGTATGGGATGTTCTCCGAAGGTGTCCATCGACGCTTCCCGGGTTATTGAATGACATACATAGGACTTGTCTAGATGTATGGCTAGGATGTCCCTATCATATCAGACCCGATTCGGAAGGGCATTGAGACCGAACAACCCGTGGTAGTAGTGTGGATTTGTGGGCCCTCAAGACTGGTATCCACTCCATGAGAGGACATAAATTGCATGACGGTTACCCGAAAGGGGCCATGTATTGGTAGGGTTGCAAATGGCTAGACTTGGGCTCACGAGCACTCAAGACCGGTGGAATGATCCGTGAGAGGGACGTGAGAGCTTCCCGTTTACCATTTGTGGATGACCATAGGGTTGATGAGTCCGATGAGTAATATCCGTGACTCTAGTGTGAAGGATACCGGAAAGGATCCCGAGAGGGGAGGAATGGACGTATCTGGAACTGACATGATATGATTAAGTAGATGACTTGCATTGGGCTAGGCTATACCTTGACATGCGCCAATACTTAGACCAAACGGTGATGTGAGAGAGTGGTGACCGAAACCCCCAACCATGGATTTGTCCGAGAGGGATGCAGGACCCAATTTCCCCCGATGATGAGTGACTGAGACTACCCAAAGAAGTATGGTGCTATGACTTAAAGCATGTCTACCATAGATGACCAGCATACTTAGAATAAAATCATATTGCATTATATGCTTCATATCATCTGCAACATGTTCTGATTATCTTGTGGTGTATGTGTGATGGAATAACTTCCTTGCTGAGTTCTTTTGAACTCATTCATTTTCTGTTGCAATATTTTGTTAGGTTATTCTACAGGTGATTACTCTGATGGCATCCTCCCTGAGGTGGACCCGGATACCTCATACTACTATCCGGAGGCTAGCTACACTGAAGACTTCGGTGACCATACCGAAGAAGATCACCCGGCGTACCAGGGTTAGCCCTGGAGTTGTATGGGAGCAGTCATGTTGGATCTCCATGGTCCTCACCTTTGAGGAGGACATATCCATTGTGGAGGAGACTTATGAGTAGTTACCACTTCTTTTTGTGACAGTTAAACTTAGAAGAATTGTAATAACTTTAACTTACCTTCATAACTTGAGACTTGTACTTAACTAATTTTTGACCTCACTTCCGCTTGGTGAAGGAGTGGATTCCGCCCACTGTCTTCTTATTTATCTGATTTGATATTTATTTCCGCACTCTGATTATCCTTGATATCTTATTCCTGAATTCTATTTTATTGATTATAGCTTAATATTGATTGTTCATGATTGTGTTATTGTCGATGTGGCTAATGTGGTCTCTAAACTATGGATCTTCGGGGCTGTGGATCACATCCCTGGTATGCCAGATAGGGTACCGGCTGGGTGGATGTGACACTTAGCATGCTTCATACATCAATTTAGGACAAGAATACAAGATGCTAAGAAGAAAATCATAGAAATGTGTATGCAAGGATTAAAATGAGAGCATAGTATAGGTAGAAATGGAATAAGCTTATGTATTAGCAAGGTATGAACACTTGAAGTGGTGGTTGCAAGGTTGCAGCACCAACTCCAAGGTTACAACAGCAAGAAGAAGAAGAGAATAGAGTAGAATAGAGGATGAGAGAGAGAAATCATACCTTAGAGAGGAATTTGAGAAAAGAGGCAAGGATTCTTGAAGAGGATCTTCACCAAACCCAAGAAAGTGCTTTGGGAAGCTCCCTCCTCGTTCTCTGGAGTCCAAATGATTAGGGTAGGGTTCTATTCACGAGGTCCCAATAAGTAGGCTTAAATAATCAAGAAATTTGTAATTTTCGTATTTAATAACTGGTGGTCGATCGATGGTCAAGCTGGTCGATCGACCAAGCGATCGACCAAGTAGTGACAAAGAACTTCAAACAGGGAATTGGAAGGCCAGATGGGGTCAAATTCGATTGGGCTTTCTCCTACAAGTCAATCAACAAGTCTAGATAAAAGAATTACCTTTGAATCGAGTCCGGAAGTGCATTAGATACTTCAAATAATTCACCCCTCTTCTAGGTGTAGTTTCTCACCGAACACTGACAGTGTATCCAAGTAAGGGGCATCATTGTCAATATCCATAGGCTCGGAACC
This sequence comes from Hakea prostrata, assembly GCF_041222555.1. NCBI lineage: Eukaryota > Viridiplantae > Streptophyta > Magnoliopsida > Proteales > Proteaceae > Hakea > Hakea prostrata. The sequence continues at coordinate 148,345 of NW_028291160.1, forward strand.
ATACACCAAGTCTTCAACTACGAGGGACCACAAGTCTCTTCTTCCTCCACTTCGGGTCTTCGGACCTACAAACATCAAAGGTTCCGGATCAGGGTTAGGATAGGGCTGGATTTCACAATAAGGGTGTGATAAAGTCTTTTGGCTATTTTGCTCAGGATTGTCAAGCAAGCAAACTGACCAACTATACTCGAATCCTCCAAGTATTTGGCAAATGGGCCCTTAAGCTACCTAGCATCCTCTTGTCTACCATAATACTCTCCACCTCGGTCAGATTTAACAATTTCTATGATTTTTCCTAACTATTTCTCAACTTCAGCATTAAAAATCTTGAATTTCGCAAGAGATTCAGACTCTTCCTTAGTTGAATATATAAACCATATACGGAGTAGTCTTTTATAAATATGATGGATTAATAATTTCTATACAATGTGATTGAATAGGAACCACTGATGTCTTTTTGAATGACCTCCAAAAGGTCAAAACTACAAACTACAGATTTCTTTTGGTCTTGGTCAACTTACCCCTACAGTAGTTTACACAAGTATTTAGGTCACCTTCAAGGTAGGGAGGATGCTTGAATTTATCAACATTCCCACTCTTTCCTTAGATGTGTGGCCAAACCTTTTATACCACAATGTATAATCTTGTTTGTGAAATCCCCTAGAATCCTAACCCGAAAGTCTGTGTTGTAGGTCTGAGAACCCAGAGTGCTAGTAGAAGGCAATTGTGGGTTATCCAGTATGAGACAATTGGGTCAGAGTCTGAACCAATGGAAGTGGATAGTAATGATGTGGGGATTGGAGTATTGTTGGATTTTGGAAGGAGATCTGACTCAGAAGTTAACAGATTTGGAAGTTGGATCAAGAGTTCATTAATGACATGTTTGGAACGTCCCAAAGATTAGGTAAAACCCTACTCCAATGAAGTTTCAGGGGTGGGTTGATTGGCCTGGTCGTCCCAGTCGACCAGCCTAGGCGGCCCACCTGGCACAATGAAAAAAGGGCATTTCTGGTATTTTGATTTTTGGACTCCTTTATATATGTTTTTCAACACTAAACTTGTCATTATGCTCTGTAGTTGTTAAAGGATGTCAGAAGGAGTTAGGGAGTGCTTTGTGAACGTGAAGGGCAATGTGGAGATCATCCATAAGGCTTTTCGTGCAGCGTTTGCGATATTCTAAGGTTAGCACTCTTCCCTGTCAATCTAGTAATTGTTCGTGCTTGTTTTCTTCACTACTAATAGACCTTGTAGAGGGTTTCTTAGTACTGGTAAATTGATGAGCACATTTATGTGTGAAAGCTTAGGGCATAAAACATGCATTTTACACACTTAGAGTGGAACTACCTTGGGTTTTATGTTGTTTTTGCAGATTTTAGAATTTTTCAAGATTTAAGCAAATATTTGGAGTTTTGGGTATGAAACATGCAATTTTACACGTCAAGAGGTCCGTTCAAATTCTCAAGTGCAAAAATGGGCTTGATCTGGAGCATGATGGGCTGGAGATGTGATTATAGGCCAACTCCAAAATATTTTATAAATAAAAAAGAACATGGAGAAAAAAAGTCATTGCATACTTCAATATTTTATTTCCTATTTGGGACTTGATCAAAGAAAGAAAAAGAGGAAAAAGAATCATATTCAGAGAAGGAAGAGGGAAAAATCCCGTTTTTCAATATCTCTGTCTAGTTTTGATCAACCCTTCATCGAATGGTTATCCGGTGTCCAATAGAGCTGATTTTTGGAGGAGAGCTTCATGACTTCTTGATCCTCAAATCCAAAGGTGGAATTGTACATTTGATCTCTTTAAGTCAGTCCGATTAGTACGCCAAAACCCTCCTTGGTTGAGTCAGGATAAAAACTCGAGTTTGATTCAAACTCTGTCAAGAATCATATCCCATGTAAACTTTATAAAAGGAAAGCATACTCTAGCATGGGAGAACATGTTTTAGAGCTTAGGAGAAGCACACTTTCTTTTCTCTCTAGTTTATTTAGGCTTTCTCTAGTTTTCTTGATTGATTTTGTGAGATTCTAATTTTTAGATTGAATGTTTAGATTTAATTTTTCTATGTAATGCAATTTCAAGTTCAAGTTTCAAGTTTGAGGATTTGTTTTTCTCTAGGTCTAGCAATTGTATAGATCTAGCTCATTCTAGATCTAGTTGTTAGGGTTGGTTGAGATTTGAATCATTCGTTCAAGTCTTTTTTATTATTTGAAGTTCAAAGATGCAAGTAAGTAACCTTCTTCAATAATTTTCTCTCCCCCCTCCATTCTCGCTTCTATCTACCCCTCCATATTCTTAATTTAGGATTTACTTTTAGCATTTATTTATTACTTTTCCTTCCCCCTGGGTCCTTGATCAAAGATGCCTATAGTCATGCCTATAGTCATGCCTCTCTTTGTTATTTACTTTTTGCAATTTATTTTTCTCGCATTTACCTATTATTCTCCCTTCCCCCTGGGTTCTTGATCAGAGATGCCTACAGTCTTGCCTCTCTTTAGTTAAGGTTTCCATTTTCCTTTTATTGCTTTGTTATTTCCTTTGTGCAATTTTTTCTGCCTTTTATTTATGCGTTGGTTATATTTGTATTATATTTAGTCTCAATTTGATCGCATTAGATGTATGGATTTGGACCGCTCGTTTAGTTTAATTAATTGGTTAACAAATTTGAATCATTGCACTCTCGCATTATCATTAAGAGGTTAAATTCTAAATTGGCATATCTACTTAAGATCGACCCGTTAGCTACACGATACTGTACGCTTGCGGTTATTTTTATTTTGCAAACAAAAATCTTATTCCTTTGTTCCTTGTATTTTTGAGTGAATCCCCATTCACTCTATGTCATCCATTTTCTTTCTTGATCGATTTTAAAAAAAACCTATTATCGATTTATTAGGTTTTTTGTTCCTCTTGAATTTTTGAATGCCTATTAAAGTTAGACCATGTTCTCTATTGATTTTAACATTTTCTATATGCTTTAGAAGTAGTTTAGAACCCAATCCCACAACTATCTAATGATCAGAAATGATTCTTTCTGTACTCGAGCATGGGTTGATTGGCCTAATCTCCTGGGGTGACCCAAGCTAGGTATTGTTCAACCAACCACCCCTTGGTCGATTGGCTTGGTCTCCCCAAAAGACCCACCTAGTTACTATTCAATCATCCCACCTCCAACAGTGTTATTTTTTTTATCCTAAATCCAACTTGGGACTTTTAGGGTTATTTCTAACTTTTTGCGAACATGTAAATAGGACTATTTTGGGAAGTGTGAAATTGTCCTACGACTCTCTTTGGAAGGTGCAAACTTAATCATAAGGTAAGGATGTTCACATGCATATAATCATCATTAAATTCTCGAAAAATGTAGAACTTGCGTATGGATTTGTATGTTACTCTCTAAGGACTTTATCTTTATCTTAATGCTCTGAAATCACAGAATGCTATTGTTTGATTATGATATACATGAGTTGGATAGTCTTATGTGAATTTGGACTTGAACTTGGGTTGTGGCTCTACTATTACCCTTGGAACAAGCTCACAAGCTCAAATGCCATTGAAGTATCATAAGTGCACTATAATTTGCATTCATGGTACAAACTAGGGATGTAATAGGATCGGATTATGGCGGGTTTCTAAAAACCTGACCCTAAATATGAATCCTAGCGTCACCCTAATCTTGTTAGGCTGAGCCAGGTTAAACACTTCTCCTTGGACCATAACCCTAACCACAAAATAGCAAGTAATCCATCTTCCAAATTGTTGCTCTATGTTTACCAAAAATATCCTACATGGCGATAATACTAGATCGAGAAGGCTGGGATGACCTAGAAGGTCAAACATTCAACCTGGACTAGCTTGACTCTAGCCTAAGCTAAAGTCACTTTTAAGAGCAAAATTTTAAGCCCAAGACCTAAGAGTGTCAATCCGGTACCAAAATTGATCGTATAAAATCATGTTGTACCAAACCGTCTCTAAGAATAGTACAACACGGTTTTACTAAAAGGGCTTCTAATTCGGTATGGTACGCTATTGGTTTTCGGAGCCATACCAACAGTATATATGAACATATAATTTTCATACTGTTTTGGTACCGCTTACATATCAAAACATACCGTACCATATTCATGTCACTTTTGTATCATTTTCATACAAAAGCCGTATCGTTCCATTTTCATATGAAAACCTTACGGTATGGGTAAATGGTTTTGGTTTTAGGCGCCAAGTTTCTATATCGTACCAAATTATCAATACCCTACTGTTTTCCACCATTACCAAACCCTAAACTCAAGATGAACCGGTGGTCCAACCCACACTAGCACCCCTAATAATCAAACAGTGCTTGGTGGTTGATTCATCATTATCTGGTGATCGGTCTGGTCTGGTTGGTTCACTACAGGTGATCTTCAAATCTGAAATGATGTCGCTTTTACAATGGTGGTTGCTAATGGGTCATCTTCATTATGTCTTCTGTTAGAGAGCACACGTCGTGTGGGCTTGTCTTGCCGTCCTTCCTTTATTTCTTATCTGTTTCACTTTAATAACCAAATTGGAGAGACAGTTAATGCAAAATGGATTAATTTGGAGAAACACAAAACAACTATAAAAAGAAGTCAATTTAAAAATTCTTTTGTATAAGGCGACAAGAGTTGTTGATTAAGACAACGGTAGAACTGATTTTGAGGGCATTAGGTTTTGACTTTTTAAGGGAATTTAAGCTTTCAGATATGATTTGTAGTTTGTGCTTTATAATGATTCCTTCCACCACACGTTCTGATGAAATTATTAAGTTCAAATAGTGGGTTTTATGCCTTTGGTGCCATGGTGAAATGTCCTTTCTAAAGGTTTAAACAAATCTCGATTAGAATTTGAAATCATTGAAGATCTTGGAGTTGGCTTATGTGGAATTTTTTCTTACAAAAGGATAGATTAACTATATGGATTTGTTTACCTCAAATTAAGCATGCTACTAAGCATAGAAGTTAGTGCGATTAAGGATCTTGGAATTAGTGTATGTTACATCCGAAATTGATTCTCTAGATGAACTAGGGATTGGCCTTGAAAATCGAACTTGCACCTGTTTGATGAGACAAGTGGCAAGAGAATTGCCTGTATTGATTGGGTAACCATCTCTAATAATCAAATCAATAAGTGAAACCAGCACCTTCCTTTAGCAATAGGGTACAAAGGATCCTGAAGTAGAGAATTACAGATTAAAAGATGACAAAAAGTTTAACCGATTTACCATACATGTTTTTACTGACTTCTGTGCCAAAGTGGACAAATGACACATAATAAGTGTGCCAGAATCGTTACCATACAACCCCTTAGTATATTTAAGTGGGTAGAATTCAGATATAATTAACTTGTGGATGGACATCAGTTGGATCTTCTACGATTCTCTACATGTTTACACACTACTGTCCCAGTTGGAGTAAGTCTCGGCCTGATACTCAATTTCCTTAACCGGGTTGTACTCTTTTTAGTAGGTGCATAATCCATACTAGCTTTTCTCGAGAATCTTGCCTTCATGGACATGGTTCCCCAAATCGTTTCTTATTATGGCATTGGTGTTCTCAAGCTCTCATCTTTCATTCCTCTCCTGCTTGGGGGCATCGATTATTCATGCTGGTTAATTTCGAATCTCATACTTGCTATCCCTTCCCCAAGGACATAGAGTCAAGCCCCTTAGTCGATCGATTCAATTTATTTATTCTTAATTGATTCAATTTAGACCACCTGTTCAAGACCGAGCCAGTATTTTGCACAACACAGTAGAAATGTTGTCAATTAGCATTGAAAAGATTTGGGATCTCTAGCTATGAGTCCTAAAATTTTGGTGTTTTAACATATTAGATTCAATTTTTATTTTATTTTATTTTAGTGGGGAGGAGGGGTGTTGGGTTGGAATGGTGTGGTGTATGAAGGAAATATGAATTTTTGTCTCTTGCCGTAGGGATATCAAGTGTGTTTTTTTTTTTTGGGAGGATAAAACGCTTAGCATTTAACTCGTGGATATTAATCCATGTCTTAGAACAGCTAAACTTAATGCTACTTGGATTAGTACATAACCAAAATAGATTAGGAATAAGGTAACACCATCTCCCCCAATCCACAGCAGAACACAGGTATGTAATTAATTTGGAGGCTCAGCTGAGCAGCCTTTTCTCATCCTTCCTTATTTATTGCTATTAGTAGCACCCCTAGTTGAGTATGCTTCTTATTAGTTAACTCCAAAAGTGATATTGTTAAGATGTTGTTCATGAATACAGAAAACAAAAGCCCAAGCACAACATAACTTCATTTAAAAGAGAATGAGATACTTGAGAACATGGAATTTCCAAAGCTATAGGTAAAGATGTTGTTCATGAGTTGGAAGCTACCTGATACATCCAGAAATTTGTAGAAAGAAAAATTTTGTTTGGGTTAGGTTAGGCCTTTCATTAGTGAAGTAAACATTATCCCACATAAAATAACAAGTTAAATTATAAAAACGATATTAAAGACATGATTCAGAGCCAAAGCCTCCCAATTCAACGAAGCAGCAAGCTTAATAAATTTAGGTCGAAAGCCTTAGGGTCCTGCAAGCCAAAGATGTTTAACAAGTGCCAACTAGTTTCTTCAAAGATTTCTACAGAACACACAAATAGTGTCAACATGGAAGTATCTACTAAGGGTTGTTTTGACAGAGAGCCCACTACAAAGAAGACGCCAACAGAAACAGCTTATAGCGTGGTCGAATGCTCCCTAGGGTTGGGAAGAAGAGGACTAGAGGCTTGTTTGACAACACTTGTAGTGTTCAAGGTCCCATAATTGGTTACGTTGAAATGCCACCCACCAGAAATTGAGATGCTAGCCACTAGACTAGCCCAATGAGTAAGGGTGTCAATTTGGTTAAAAAACCGTTAAACCGTACCGTACCGAACCGTTTAAACCTTACCGTACCGTACCGTTTCCAAATTCGGTACGGTTTTTACCGTTACCGAATTTGGTAATTCGGTACGGTACGGTTACGGTAAACAGTGTCATACCGTCGGTAAATACCGTTTACCGTACCGTTTTACCGATTACCGATTACCATTTACCGTACCATATACCGTAAAGATATTAACCCTTTTAAAGTTTAAACCCTAAACTTATCTCAGAGAGTCACGCTTCACTTCGAAGAATCAGAGGACAAGAGTCACAAAGATAGAGAACACTGCCAGTGTTGGGAGCATAGAGAGTGATATTATATAATGCTTGAGGTAAGAAACTAATCAAATGTTATAGATCTAATTAATTATTTACTACCCTTTCTTATTCTGTTTGAAAACGTGGACATGGATTGTAGTCAAGTAAACTGAAATAGACTCAGTCAGAAGGGGCAATGGAATAGACAGAAATCTAGTGAATGAATTGGAAGTCTTGAGAGAAGAATTCCCTCTCCCTTGGTTGACAAGCAAAGACAGAAAATAATGGATAGATTTAATGATTGCTCTTTTATGGGTTTTTGTAGATCATGGCAATGTTGCTGAGCTCAAGCATTTCAGCAGCTTTAGCAATTGCATATCAGCATATGTGGCTTCTTCCACCATCACATATCTAGACTTTAAAAAAAGCAAGAACTGTTCCCATATAAAAAACCCATTACAAGTGACAAAACAAGAAAAAGAGGGCAACAGAGAAGCAAGACAATACCGTAACAAAACCGCACCGTATACCGAACCGTGCCGTTTTTCCATACCGATTTTATACCGTTTTCATACCGTACCGTTTTTTAAATTACCGTTTTCATACCGTACCGTATAAATATGGTACGGTATGGTTATGGTTTGAGGTTTTCAAATTCAATACCGTACCATACCGTACCGAATTATCGTTACCGTACCGAATCGACACCCTTACCAATGAGTGGGAAGGGAAGACAAAAGTCTATTATGGCTCCAAGAGGATCAGAAAAAATATCCTGCCACCTTTCTTTATTAGTCCCGGTGAGATTTTTAAGGGATTTAGAGCCAACCAATCCAAAGTTCATGCAAAAAATCTAAAAAAACCCCCCTCCCAAAATTTCCAAACAAAACAAAAAAAAAAAAAAATAAAATGCAAAAAACCAAAGGAGGGGCCTCTCTTATTTTAAAAAAAAAAAAACAAAATAAAAAAAAAAGGGAATCGAAATCAGTTTTTAAATTTGCATCCGCATTCGTTTAGGGATATTCAAATCCGTATATGAATATGGTATGTCGCTTTCTTACAAATTATCAGATTTTTTTTTGGTACAATAGGGCTTTATTAAGCGGGAGATGGGGATATTAATATACCTCAGCAAGAATTGAACCCACGACCACTTCACTAAAAGGTGTTAGTTTCACCACTAGAACAACTTTGTGTTGACTCTAATTAAGTTACTTATTTAGATTTATTTTTTTACTTTTATAAAGTTTTTACCTGTAATATATGACTATTTTCTTAGATTTTTTACTAAAATAACTATCAAAATTGTTAAATTTTTAAATTTCAAACCTAGTACTCACAAATAAAATTACAAAGATGTAAACAGGTAGTCAAAAACTTGTATTCAATCTATATTCATGTCCATTTAGAATAATTTACTTAATAAAATAATTATCCGATTATCTTTCGAATCTGATTGAATCCATCCGAAAACCGATAGGATATTATTCGAATACGTCTGAATATAATAGGATATGGATATAGTATTACCACTATCCAATCCCAATCCGATCCATTTACACCCCTAATTATAACATATCTCAACAAAGTCAAACTCTAAAACCTGGTCTAAGTTTAAGATGATTGTCAAAAGTAGAAGTTTCAAGGAAATACTTGGCTTTCAAAACTCGAGCCCATATAAAGATTGTGGTTAAGAGACAAGGTGCCATCAAGTTTTCATGAGAAGCACCTTATTTTGAGTTTGAGCCGTTCGGAAACCTAAACCCCCTTCCGATTTTGGCTTACAAACCTTATCCCATCCATTTAAGTGTAGAGCATGTTGTTGTCCAACCTTATCATTTCAGAATTGGCTATAAATAAATTCTAGTTTAGAGCAGACCTGTTTAGGTAAGGATAAACAACCCAAACAAAAGGTAGGGATAGATAACAAAACAGATTGAATCAGAGTCCGGATCTGATACCCGTCGGGGGAGCACTCTGTGCTTCCCAACAGCTTTAAAACAACAAAATATAGTAGGGCCCACAGGCAAGGTTTAAAGTATCGGTATTGAGTATCGTATCAGTATAGTGATTTTAAGAGAAGTATCGTTCTGTATCAAGTATTGTATCACTCTGGCTAATATATTTTAACGTAATTCAATAGAGAGACATATTGAAATGTATCGTATCGCTTGGGTCAAATATGGATATGTATCGGCTAGTATCGTATGGTATCGTGGAATACTTTAAACCTTGCCCACAGGTGGAAAAAAAAGAACATTTTGAAGAAAAAAATCTCATTTTTTCACCTGTGGACCCCACTATATTTTGTGGTTTTAAAACTGTCGGGGGCTTGATGGGGAGATGATCCAGATTCATTGAAACAACACCTGTCACCTTGCAAAACTCAAACTCTTAGCTTAATATTAATAATTAGCTACTTTATTCTCACTAGTTTAAAAGAATACACAAATTAGACAATACTTAGAATGCACAGCTCCACTTTATTCATCCTATTTTAACTCTTTGTGAAAATAATCTTAAATTTTTTTTCTTCTTTTGGATAGAATGAAAACGGTCTTATGTTTCTATTAACAGTTAGAACTCACTAAGAAAATAATGAAATTCTAATGAATGTTAGCTGTAAATGTATGGAAAATATATTATCTGTGATGTTCTGTACATTCATGTATATTTCTCCAACGATATACACAGTTTTATTACCCATGCACCCGATGAAATTTTCTTATTCTATAAAAAATGAAAAGGAGATGAGGTTCATCTATGCAAGCCAAAAATATGCTAACAATATGGTATAGAGTTTTTCAAAGGTAAACCTTTTTATAACTTACAACTGAATGATTTTCCTCTTCTTTGTAAGAGTACTAATCCCAAACAGCTTTGTCATGCTTTCAAGTGGTAATATTTGTCAAGAAGCTTCTCTGAATACTCTCCAAAGGTAAGACTTCCATTTGGGGGGATCATCTGTCAAACAACACACGCCAATCTTTAATTGAGCATTATAGGCACTAATACATTATCATTGTTACCATCAGGATATTGAGAACCCAAGAAACTCATTTTGAGTCTGGCCAGTAGTCCACTTGATTAAAATTATCCCACATTTTGCTTTTCTGCAGAACTGCTGGCAACTCAAAATTTTAACTAAGCATTGATGTTGTGATCTGGAAAGTGATATCACACATTCATGGGATGTGGTAGTGGATGCTACAACAAGAAGAAGAAGAAGCAGCCTTGTCCCAACTAAAAAGGGCTACAAGGATTCTAGCCTTCCAATCCAATTTGTTTGAGGTCATTACTAGATATGAGGCCTAAGCTATGCATATCCTTTCTCACCAGTTCTCTCAAGATTATCTTATGTCTGCCCCTAGTTCTTCTAATTCCTTCATCTGGATTACATCGTTCCTCCATATGGGGGCACTTACAGGCCTCCATTGACAATGGCCGTGAAAAGAAATTTATGGTTCAGTAAATCATACCTCCTGATGTAGATGCACATCCCTGGGAAACTTGAGATTTTCATCCCTGAAAAGTGGAACAACAGGCAACCATCAAATTATAAACCTACCACCACTCTTGCACTGGTTCTGGTTCATTAAAAACAATTATGTATGAAGATGCATGCGGTAAAAAACATTTTCTAAGTCTAGATTCAAGTTTTTATAAGAGTATTGTTTTACTTCAATAACACCAAGTATACAACAACACGTGGCACTGGAAAGACCCAATCCATGGGCACACAAGTGACCTATCATCCCAACAAGCCCAACTGTGACAGTCGCCTACTAGTCAAATCAACATTCCTTCTATTGAAGTGAGTCAGCAGCCTGATACTACCACCAATTCCAAAGAAGAATCAAGCTATAAAAAGCCTATAATTGATTGATCTCATCACCAATAATGCTCATCTCATGCCATCATAAATGCTAATCCTATGCAACCAATGCTGGATACATCATCTCCAATACTGACCCTATCAACAATTCACTTAACGTCAACAAAAAGGTTAGCATCACACCATCACCTCACTTAGCACAAGGAGAGGTAACCATAAATACCTACAAATGAATAGAGAGTATCTAAGGATGATCTGTGATATAGTACAAATCACACTAACCAATGAGGAACAGAGTGCCCTACCATGGGACGTGGAGAACCTCTGCAAGAGTCTTGCCTGATGATAGAATTTAGGTGGCTGCACCATCAGAGTGGCCGCACCCAAAGAGAGACTAATTCCCTTAAGGAAGCAAGACCATGTCAAGAGAAAAGATCATCCACTTCTCCTAGTAAGCAGAGGTGGACTCGATAACAGCCTTATCCCACTAATGGGATAGAAACTAACTCTCAAGAAGACAGATAAAAGACCCCCACACCATCACAAAAACATCAAACTAAGCCCTTTCCACAACGCGTATGACTTCGATGCTAGGACTCTCCAGCTGCCACCGAAAAGTAAGCATAATAAAATTAGGCAAGGGGCCGGTACGGATTCATTCAGTCTTTAAGTCAGTTATCTTGGTTTATTGCTCTCTCCATTCCCTCTCTACAAATTCAACTGTTAAGCAGATCTGACAGAGGCATGGCGTTCCTCCTAGGGTTCGGTCTGGCTCTTTTTTTTATGCATGTATTACCTATTTGCAGATGTTCACATCACCAACCCAAATTTCTTTTTCTTTTTTTTGGTAAACACCAACCCAAATTTCAGCACAAAGATCTAGCTGTTATGATTGGATTTACAATGACAACTCAGCTTTATCTCAATTAAATGGGGTCCACTACATGGATCCTTGCCTTCTCATCAATTCTATTCAAGGTCATACTAGAAACAAGGCCTAAGCCATGCATGTCTTTTCTCACCACTTCTCCTAAGGTTATTAGGCTTTCCTCTAGCTCTTTTAGTTCCTTCCATTTGGATTAAATCAATACTCCATACAAGGGATTTTAAAGGCCTCTGTTGAACATAGCCATGCCACATAAAACGACTTACTCGTAGCTTATCATGTACTGGAGCTACTCCAATACCAGTTCTAATATGATCATTCCTCACCTTACCCTTCCCAATTTTGCAACTCATCCATCTCAACATCCTCATTTTTACGACACTAATTCCATCTATATGATGCCTCTTACATGCCCAACCCTCTCAGTGCTTCCAGAAACTTAAAATTACAACAATCACACAAAACCCTAAATATACCTCTCCACTTCATATGTCCAATTTTAGTATAACAATTTCATCTCTATAGTGAACTCTACAAGTTAGATGCTCCAAACAAAAGTTGGGAATGAATGACGGGTAAGCTGGATATATTACTAACAAGCACAGGATGCTGGTGCAAAGCAGAATGTGGAGTAAACGGTGACAGTTATAATAATAGCCTGGACCAATCAAAAGTTTGCTGAATATTGCTAACTGAAGTAACAATAAGCACGGAAACAGATAAGCTTGAAGAAAGATAATGTTTGTTATCTTCTTATTATATTAACTTCTACAATAAAAAAATAAAAAAATAATAATCAAAGTTCTAGAAGCACTTAGAGGTGGACCAGGTTATTGTCTGGCTGCATACACTGGGTCATTGGCCATGCCGATGATTGCCCCACCAGGAAAGAAGCAAAAGCATTCAGGAGGTGTGTGGTGCATGTGTGTAAAACATATGAGAGATTGTTCACACTTCTTCACAAAGGAGTGGAGATTCTTGGACTACAAACACAGGAAGCATCTAGGATCATTGGTGAGTCAGTAGCTTTAAAGCTAGACTGTGATTGGATTATGATCATTGAAGTCAGCAACATTCAGTATCTCTTGTAAGGGAGCTAGGACTCAGAATCCTCTTCAGCCAGAGGAACCTGACATCGAGGTATGCATCCACAGGACCAATGCACCAATGTTTATAAATGCTTATTGTCTCAAAGAGCACGGAAGACCTTGGCCAACAGCTTTCCTTTTAGCAGAGTCATCAGGATCTCCACTGAGATAATGTCAGAGGAAAACATATTGTTTGTTTTTCATATTGTTTTCCTATGTTTTACTCTCTAATTCACCAAGAGAAAATTAATAGGAAAACCTTTAAGCAGAAAATGGCACAAGGAAGAACAAAGTAGAGATTTAAAAATGAATATCTAGTAAATTTTGGTACTTGATTTTTTAACAAGGTTTAAAGCGTCAGCACCATGTATCATATGGGACGGGTTGATTTCAAGAGAACCTGTTGTATTGCATTGGAGATGCAAGATATGCTACATCTACATCGAAATGGTCAGGAAACATATGGAAATGCTTAGATGTATGCAAGCTAAGCTTTGAAGCATGAAATAGTCTAAATATCTAATATGTAAAGGAGAACAAAGTATGAAGAGACAAGTACATTTAATTGGCTGCACACAGAGGAAGTGGTTTCTCACATGCAATTGCACAAATTTTCTTTTGGTACTGATTCAGTTCCTTAAAAATAAGACATGTATATATTAGCACTGGGGTACACATAATGATACTTTAAACCTTCCTCACATTTAAATTGACTCCATTTTTAAGGAAACTTTCCTACAGATGAAAAGGTTTGAACACAAATCAAACAAACAAACTGAAATATTAAAATATTGAGTGTCAACCAATAACCACATCAGTAGCGTTGATGTATACATTTTACTAGCCTTCCCTACAAGTCCGAGCTTTTAAGTGAAATCGTAGCAAACCATGGTATCAAAACAGAGAGAGGTCTAGTGTTTGACTCTTGGGAAATACAAAAATGTAGTTTTCCCCACTTCTTTTCCCTCAATGTCATGTGGACACATGAATGTATCACGTACAAAGACCAAAAAGCCTACACCTTTGGGGGGGGGGGGAGTGTTGCTCATACATTTACGCTACAAATTTCAGCTTTTAGGTGAAACATCAGTTAACAAGCAGAATTGACACTTTAATAACCATGCAGCCAGGCAAATCAAACATCAATTTATGTAGGATCTTGCAAGGAATTATTTCAGTCTAGAGCAGATTCTTTTTTGATTCATTTCAGTCTAGAAATGAGAAAATTCTATCAAAGTATTTCCATGCAAAGAATCTACTTACATACAAAAGCAGAAAAGAAAGGGACCTTAAAAGGATAAGCTTACCAGTCAGGTTGCATGAATAATGCAAAAGTTGAACGGTCCACGCCAAAAGCATTCTCCCCTTTCGGTGCCTAATTAAAAGTGCAGTAATTTTAGGATAGATTTTCTAGGAAAGTATGACCATAAGGAATTAAGGACAAACAACAAAGAAGAAATTCTAGTTGAAATTATCTAGCATAAGCAAACAGTCTATGGTCCAATGCTGAGCTAATTATCTTCTTTTGTTCTTTTACTCTCTTTTATTGTAATGAATAAAAATAGAAGTTCTGGATAAGACTTAAGCCATCAAGTCAAAACTATAAAGATGATTTGAATATGTTATGATATGATGAAAAGATTTCAAGAGAGCACAATTCCACATTGTAAATGACTTTGTATTGATCAATGAATTAATCCCACCACCTGTGACCTACGGATGGACATACGGATAAACATAGATAAGATTAGAAATTTCTTGAAAACTAGGATAAACAAGAATTCCTCAAGATAAAATTTCCAGCAACTACTTATGGTTACAGGAATATCAAAAGCACAAGCCAACGTTAACAAGTAAGAGAATAAACAAAAATCTTGAGAAAGTGAAAAATGGAACAACTTATTAAAGTGAAATGGACTTTATAACTATGTTGAGTTGCTCATAAGTCACGCCTGATGAAAAAGGCGTGACTCATGAGTAAACAAGTAAAAGAGTAAACAAAAATCTTGAGAAAGCAATAAATGGAACAACTTACTGAACTGAAATGGACTTTATAACTATGTTGAGTTATTCATGAGTCACACCTAATGGCATGCTTTTAAGCATACTACACATTTGATTAATAATCAAAATGCAAAAATGTTCTTACCCTTACACAATGTGGAGTTGCACAAAGACAACCGCTTGAGAGTATTTCAGTTGTTTCCCCAATTTGGTATGCTATTTCATCTTCTCCAAAGACAACCTGAGGCGTCAAAAATTAGTCTGAGCAACACAAAGTTCAAGCATCCACGTGTCAGGTTAGAAACTTCAAAAGCATCCAGTTTGCTATTATTCATATAGATGGTGGAGGTTTTATTATTCATGTCTACTACATAAGGACACAAAATGTGTTAAGAAACTTAAAAAACAATCAGAGGCAAAGGAAATAAGGTATAGTGCTTATAAAACTTAATAAAATACAAGAATACTAGGGCACCAAAAGATAATGTAATAGATATGCATACATGTGTGATTTGGTCTGAACATTTGGGTACTCATTTTCCAACAGTGCTACCAAATCCAAAGAATCATCGAACATATATGGATGATCACTCCTTTGAAATAAATTGCCTCCTATTTGTTCATACCAGACACATTATCATCCTTTGATTAGTGTTTCTTCCCCAACCTAGCTTTCGGTGTAACATACTTATATTGATGTTTTGCCCCTACACAAATTTAGATGCAGGAAAAAAATTGACATGATATTAAAGATAGGATCATAAAGACCAAAAGCCACGGATGGCTTTCTTATTTTCAACAAATCACAAGATCAAGAGAGCATGGCTGCATTAAATTTCTTTCAGCCAATATTCATAACAACTACCAGACAAGGAAAGTTAATAACCCATTATATCTTTTCTTTCAGCCTTCAGCAATCAAAAGAGGCATCCATGATAAGGTCAATGGTTTCTTTTTCAAGAGAAGACAAGGAACCTAATGGACAAACATCATTACAAATTCTTAACACTGGAGAGAAGTTCTAGGTAAGATACCAAATCAAGGAATTTATATGCATCTCATAAAGACCATACTTAATCAAACAAAGGTCATTAGTATTTATAACAGCCAGGAATCCCCTTATAACATTACTCCACAGTTCAACCATCAAAACAATTACTATTATAATTAATTCCCTTTTTTATAAAGTCAAGGCAGGAGCACTTTTTATACAATCAATCTGACCATCATCTGCCACAATAACATCCTAGTAGTTAGGGGTTGCAATCATTATCAAGAAAAATTACATGGGACCACATCAGAGATTCTAGTTATATATATATAACATTTAAAATTTGGACCTCTCTAGGAATCCTAACTTGACTCTTGTTAAGACAAGCTGATTTGTGTTATCTAGGAAAAGTAAATATTACATATATTTTTAGGTTTCTAAATGCTTTCCCTTTTTGTATGTTCAAAGAATGCTAACTATCCCAGTTGAAGTAATGGAAAAAACTTCTCAGAAAATTATTAGAATAAGTAGCATAAAGTTTCACCAATTGTTACCAATAATCAGAAAACATCTTCCAATGCACATCTGGAGAACTAAAAACTATCAAAACAGCCATTACAAGACAGCAAAAGCGACAAAACCTATATGAGGAAATTATTGAAACCATAATATTACTCATTCATATTCACTATGAAAAAAACCTAGTTCATCAGCAAATCCTGGCATGTAAGACTCAAGAACAAGAAGTTATACTTTAACAATCTTTTCAGTCCGTGTTTTAATGTAAAGGCCAGCAGCACTATCAGGGCAAGGTATTTCCATGGCATCTCTAGTAAACATGCCACAGGTGAGACCTACAAAAGGAATTCAACTTGGTATTAGAAGTACAAAAAAGGATCATATGATAATCACAAGTACAGAGATTCTACTAAGAAAAGGGAAAAAGATTACCTCGTGTTCAAATGGCTTGCAACTGTCACTAAAGAAATTTAGGATCGAATGGACAACATATTTTTCTAGAAATCCATTTTCTATCCCCTTTTTTATTGTAAGGCTACTCTAGAATAGAATTTTTCTTTTCCAGCCTGAGTTGACTGACATTTTCTTGATTGTCAAGTCTTGGGTAATTTTTTACTTCAGAACTTTTTCAAGGAAAGCAACAATAAGTGAAAGGCTTATAGGACATCCCCATCAATTTGAATGAATAAATACTTCAGTATTTCTGAACTTTGTGTGGTGGTTTCAGAACTACCGCTGTTAATTCAGTAGTGCTTATAAGTTAATTTTGTTCGTATAAGGTGGAATCCAGAAGTGGGTCCTTTGGTAGATTCCTATCTGTGGGTATGGATTACCACCCTGGTTTATCTTTCTATGTGGTCCTCTATCTGTCCAGCTACATGCAATATCTGAACACTTACATCCCTGTAGTTATAGTGCAATACTGATGTCAATATTTCAGTTTTGTTTTCTTTTTACAGTTTCCCCTGAGACTACCACCTAGATCTGAAATGTACATGCTGATGTGTGTGTTTCGATGATCAAACCTGTAACAACCCCCTTAATTCTAACCCGGAATCCGTATTTCAGGTCTGATAACCCGAAGGTCAAGCCGGAATAAGTTGTGGAGTATCCGGATAGAAGTCCATTATCCATACCCAAAATCCATAGATCTAGATTCTCTTGATGAAGAACCTGCCTTGCTGGGAAACGGATCCCTAATGGAAGTCAAGAGGTGTTTGAAGATGTCCAGAATGAAGGTAAGATCTCCCCCATGTGTTGTTTAGGGTTAGGTTGATGTACTGCAAAGTACTAGGGGGCGGTTGCGTAAGGCGGTTGATTGGGCCAATCAACCGCCCCAAGCGACCGCCATGGTCTGCTTGTAGGAAATTGCCCTAATTTGCCCTTTGTCCTCTATAAATAGTATACCTCGTCCTTTTAACTCATTATTATATTCAGGATTGCTGTTGTGGATAGTTAGGAGGCAGAAGACACGTGCTAGAAGGTGAGAGAAGCGTGGATTGCGATCTGGATCCTTTCCCCCGTCTATTTTGCGAATTTGATTGAAGTAAGTGAATCCCCTTCACTCCATTCTCTTCCCTCAGCTTTGGAACGGTGTAGATCCATCTCCTTTATGTTGGGGTGACCTAATCATGATTAGTTCTATTCCCTAATCAATGATTATGAGAAGGTCCTGTCCGAAAATGAATCCCTGCATTCGAATAAAGGATGGATCTAATCAAGGAAGATGAATTGGGTTATGGATCTATGTTAATTTTAGGTTACTGATTTGCACCTTTGTTATAAACTAATTAAGATTGAAAATCGGATTAAGATCATCCCAAAACCGAATTGAAATTGGATGATGAAAAGTCTGAATTTCGGATTTGAAAGACTGTCTATAACAAGGGCAGTCGCTTGTGTGCTGAGTAGAGGCTTCAGCATGAGGCTGATGCTTGGTGGAGTGCTACCCGGCGAATTTGGAAGCTTTGCACCTGAATCTTACCTGGGTTATCTTCAAAGAAGCCTTCTGCAAGAACTATTTTCCTGAGTCTGTGCAAGATGCAAAGGAATCTGAAGTCATGTCTCTCATTCAAGGATCTAGTATAGTCCTTGAGTATTAGCAAAAATTTAAAGAGTTGTTCTTCTTTGCCCCGGAAGCATCAAGAGGTGATCGTGAGAAGGCGAAGAAATTCTTCAAGGGTTTGTGACCGTCGCTGAAGACTTATCTTGCTATTCAGGCGATTGAGGGTTACGTTCAGATGGTTCAGAATGCTAAGAAAGTGAAGGATAATAAGAGAGAAAATTATTAGCTCCAGAGATATGTAGCTAATCGGAACAACCTGGTGGACCGTAACCGAAGATTCTCTAGGCCTGCTCCTTATCCTGCATCTAATTTTCAGCCTAGAGGTGTTAGTTCTAGTTTTAGCTCTGGCTCGAGCTATGGTTCTAGCAGTGGACCGGTACGTTCTGTGGTGGGAAATCAAGATACTGGACTTGTGTATGCTAATCCTTGTCCAGTGGTGAGTAATCAGAGACTTGCAGTTCCTACCTCAGCAGCTTCTATTGGCATTAGGGATGTGACTTGCTTTTACTATGGAAAGGTGGGACATTATTCCCGTAATTGTACTCAAAGAACTTGTTATTAGTACTCCTACCAAATCTATTGTAAGATTAGATGAAGTGGTTGAGTCTTATCTGGTAATTATAGCTGGTAGAATCTTGGAAGCTCGACTAGTAAAGCTGGATATGAAAGACTTTGATGTGATACTCGGAATGGATTGGCTGACAAAGTATGGAGCAGTCATTCTTTGTTCTGAAAGGAAAGTGTTGTTTCATCCTAAAGATGCTTGTCCTTTTGAATATCAAGGCAATCAAGGGAAGTTGAGTAGAAGATTGTTGCTGCGAGTGTGAAAGTCAGAAGGTGGACTAAAGATGCTGGACTCCTCTCCTCTTCTGTAGATGTTTCTGAAGGTGCGAAGCAGTTGTCTGATATTGGGGTTGTCAGGGATTTTTCCGATGTTTTCCCTGATGATTCATCTAGTTTGCCTCTAAAAAGGAATTAAAGTTTTCCATTGATCTAATTCCAGGAGCAGCCCCTGTTTCGAAAGCACCGTACCGAATGGCTCCGACTGAGTTGAATGAAACTTTAGACCCTGTTGAATGAATTGTTAGACAAAGGGTTTATTCAACCCAGTGTTTCACCTTGAGGAGCCCCGGTTTCGTTCGTGAAGAAGGACGGTAGTATGCGGATGTGCATAGATTACTGAGAATTGAACAAGTTGATGATTAAGAATAAGTATCCTCTTCTTAGGATCGATGACTTGTTTGATCAGTTGAAAGGTGCCGCTGTTTTCTCGAAGATCGATCTGAGGTTTGGCTATCATCAGCTAAAAGTAAAGTCTAGTGATGTCTGCAGGACTACATTAGGACCAGATATGGACATTAAGAATTCAAAGTCATGCCATTTGGTTTTACTAATGCTCCAGCAGCATTCATGGATCTGATGAATCAAGTATTTCAGGATGTCTTGGACAAATTTGTTATAGTATTCATTGATGACATTCTGATATATTCAAAGAGTGAGGAAGAGCATGTTGAGCATTTGGGTTTTGCCTTGCAGCGATTGAGAGAGAAGTTGTATGCCAAATTCAGCAAATGTGACTTTTGGTTGTCCAAGGTTATCTTTTTGGGTCACATTGTTTCTGTTGATGGTATTAAAGTTGATCTTGTGAAGGTTAAAGCTGTGGTAAATTGGGATAGACCCAAGTCAGTCACCGAGATTCGAAGTTTTCTTGGTATGGCTGGTTATTATAGGCGTTTTATTGAGAATTTCTTTAAACTATCAACCCCTATGACGAAGCTTACCAGGAAGGGAATCACGTTTGAGTGTAATGAAGCTTGCAAAGAGAGTTTTCAAAAACTCAAGAAGAGGTTGACTAACGCTCCGGTGTTGACAATACCAGATGACTCTGAAGGTCTGATAGTGTATACCGATGGCTCTAAAGTTGGTTTGGGTTGTGTGTTAATGCAGCATGGGAAGGTAGTAGCTTATGCGTCTAGACAGTTGAAGAATTATGAGCATAACTATCCTACTCACGATTTGGAACTTGCCGCTGTGGTTTTTGCTCTGAAGATTTGGCGTCACTATTTGTATGGTGAGAAGATAGCAATTTTCACTGACCACAAAAATATGGAGTATTTCTTTACCTAGAAGGAGTTGAATATGAGACAGCGAAGATGGCTAGAACTGGTGAAGGATTATGACTGTGATATTCAATATCATCTAGGGAAAGCTAATGTGGTTGTTGATGCTTTGAGTAGAAAGAGCAATCGGGAAAGTGTAGATTTGGCATCTCCGAGTAAGCCTTTGTTGTTCTCTATTATCAGATTTGGGCTTGAAATTGTGTCAGAAGATTTCGATGTTGTTTTGTCAGCTATATTAGTTCAACCGAGTCTGAGAGACAGAACTCTTGCTTTGCAGTCGACTGATCCGGAATTAAAGAAGAAGATTGATTTGATTACCTCGAAGACTAATGAAGTGGCGGATTTCTCCTTAGCCTTTGATGGTGCTCTTGTTTTCAGGGAAAGAATTTGTGTTCCAGCAATGGAAGACCTCATAAATGAAATTTTGACTGATGCCCATCAGTCCATCTTCATTATTCATCTAGGAAGTGTAAAGATGTATCAGGATATGAAAGGATATTTCTGGTGGCCTGGCATAAAGAATGATGTGGAAGATTTCATTGCTAAGTGTGGAACTTGTCAATGGGTGAAAGTTGTTATGCAGCCTTCGTTTGGTCTTTTACAACCTCTTCCCGTACCTAGTCGGAAGTGGAAGGACATTGCTATGGGTTTTGTTACAGGTCTACCCCGAACTAGCAAAGGGTGACTTAGTGTGGGTGGTAGTGGATCAACTGACTAAATCAGCTCACTTCATTCTGATGAAGATCACTTATACTATGGACAAGTTGGCCAGGCTGTATGTGAATAATGTGGTGAGACTGCATGGTGTACCGGTTAGTATTGTGTCGGATAGAGATCCGAGGTTCACCTCTCGTTTCTGGAATAGTTTGCAAAAAGCCCTGGGTAATCAGTTGAATTTGAGTACTGCTTATCATCCGCAAACCGATGGACAATCGAAAAGGACTATACAGATTCTGGAAGATATGCTTCGAGCGTGTGTCATTGATATGAGTGGTAACTGGGATGACCACTTAGCCTTGGTGGAGTTTGCATATAATAACAATTATCAATCGACGATTGGACTGGCCCCGTTTAAAGCTTTGTATGGGAAGACGTGTAGAACTCCTATGTATTGGGATGAAATTGGGGAAAGGCGTGTTCTTGGCCCTGATCTAATTGAAACCACAGGTACTATGGTGGATATGATTAAAGAAAGGATCAAAACTGCTCAGTCTCGACAGAAGTCTTATGCGGATAAAAGAAGGTCAAATCTGGAATTTCAAGTTGGTGAGCGAGCATTCTTGAAGGTTTCGCCTATGAAGGGTGTCATACGATTCAATATTAAAGGGAAGTTCAGCCCTAGGTACATTGGACCCTTTAAGATTACTGAGAAGGTTGGACCAGTAGCTTACAAGTTGGCTCTTCCTTTATCTCTAGCTGGTGTGCATGATGTATTCCATGTATCTATGCTAAGGTAGTGCTTAGCAAGCTCTGAGTAGTTGCTCCAACATAACCAGACGGTTTGAGTGCGGATTTGACCTATGATGAAGAACCGGCAGAAATTTTGGACCGAAAGGATAAGAAGTTGAGGAATCGGACTATACCTTTGGTGAAGATTAGATGGAAGAATCATTCTTTTGAGGAAGCATCTTGGGAAAAAGAAGATGAGATGCGGACCAAATATCCCCATCTTTTCGGACTTAAAGGTACGTTGTAATTTCGGGGACAAAATTTCTTTTACGAGGGGAGGGATGTAACAACCCTCGTAATTCTAACCCGGATTTCATATTGCAGGTCCGATAACCCGAAGGTCAAGCTGAGATAAGTTGTGGAGTATCCGGATAGAATTCCATGATCCATACACCTAAATACATGGATCTGAATTCTCTTGATGAAGAACCTGCCTTGTTGGGAAATTGGATCCCTAATGAAAGTCAAGAGGTGTTTGAAGATGTTTGGATGAAGGTAAGATCTCCCCCATGTGTTGTTTAGGGTTAGGTTGAGGTTGGGAATCAACCCCTTGAGCAAAGCACCGATATACTAAAAGTACTAGGGGGCGGTTGCTTAAGGCGGTTGATTGGGCTAATCAACTGCCCCAAGCAACCGCCATGGTCTACTTGCGGGAAATTGCCCTAATTTGCTCTCTGTCCTCTATAAATAGCAACCCCATCCTTTTAACTCATTATTATATTCGAGATTGTTGTTGTGGATGGTTAGGAGGCAGAAGACACGTGCTGGAAGGTGAGAGAAGTGTGGATTGCGATCTGGATCCTTTCCCCCGTCTGTTTTGTGAATTTAATTGAGGTAAGTGAATCCCCTTCACTCCATTCTCTTCCCTCAGTTTTGGAATGGTGTAGATCCATCTCCTTTATGTTGGGGTGACCTAATTGTGATTAGTTATATTCCATAATCAATGATATTGAGAAGGTCCTGTCTGAAAACGAATCCCTGCATTCGAATAAAGGATGGATCTAATCAAGGGAGATGAATTGGGTTATGGATTTGCGTTAATTTTAGGTTATTGATTTGCACCTTTGTTATAGACTAATTAAGATTGAAATTTGGATTAAAATCATCTCAAAACCAGATTGAAATTGGATGATCAAAAGTTTGAATTTCGGATCTGGAAGACTGTCTGTAATAGGGGCGGTCGCTTGGGGCAGTTGCTTGACCCAACTGACCGGCCCAAACGACTAGCTGAGTCACAGTGGCTGTGAGATTTATGTTCGCTTTTATTTGACTCATGTCCTTAATGTATTCTTGTAACCCTATGTTTAGGTGTTCCTAAGTCTACTAGAAGTCTTGTAATTGTGTTTTGATTGCACTCTAGTAAGCCCTTACATAATTACAAGTAAGGACACACTATATTGTTTATATGCAATAACATTATATGATGAATCAGTTTATTCTTACATTATTTATTGATCATGTACCTTGTTGTTGTTGTTGTATAATTTATTGTTGTCTGTGATGTTTTTATATACTTTATTACTTTATGATATTGAACAACTAATTATGTTATGATGGTGAATAATGTGGCGTAGTTGTGATGGAAAGGTATCCAATTGGGTATCCTTGCTTGAGATATCAGAGGATTGTGGTATGGGAAACATGCTCATTGATGCCTCCAGCACTATCATGACTACTGGATGACATACCTAGGGAGTCTAAAATTGCATGGCTAGGTACCCTACATGCTATTACCCTTTCAGTAGGGGAATTGAAGCCGAATGACCCATGACAATGGTGACGTGACTCTGTTTCATCCTACAATGGTAACTAGTCCATGCGAAGACTCAGTGGTCCACTGTTGATCATGCAATGGTAGGGTTGCATATGTTAGGGTTGGACTTATGGACGTCCAAGGAGCGGCCAAGGTGTCGTGAGGAGTAATGAGAGCATTTCGCCCCAATAATATGTGGATGACCATAGGGTTAGGAAGTGGAGTCCAACAACGGTAGCCAATCCGTGAGGGTTCTCATTCCTAGATTGCGAAGGATACGAAACCGAGTTGGTTGGTGCCATAGGGGAAGTATCTGGACTTCATATAGTATGTTACCAGTATGACCTTGCATTGGATTAGAAACCCCAACATGTGCCAGTACTCATGCCAATGGTCATGGTAAGAGAGTGTTGACTTAAACCCCAGCCATGGATGCCTGCTGAGGACTTAACCCCTTTACCCGAGATCCCAATATAAGTAACCAGTCCGTGAGGGATCAGAGTGACTAGACCTACCGAGAGTAGGGCTGGTGTTATATCTTAAAGCATGTCAACTGTTTAGAGACTTGCATAGTTAGATATTAGTAGCATTCATATTATTGCATATCATTCATTTCATATATGCATTGCTGATTGTGTTGACAAATGTATGAGAAATGTGTTATCCTTACTGAGTTCGTCAGAACTCATTCCTTTCTTTGTATGTTATATTAAACTGTACAAATGGTAGCACGTCGTCAAAAACCAGAGAAGTTCTATATGGGTCCAGCTTCTTATTTGAAGAGGATGTGGCACTAACAGTGGGAGACGGAGATGTGGTCTACGAAGCCTCCTGCAGATGCTTGAAGTGAGCTTATAGCACCCATTGATGGACAAAGAAAGCATATCGTCAGACATTTTGAGAAGTCTTTGGAGAAGAACTGGAGTACTCCCATTCTTATTAAATTAGAAGAGAATACCATAGTTTAGAGAAAGAAACTGGAAAGAAGATTTATTTAGTTTATTTTTGCTTTCGCTGAACTCGTTAACTTTGGATTCATGATTCATGATTTCTTTCATTTGATCCCTTTATTTGATTCTTTCCTGCTAAGCCTTTTCGGCAACAATTCGGAATTCAGGATAGGGTGGATTGGCCGAACTTCGCCGCTCAGCCCTCTAAGAGATCGACCTCTAATAGGGCTGTTGCGAGTTCCACAAGTTTAGGGAGTCTTACGACGTTCGTTTTGGAATTGGGCGCTACAGCCTGTTTAAGTCTCTCCTCCTATCTTCCCTATTGGAGTATTTAGACTCCTGTAATCCCTTTGATTAATTATTTGAACTTACTCTTGCTCTTGATTATATATTTCTTGCATTATTATTATTGATGGGTAAGACCATGGATCCCGTGACAGATCGCATCCACGGGTCGTCGGGCGGGTAACCGAGACCAGCGGGTGGGGTGTGACAATACCAGTGCTATATGCTTTGTGTTCTAATTTTCAGGTAACTCCACTAATTCCAGATATATTTACTGATTTTATTCTTAAAGGCTCAACTTGACTTCTGGTTTTACTAATCAATTACTCAATTCAGTCAATTTACAATTTCCTAGTAATGCTATTACTAGGAAAACTACTAGTTCAATACATACCCCAACATACCATCTCTTGTAATTTTACATTGTTCTTTCTGCTCTGATCTGCTGAATCTATGGAGTTATTCCTATTTCTGTTCTCACAATTCTTTACCCACATAGTGGTCCTGTTTGAGCAACATTCCAACTCTATTTCCATAGTTCAAGACTTCAAGTTCAGTATTCACCATTCAGCAACTCAATAGAACTTTTCTCAAGTAATACATAAACACCAAGAAGTTACTTTGGGTCTGGCTCAGATCACTCCTCGCAGGCATTCAACTAGAATATTTATGTAGAACTTGGGCTGCACTGAACCAGCATCTAACAGACCAACTGGACCAGGTCAAATCAGCCCATCTGGCCTTCTAGAAAGACCAAAAATAGGTCAAACACTGTTTGTGTGAACAGTAATGTGAACAGTAAAATGGCCCTTTTTTTGGGCCTAGAAGGAATATTATTTGAAGATCTCGTGGGGCCAAGAGTGGACCATGTGAAGATCTTTTATGAACACTGAAGACTGAAGCCTTGGGAAAGACTTTATTAGATTTTATTTAGCTTCTATTTAGAGCTTCCTAAGTTTATAGAAGTTAGTTTCTATAGTATTCATGCATGTGGCTGATTTATAAAACCTAGAACTGATTTCTAATTTTAGTAAATAAATTTTCGTTATTGCTGAGAATATTAGCTGGCTCAGCAAAATCTAGTAGTTTCTATATCCTACATAACTTGGAGAGCAAATATTAGCACTATAAAAATGTAATAGGCTGTTCCCAACCCATAGATTTTATGAAATTGATTAAAGAAGCTTTCGTACGCATTATTCTCTTGTCTCTTGCTTGATTGATAAGACAGGTCAGGACCATGTTGTTGAGAGCTAAATACCTAGGGGGAACCTAGCTGAGAGAGTTGGACCACCTTTATCCCTTTACTTTCTATTTTCCTTTATTTTACTCTCTTCCCTTGTTCAAGCCTGTGTTAAAGTTGCTGCTGTGTTAACCTATTGTTGTCCTACATTCAAATCCTCATCTAGTTAGTCTCTATCTGATTTGGCTGCTTAAACTTCCAATTATGTCTTAGTTCTGATTTTTCAGATTTGTGGTTTAATTGGGGTTGAGTCATCCTTGAACTTAGCTTTACAATAGCCAATTAGCAACCTGAAAAAATATATTCTAAGAATTCCAAGGCTATTTTGGTTGATTCCAAAATTTTCTAGTCCTGCATTTTGTTTTTTGGATTGTGGGATATTCTGGCACTAGTATTTTAGACTTACATCAGAAACTGTGAAATTCAACCTTCTTAAACTAATAAAGACAAAAAATTGGAAGAAAAGAAAAATATATTATTAAACCATAGTAGGTGACCACTTGAAGCAAATTAATTTTAAGAAGACTGCTTTAAGATTCCTAACAGAAAGCATATTAATTCTGTAATAAAATTAATATTAGTAAAAATAGTTATGTTGACACTAACATGCCTATGCTGGTAAACAGGTACGAGTTTTCACTCATAGATATAGCCAATCAGCAACTAGGAAAATATATTCCAAAAGAGGCTAGATGCTGGGCTTTCTCACTATATGAATAAATTAGAAGTCATTACATAATTTAGAAGAAGATTCTATAAGTACTCTAAAAGAGATCACTTTACTAACCTAGAATCAATTTTTATAACTTTTCTGAAACAATTCCTACTTTACTGCCATACATGGAAGAATTGGGAAGAATATATTGTACATCTATGAGACTCGTAAATTTTTGAACAATGATGTAATACACAGAAGAAGAATGGAGAACAACTGGTGCAGCCAAAAATGACAGAGGATTCAATTATCAAAGAGAATACTAGTTACATAACCACAGATGGGAGGAGAAGCAAGAATACCGAAAAGGCGATCTCAGAATTAGTGCCAGGCAATAACCCTGAGATTGTCTTTGGGTCTCAAGACATAATTCTAACAACAATAATGGGACAGTCCACATATGTAAGGTAAGAAGTTAGCAAGAAAACCTTATTATATTATAGCAGAAAAGAATTAACAAAAACAACTGTAGGAATTAAAAAAAATTGATCACCTGTAAGCGAGCCATGGTCTGTATGCCATCCACACCACGACGACATGGAGCCACTATCCTGGGTACAGTTTCTGTAAGATGGGCATCTACTTGTTAAATTGCTTTCATATAAAAGCTCAAACCAAATTTCTAATTGCTCGAAAAAGGATACCCAACTGCATAATATTGTCAAAACTTCCTGATTTCAAATATTTCAACTGAAAGGAGTTTATGCAAATCACAATCTTGCCTTGAAAAAATATAAGGTACCCTTAATGATCTCCTGAAAATAGCATTGCAGGATATACAGTTTCAAGTTAACTAAGGAGCCCCCAGCCCCAACTCATCCAAGAAAAACTCCTTTGAAGAACACTTTTTTAGACAGGAAAAAAAAGGTAAAAGACCAGACCTCAGAAGCCTCAAAAGGAACCTGATAAAACCCTACTAATACTTCCCAAAATCAATACAAAAATTACAAGAAATAACACTGATAAACTGGTTTTAATGGTGCCAGTCACCCCCACACCCATAAGGTGTCCCTCAGCCTACGGCTGCCCAAGAAAACTCTCAAAACATTCCCTACCTCTCTACTCACTTGTCCCTCTATTTATTACTCCCAACTAACCCTAATTCTTTCTCCTCCACATGGCCTCATCCTAGGGTCATAACAACTACCAGCCTCTCGAAAATCACCTTGTCCTCAAGGTGATAGAAAATTTGAGGTTTGGTCGTCATGCTGCACATGCTTTCCACATAAACACACTAGGTCAGCTTCTTGAATGATAGCCGTCATTGGCATCCCATTCTCTGGGTACCCCCACAATTTTAAGTAGCCCATATGAAGGAAAAACCTTGAAAACTGGAGCTGATGGAAAGAACACACGAGGAGTAGTCATTCGACTGGTAAAATCCACGAAATAGGTGTCTTTCACTCGACCATCAGACTCAGGGGAAATGGACCCAATCTGTCCGTAAGCCTCCAGCAAACCCTTGCGAACTACCAAGTTGGCCCCATGAGCGCCGTCCACTGCAATGGTCTGAAGAGCAAAATCTGAAGAGGACAATGAGAGAATACCCTCGATCCCAAATTCCAGAGTTTTTGGTTTAAAAGCTCTTGCTGTGAATCTCAGAGAAGTTGCCCGAGAATAGTAGGGGAATGTTCGGTCAAGCATCGCGGTTCTGGTATCTTGTACCTTTGTGAATGAAATTAACCCCGTGAGAAACATCAGCGCTTCTGCCGCACGAGCAACCTCTTCAGTACTACCGCCCCAAACGTGCGATCAGTCCTTTGTGCGAGAGCCCCAAAACAGATCTGCGACAAGACTGGAGAAATAGCATCAAAGCTTGGAGCGATACACTCGGTCTTGAAGATTCTGTCGGCGCAACGAAACCCACACCCATCGCAATGCTGCAACTCCAATTTCGCCGCCTGTTTTCCCTCTCGATTCTGCAAGGTTGAAGATGATCACTTCCTCCTCTTGTGGTTCGGTCAGACCCTGGTTCGGTAAGTGCTTGGTTCGAACTGGTTTAAGTCTGGTTTGTTGATTGTTTTAGATTATTTAAGCCCATAATGGAAATGAGAGGAAATGGGTTTTGGTGTAACGAAATGGGCCAGGCCCATGATAGATATTTGAAATGGGTGGGGTCCAAATAATTAAACCCATGGGTGAAGAGAAATGGGTTGATCGTTGGTTTGATTGAAGGGATTGGGTTTTGGGTTTGAAACTATAATGGGCCCAAAATAATTCTGTCGAATGGACTAGGCATAAACACTTAAAATCGTGGGTTAAGAAATATGGGTTGGATATTGCGTTAATGAAATACGATGGGTGTTTGTGATCAAGTACAAGGTAGATGGGACTGTTGAAAGGTCCAAGGCAAGATTGGTGGCCAACGGTTTCACTCAGACTTATGGTGTTGACTACCAGGAGACATTTGCCCCTGTTGCCAAGATGAACATAGTTCGTACTATTATTTCATGTGCAATTAATAAAGGGTGGAGTTTACAACAATTAGATGTGAAGAATGCCTTTTTGCATGGAGAACTCCAAGAATATGTATATATGGATATAACACCTAGGTATTCTACTACAGAGACTTATAGGAAAGTGTACAAGTTAAAGAGGGCTTTATATGGGCTGAAGCAATCTCCAAGAGCGTGGTTTGAAAGGTTCCATAAGGCAATGACATCTAATGGCTATAAGCAGAGCAATGCAGACCACACTTTGTTTATTAAAAGAGATGGTTCCCACACTACTATACTTTTAGTATATGTGGATGATATTGTGATCATAGGCAGTAGTAAGGATGAGATTTCAGCATTAAAGACTCTTTTGGGAACTGAATTTGAGATCAAAGATATGGGAAAACTAAGATATTTCCTAGGTTTAGAGTTAGCATATTCTACTAGCAGTGTATCTCTATCCCAGAGGAAGTATACATTGGATCTTCTTGAGGAAACTGGAATGCTAGGATGTAAGCCTGTTGAGACTCCTATTGAGCTTAACCTACACTTGAAGGCAAAGGAAGGAGAACCAGTTAACAAGATAAGGTATCAAAAATTAGTGGGAAAGTTGATCTATCTATCTCACACTAGACCTGACATCACATTTGCAGTTAGTCTTGTTAGCCAGTATATTCATGATCCCTATTCCTCACATTTGGATGCAGTATATTGGATCTTAAGATACTTGAAGACTACTCCAGGAAAAGGAATTTTAATTTCAGCTCATGGACATTTGAAGATTGAGGCATATACAAATGCAAATTGGGCAGGATGTCCAGATGATAGGAGGTCTACCTCTGGGTATTGTGTATATGTGGGAGGTAACCTTGTGACTTGGAGAAGCAAGAAACAGGCTGTAGTTGTGCGGTCCAGTGCTGAGGCCGAGTTTAGGGCGATTGCTCAAGGCATTTTTGAGGTACTATGGCTTAAAGGGCTGCTACAAAAGGTTGGGACAGATTTGGAGGTTCCTATATAGTTATACTCAGATAGTAAGTCAGCAATCAGCATAGCTCATAACCCAGTACAACATGATAGGACTAAGCATGTGGAGATTGACAGGCATTTCATCAAAGAGAAGCTTGAAGTTAGGCTGATCCATATCACCTTTGGTACTTCAAACGAGCAACGGGCTGATGTGCTCACAAAGAGCTTGAGCACGAAGATATTCAATTACATTATGAGCAAGTTAGGCATGATAAATATCTATGCTCAAACTTGAGGGGGAGTGTTGAAAACATAGACTGAGGTTTCCTAATTAGAATAGGATTATATTTCCTCATATAAGTCTAGAGTTTTATTTCTATATTTCCTTTTCCTACTTAGTATAGGACTTAACTAGGTTGTAACTATAAATACCCTATTGGGGCCTTGTGAAGAAAATACTTTTAGAGGAGCAATTCCTCACATTACAACAGATACCCTTTAACAGCTAATTAACAACCACTTAAGTTAAAAGAATTCTTCTTGAAATAAAAGACTAACTTATCTATAAGAGTCCAACTTCGGCCAAAGGTGGTCAACCGTGTTCATATCACAAAAAGCAGAGCAAGGAAATTATTAATTAATGATGGACAATCGGGAAAACTGAATAAAGGTTCCTAAATATGAAACATTGACAGGCTTAGAGGCCAACAGCACCTGCCTATGTAGAAAGAATAAGGAAACCATTACAGTTTAGCTGACTAACACTTGCATGGCTAACATTTGAGGCAAAAATGTGCAGCAACTTAACATGAAACTACAGATGTCAATTCTCACTTATGTGATCAAACCAAGGTTGAAAATCTCAGTTTCGAGGCAGTTTCAGCCAGCCTCAAAACCGAGATGGTGGATAATCTTGGCCATCTCTTCCAAAACCTGATTTGTTTCCAAAAAATTTTGTTGGCCAGTTACAGCCATACTTCGATGTGTGCTTGACTTGGTGCTTTTGCATGCACCCTATTTAAAGAATATATAGCACAATGGAAGAGGTATTTTGCATTAAAAAAAAAACCAACAAAAAGTACTTATTCATATCCTACCACTTGAAAGACATGTGTCCGTTCCAACAAATACTGATAAGTACTTTAAATGTTTCATACAATTCGATGGAACTATTTTATAATTATATCATTTATCAACGACATTATCAACTAGATTTAATTAAAAAAACATAAACATCCTCATAATAAACCAAACCAATAATTACATACATACTTGTACCAATTTTCCTCTTATTTTGAAGTATAAAACAGAAAATAATTGGTATCGTTTCAATTTTTAAATAATTACAGAAAAATATATATATATATATATATATATATATATATATATATATATATATATATATATATATATATATATATATATATATATAATGTTTTTCAAATAATTTAAATAAATAGTTAACAACAGAAAAATAAATTCAACACCACTACGGCATAGATCAAGTGATGGTATCTCACATATATCAAAATCAATGTCATCTATCATGTATAAATACTATTTTTCTTTCAAAATACAAAATAATGAAACTAATTTTAAAACCAGAAAATTAAAAAAATACTAGCACTCAAAAAAAAAAAATTAACAACACATTCCTAGATCAAATTTCTAAACTAAGCATATATCAGTTTGAAAATAAACATGGTTTAAACCATCAACCATTAAAAAAAAAATCAAAATTTGTGATGAATTTACATGCCTAACCTCAAGGTGTGTTTCATGCCCAAGGAACCAAGAAGGAAGGTGTTTGTTGACAAAGGAGTGTAGTGATTTGAAAAGGAAATGAGAATCAAGAGGCCAAAAAAAAAAAACCAGAAAATTGATTTAATTTTCGTAACTAGAGGGACGTTATCGAGACAAGACCTGCAGATCTCATTGAACCAGCCCCTTTATTTATAAAAATGAGCAAAATGGTCCATTTCGGTTCAATATACGCAAGATGGTCCATCCTGGTCAAGATTTTAACCCTCATGGACCAAAACCTGGAATAAAAATTTCAGTCGGTAGGTTTCATCTTGTTTTTTCCCCATATCGGAAATTTTCATAAGATTTTGCCAAAATTTTGGGGAAACTTGAAGAATGGATCAAACTTTAAGGCCCTACAAGCTGTTCTATTTACATAATATCGAGTAAACCTTCCTTCAATCTGTAAAAAAAAAACAGTAAACCTGGAAAGCCCAAGCCAAATAAAATGTCAATGCTGCAGTCTAAAGTATTAAACAAGTCTGCAGAATCATGTCGACTGAAAAACAGAATTCAATGTCTAGAAAATAAAATTATTTAATAGGACTATCAATGGATCAAGATTATAGCCTATCAATAATGTTCTGAATCTTCAAATATGATCTGATCAAGATTAATCTGACTAAGAGTGGTCTATCAATCAAATATGCAAGTGCCTTCTCTATCACACCCCACCCGCCGGTCTCGGTTACCCACCCGACAACCCGTGGGAGTGATCCGTCACAGGATCCACGGTTTTAGTCTATCAACAATAATAAATACAAATAAAGACAATCAAAAGCAAGAATAGTTCAATTAATGAATTAAAGGAGTCCACATACTCCAATAAATAATCAATGAAAGAAAAATAATCAGAAAAATATGAGTTCAGCGGAAGCAATTCAAAAAGAGTTAAATTATTTTCTTTCCAATTTCTTTTTCTAAAGCTAAGTAATGTTTTTCATGAATTTCTAAAAAAGGAGTCCTCCAGTTCTTCTCCATTCGTTGAGCAAACTATTTGGCAACTTCTCTCCTCTGCCCATCAATGGGTGCAATAAGCGCATTCCATGCACTCGTAGGAGCTCCAGCACAGGCTATCTCCATTTCCCATTGTCAGTGCCACATCTTCTTCATACGGGAAGGTTCCTTAATGGGAAACCAATCCATCTTCCGACACATTCCCTCCATCTGGGCAGACTAATAAAACATATACAAATAAAGGAATGAGTTATGGAGAACTCAGTAAGAACAATAACAATTCTCATCCATATGTCCAACAAATCAGAAATGCATATATGATAAGTATGAGTGCAAAGTATGAATGCTGCTAGATCTAACTAGGTAGGGCTGGTGTATATCTTAAAGCATGTCAACTGTTAGAGACTTGCATAGTTAGATCTAGCAGCATTCATACTTTGCACTCATACTTATCATATATGCATTTCTGATTTGTTGGACATATGGATGGGAATTGTTATTGTTCTTACTGAGTTCTCCAGAACTCATTCCTTTATTTGTATATGTTTTATTAGTCTGCCCAAATGGAGGGAATGTGTCGGAAGATGGATTGGTTTCCTATGAAGGAACCTTCCCGTATGAAGATGTGGCATTGACAATGGGAAATGGAGATAGCTTGTGCTGGAGCTCCTACGAGTGCATGGAATGCGCTTATGGCACCCATTGATGGGCAAAGGAGACAAGTTGCCAGACAGTTTGCTCAACGAATGGAAAAGAACTGGAGGACTCCTTTTTTAGAAATTCATAAAAAACATTACTTAGCTTTAGAAAAAGAAACTGGAAAGAAAATAATTTAACTCTTTTTGAATTGCTTCCGCTGAACATGTATTTTTCTGATTATTATTCTTTCATTGATTATTTTATTGGAGTATGTGGACTCCTGTAATCCTTTAATTCATTAATTGAACTATTCTTGCTTTTGATTGTCTTTATTTGTATTTATTATTGTTGATAGACTAAAACCGTGGATCCTGTGACGGATCACTCCCACGGGTTGTCGGGCGGGTAACCGAGACCGGCGGGTGGGGTGTGACAACCCACTTCAATTGTGTGTGACATCCATGTTAACAATACATTTTAGAATTTTTGGAAACCTTTATCTTTTATCAGGGATACAATCCTTCTTTTTGCATTTTTTCCCATATCTTCTGTAAAATTTTGACTAGTAAACTATAGGAAGTAATACATAATCAGATTGGAACAGATTTTAATCAGACATCAAAATCCTTATTGGATCCAATTATCACTTATATAGGGATCGGTCCAGTTAGGCGGTTATCGGATTGGATCTGCATATTTCAAGTATTGATTTTGAATCAGATCACGGGTGATCCAATCAAAGTCTAAACTGATACAAGTCTAAGCCATTGGTGAACTATGGATCAAGTTATGAAAATAAGTATGAAGGAAGTTAACAATCACCTCTCTTCGGCAGGAAAATAATATAGCAGACGACCTTTATGACACCGAGAATGCAGAAGTATTTCCTCTAGCCCTTTGCCATCATACACTGCCCTCCTTCGGATCTTGATAATTGAACGTTCCGGTGGGTTAATAACTCGGAACTCCATTTTGAACAAAAAGAAACAGAACCAACACTAAAGACATACTTGCGTTTGCACTGGGAAAAAAAAAGTAGCTTTGTACTCCATTTTGAATGAAAAGAAACAGAACCAACACTAAAGACATACTAGCGTTTGCACTTGGGAAGGAAAAATAAAAAGGAAAAAGGTTAGCTTCAGATAAAACTTACAGAAAATAACGAACTTACTTAAGAATGCCCAGATGCTTATTATTCCAGAGATTTTATCCTACTACTCAATAAGGAGTTTTAAAATTGGGAATAGTAAGACGTAGACGATACAACTACAAAAGTTACAAAATAGTTCATACCATATTGATCGCAATGAAATGCCAGCATCAACCCTACATCAAGCATCAGCTTCCCCAGAGATTTGAACGCTGCATCAATAAAAAGGTTAAATAACCAATATAAATATATAAATTGTTTATTTCAAAGTACAATATTTTCAATGTATAGAATATGGAACACTGACAAAACAGTACATCTGAAAGGTAGCCTGGTTGATCAAAACAGTCAACTATCATGCTTCTCTCTGAAATTGACAAAAGTAATAAGCTCTCTCAACAATTGAAGAAGGAGAAAGCCTTTCCTATGGGTGTGGAAATGTAACTAAATAAGAAATACAGAATAGGGCCAAAAGTGTATATCAAGGTGCCTCTAGCTCCTTGTCAGACCATTGGCTTTACAAGGTCCTGTGGTACCCACCATCTTTGCTTGAAGCTCAGATCTTCTTCCTTCGCCCAAAGTTTTCATATCAATTAACCATATTTCAGTTTATCCCTTGCAAGCAGTGGATGTTCTAAACTAGCTAGATTAAAACATAGGCACATGATAAGCAGCATGGTGACACACATTCCTATGCATATTCTGATGCACAGACCATATGATATGATCAAATAGGGTCAAAGATTTTAACAGTATGAAATTCCATGTGAATAACCAGTGGTAATAAAAAAAGACAAAATTAGATATGCCAAGAAAGCATGACTAGGGATTTCATAGTTGTCATGGCAACTAGGCAACCTGGGTTTGGAGGGGCCTAGGCAACAAGATGCTTTTGTAGGTGTCCTAGGCATGCAGTGTATGACTATATAATATAGCACTGAAATTTATTACAAATAGTGATAATAGAACTCATATGGAAGTGAGATGATATGATTATGCTAGTAATCACCTAATATGAGAAGAATCAGCATATAATCAACAATATATTCAGGATATAAGTATACTGATCAAAACAAAACAGCAAATAGATTTCACCACAAACTAAAGAAAGTGTCAACAAGATGTCTCATCTCCTTAGATCCAAGATAGAGCCTTGATGTCTAGGCGAACCCTTGAGCAATCATGAGGGGTTTTCATGGTAGTTCCACACATTGACTGGCTTTTATGGCCCACTTAGATCAACAAGGAAACGAAAAATACATTCTTGACATTTTCAGTACAAGGAATAACACAAGTTGAAATAAAGATCACCATGAGATGTTCACATACCCACTTCAAGTTCTGGCAAAGCATTTCCAGGCCATATATTTGGTCGACAATATGATGCGTAACTACATAAATAGCAATAACACAATTAAGAGAATTGTGTGCTTGTATTAGTCGTATACAGAGACCATTACTTTTAGCAAGTAAGAATATATTTTAGAGAAAATAGTTTACTTATTTTCCAAAGAAAAGCATAACAAGATGCAGAAAAGAAATGGAAGTTCTTAGCTGTGCACAATTGATCTTAATACCATAAGAGAGGGTGAAGTTGGCACACCAAGTTTGCACATTAAGCTCAAAGCCTTGCAGTTGATGTTGCTACCATACAGCCATCATTGCTGTTGTTGGTACTTGATACCATAATCAGTTTGCGAGTTTGGAATATTCAGTTCTAACAACGTGAGCTGGCTTCAGGGGAAAAGATGCATTGTTCTTACAGTTAAGGGAGAGGGGGTAAATTTTCTTGTGGCAGGGTTATGATGACAAGGGGAAGCTCTCTTCTTCT
The DNA here is from genome assembly GCF_041222555.1 of Hakea prostrata. Taxonomy (NCBI): domain Eukaryota; kingdom Viridiplantae; phylum Streptophyta; class Magnoliopsida; order Proteales; family Proteaceae; genus Hakea; species Hakea prostrata. The sequence goes on from NW_028291160.1 coordinate 185,200, forward strand.
TTTTTACTTTTGCCTCTTTCGACTTTATCGTTTTCTTTGTGTATTTTTCTATGATACAAGGTGCATGCAACAATTTCAACAATGATCATGCATATTTATTTTGTTTCCCCTAATGCTTACAGCCTTTGAGCAATGGAGAAGGACTAAGCACTGACAGGGTGAAAGTTTTTGTTTTTTTTTTTTGGGGGGGGGGGGTGTCAGCTTAGCTCTAGAAGCCATTTCATAGGCCTGCTTCTTTATGATTATATTTATATCATATCACAAGGTCCTAAGTCAAAGCTCCCATGACAAAGAATGTTTTCATTGCATGCATTCCTAATAGAAATATCTTGATTCAGCATATTTTCTAATCTCCATTTTTGTCCCTTCATCATTTTTTCTCTAAGGGATGTATGTTTCATTTACATGTCTCCTGTTTAAGTAAAAGTGGACCACAGGACACATTAAATTTACTGTTCTTAGTCTGAGTTTTACCCTCAATTTTACCCTTATTTATTATTCCTATTTTTCTTGAGTCTTCTCTTTTAAGCCAAATTGTTTTTACAACTTCTGGTCTATTGACTTTATTTGATTTGGAGAAATTTAATGAAGCTATTACTCTTCTGGTTATAACTGTTGCTAGAAGTGACCCCACAATTAGGTGCAGTTACATAAATAGAACTTTGGGCTACCTACTGATTGAGATTGACCTTGCAATGAACATAATCATTTGCATTAATTTGGCTTTGCACGATTATGTTACACATTCTGGGATCCCCTAGCAGATAGATACAGGTAGGTTATCCAGACGGTACACCCTCTTTAACAATGTGTAACTATAAAAATGGTTGATGAACATTTGGATTTTGTTTTAATTGCCATTGTCCTTTTCCTTATACCTACTCTGTATACCATGAAGAAGTTCTACAAAAGTTCAGGGTTGTAATAACTGACTTTTATATTTATGCTTTAGGTAATCTACCAGAACATTACACTATAAACCACAAAGATATTGCCTTTACAAGATCCCTAAATGGTGTCGAGGAACCTTGACACTGATTACAGCCATACACCCATATGATCAAGAACAAGTAATGTTTCAGCCATCTAACTTTAAAGCATAGTTATACTAAGCTTTGTATGCTAAAACCTCTATTTCAGAAAGAAAAAAATAAAAAAATTCAAAGATATTACTCTTAAATAGAGTAATAATTTATTTCCCAAACAAGTTTTTGGCGCCGTTGCCGGGGAGGTATTAGTCCATTTTATTTTTCTCATTCTTAGGTAAATCGAAGTTTTTAAAAAAATAAAAAAATATTACTCTTAAATAGAGTAGAAACAAAAATGTATAATAGTCCCCACTCTACTGCAGAATCCCTATGATTTTATTGTAGGTGGCTACGAAGATTATACGGATTCTCTTGTTGTCAAACCTATAAAACACTCAGCTATACGACAACCTTATGGTTTTGGAATCATTGTTTCAATCTTTGTGGTGGGGAAATTCACTACTTTTCCTTTTGTTTTGTTATTTTCTTTTCTTTTATTCATTAGTTACTTTATTTAAAAATAAATAAATTAAAAACTCATTTTTTCATAAGAGCCTTTAATTGCATTAGGTGGTTAGTGCATGCATGTTTGGACTCGTGATTCCACAAATAGAATTGTCCGAGTGTCTACCTTGACCATGGAAGACCTACCTCCACCTAAGAGTCTTAGAGATAGATTTTATCCAACACGATTTGTACAACCCTCCTGTATACGTTTACCTGATGTGAGGGGTAATAATTTTGAACTTTAAATCTCATTATCTGTCTATGTTACCCCAATTTCATGGGTTATTTGACCAAGATGCATATTTGTTCCTCAGGGAGTTTGAGGAGGTTTGTGTCCTTATGAAGGTACAACAACTCATTGATGATGCCATTAGACTACGGTTTATTACATTTGCATTAAAAGACCAAGCCAAAAAGTGGCTTTATAGCTTACCACGTGATAGCATTACCACATGGGAACAATTCACTGTCATATTCTTGAAGAAATTCTTTCCTTTTTCCAAGACGAATAAAATAAGAAATGACATTCTTCAATTTCGTCAGAAACCCAATGAGTCCTTTGCTAAGGTAATGGAGAGGTTCCAAAGCCTTCTCCAAGAATGCCATCACCATGGTATAGAATTATGGCATTTATGCCAAATAATTTATGAGGGTATCGATTATCAAACAAAGCAACTTTTGGAATCTATGTGCCCCACACGATTTACATCGTTCACTGATGATTCTGAAGCTTGGGAATTTCTTTTAGACCTACCAAATAGAACTAGAGAATGAGAGTCAACCCAAGAATCTGAAAGGACTAATAGGGGATATTTTGTTGATAGCCAAGTTCATAAGGATGCACAAATAAATAGTCTTTTGAAAAAGTTAGAGACTTTGGTAGTTAAAGCTGCACCACCACCACCAAGTCAAGCACATTTTATTAACAAATCTATTGCTATGTGTGCATGGTGTCTGTCTCCTACACATGTAATTGAGGAATGCCCTAGCTATTCTGGAGGCCAATATGAAAATGTCAGTGCGATATTTCCAAACCCGTACAATCCTGGGTGGAAGAATCATCCTAACTTTTTATGGTTTCAAGGGCAAAACCAAAATGGATTAAGCAATTATTCCACACAAAATCACTTTGGTGCCCCTCAAAAAACAAAGTGCACAATTTTCTCATAATCAAAATTTCCAGTTCCCTCAAGCCCTTAATTTTCAAAATGCCAATTTAGCTAGGCCTGCCAATCCACCTATTGTGCCTCATATGCCTCATATTGCACAAAATCAATCACCACCTGGTTTCAATAGAGGTAATAATCCAGAGTTTTCTCGTCTTTCTACCTTAGAGAAGAATATGGAAGTACTTTCCAGCACCATCATAACTTCTATGCATAATATGGAAATACAAATTTCCACTCTTGCAAGTGCTTTGTTTGAGCGAGAAAAAGGTAAAATGCCTAGCCAACCTGAGTTAAATCCTAGGACTCAGATTCAACAAAGATCACTAAATTTACCAAATCAACCAAGTTGAAACAACCTCTTCTTCTTTAGAGCCAATTACTTTTGCGTAATGTGTTGAGAAGTGGAAAAGGGTATTTAACAAGTGAATCTCCTATTACTGACTAGAGAAAAATTAGTGACCATCGTGATGCGGAGAATGTTCAAGTATCTCCTAATGAGGGTTTTTTCCGAAGAACCCTTAGAAGTTGAGGATGAACCAATTGCTTCAGAGGTACCTAAGTTTGTTGAATCATTATCTGAAACCCTGAGAAAAGAACAAACTTCTAATGAGAGATCTTATGTACCTAAGGCCCCTTTTCCTAGCTGATTAGTAAATAATAAAAGGAATGAAAATGTTGACAAAACTTTAGAAGTTTTCAAAAATGTGAGTGTCAACATTCCACTTTTAGATGTTATTTCTTAAATCCCATCTTATGCTAAGGTTCTTAAAAACTTGTGTACTCAAAAGAGAACCACGAATGTCCCAAAGAAGGCATTTCTAACGGAAAATGTGAGTTCAATCCTCTCAGAACAAGTCCCAATTAAGTATAGAGATCCAGGAAGTCCAACAATTCCATGTGTTATTGGTGATAAAAAAAAAAAAAATAGAGCATGCTTTACAGACTTGGGCGCTAGTGTTAATTTATTGCCATATATTGTTTATAAACAATTGGGTCTTGGGGAACTCAAACCAACCTCGGTTACTCTCCAGTTGGCTGATAGATCTGTTAAAATACCCAATGGAATAATTGAAGATGTGTTAATTTGAGTAGGAGAATTTATTTTTCCTGTTGATTTCATTGTCTTAGACACACATCCAGTTACAAATCTTAAGGACCAAATTCCTGTGATATTAGGGAGACCGTTTTTAGCTACAAGCAATGCCCTTATTAATTGTCGAAATGGTCTTTTGAGGTTATCATTTGGGAATACATCTGTTGAGTTCAATGTCTTTAGGTTGGGGAAACAACCAAACTTTTTTGAGAATATTAGTATGTTGCAAAGCATTTTTGATGATATTGATTTTTCCATTGAAAAAGGTTTTGACAATGATTTTTACACTTGTTTGGAAGAACTATAAGATATAGGGAGTGATTTTTTTTTTTTCCTGATATGATGAGCTTGCAACAATTTAATGAACCACTTGGTAAGTTATCTAGAAATCTTCTTGTCCCATCTATGGTTGAGGCCCCCCAACTCGATTTGAAACCTTTGCCTTCGACTCTTCGATATGCTTTTCTAGGCCCCAATGAAACTCTTCCTGTAATCATTACCTTTGATCTTACCAAAGACGAAGAGGATGAGCTTCTTAGTTTGCTTAAAGACAATCAAGAAGCCATAGGTTGGCAAATGGCCGACATTAAAGGAATTAGTCCCTCCGTAGTTCAACATCATATAAATTTGATTGATGAATCCAAACCATCTCGGGAGCCCCAAAGAAGGGCTAATCCTGTGATGAAAGAAGCCATTCACAAAGAAGTGTTGAAATGCATGGATAATGGGAGAGTTTGAAATGCATGGCTTATTTCATCACAGGATTAGCCCTTCTTTGGGGCTCCCTAGAGGGTTTTGATCCATCAATCAAATTTATATGATGTTGAACTACGGAGGGACTAATTCCTTTAATGTCGCCATTTTCCAACCTATGGCTTCTTGATTGTCTTTAAGCAAACTAAGAAGCTCATCCTCTTCGTCTTTGGTAAGATCAAAGGCAAACAGGAAGAGTTTCATTGGGGCCTAGAAAAGCATATCGAAGAGTCGAAGGCAAAGGTTTCAAATCGAGTTGGGGGGCCTCAACCATAGATGGGACAAGAAGATTTCTAGATAACTTACCAAGTGGTTCATTAAATTGTTGCAAGCTCATCATATCAGGAAAAAAAAAATCACTCCCTATATCCTTTAGTTCTTCCAAACAAGTGTAAAATTCATCGTCAAAACCTTTTTCAATGGAAAAATCAATATCATCAAAAATGCTTTGCAACATACTAATATTCTCAAAAAAATTTGGTTATTTCCCCAACCTAAAGACATTGAATTCAACAGATGTATTCCCAAATGATAACCTCAAAAGACCATTTCGACAATTAATAAGGGCATTGCTTGTAGCTAAAAACGGTCTCCCTAATATCACAGGAATTTGGTCCTTAAGATTTGTAACTGGATGTGTGTCTAAGACAATGAAATAAAAAGGAAAAACAAATTCTCCTTCTCGAATTAACACATCTTCAATTATTCCATTGGGTATTTTAACAGATCTATCAGCCAACTGGAGAGTAACCGAGGTTGGTTTGAGTTCCCCAAGACCCAATTGTTTATAAACAATATATGGCAATAAATTAACACTAGCGCCCAAGTCTGTAAAGCATGCTCTATTTTTTTTCATCACCAATAACACATGGAATTGTTGGACTTCTTAGATCTTTATACTTAATTGGGACTTGTTCTAAGAGGATTGAACTCACATTTTCCGTTAGAAATGCCTTCTTTGGGACATTCGTGGTTCTCTTTTGAGTACACAAGTTTTTAAGAACCTTAGCATAAGAAAGGATTTGAGAAATAACATCTAAAAGTGGAATGTTGACACTCACATTTTTGAAAACTTCTAAAGTTTTGTCAACATTTTCATTCCTTTTATTATTTGCTAATCGGCTAAGAAAAGGGGCCTTAGGTACATAAGATCTCTCATTAGAAGTTTGTTCTTTTCTCAGGGTTTCAGATAATGATTCATCAAACTTAGGTACCTCTAAAGCAATTGGTTCATCCTCAACTTCTAAGGGTTCTTCAGAAAAAACCCTCATTAGGAGATACTTGAACATTCTCCGCATCACGATGGTCACTAATTTTTCTCTAGTCAGTAATAGGAGATTCACTTGTTAAATACCCTTTTCCACTTCTCAACGCATTACGCAAAAGTAATTGGCTCTAAAGAAGAAGAGGTTGTTTCAACTTGGTTGATTTGATTTGGTAAATTTGGTGATCTTTGTTGAATCTGAGTCCTAGAATTTAACTCAGGCTGGCTAGGCATTTTACCTTTTTCTCGCTCAAACAAAGCACTTGCAAGAGTGGAAATTTGTATTTCCATATTATGCATAGAAGTCATGATGGTGCTGGAAAGTACTTCCATATTCTTCTCTAAGGTAGAAAGACGAAAAAACTCTGGATTATTACCTCTATTGAAACCAGGTGGTGATTGATTTTGTGCAATATGAGGCATATGAGGCAATATAGGTGGATTGGCAGGCCTAGCTAAATTGGCATTTTGAAAATTAAGGGCTTGAGGGAACTGGAAATTTTGATTATGAGAAAATTGTGCACTTTGTTTTTTGAGGGGCACCAAAGTGATTTTGTGTGGAATAATTGCTTAATCCATTTTGGTTTTGCCCTTGAAACCATAAAAAATTAGGATGATTCTTCCACCCAGGATTGTACGGGTTTGGAAACATCGCACTGACATTTTCATATTGGCCTCCAGAATAGCTAGGGCATTCCTCAATTACATGTGTAGGAGACAGACACCATGCACACATAGCAATAGATTTGTTAATAAAATGTGCTTGACTTGGTGGTGGTGGTGCAGCTTTAACTACCAAAGTCTATAACTTTTTCAAAAGACTATCTATTTGTGCATCCTTATGAACTTTGCTATCAACAAAATATCCCCTACTAGTCCTTTCAAATTCTTGGGTTGACTCTCATTCTCTAGTTCTATTTGGTAGGTCTAAAAGAAATTCCCAAGCTTCGGAATCATCAGTGAACAATGTAAATCGTGTGGGGCACATAGATTCCAAAAGTTGCTTTGTTTGATAATCGATACCCTCATAAATTATTTAGCATAAATGCCATAATTCTATACCATAGTGAGGGCATTCTTGGAGAAGGCTTTGGAACCTCTCCATTACCTTAGCAAAGGACTCATTGGGTTTCTGACGAAATTGAAGAATGTCATTTCTTATTTTATTCGTCTTGGAAAAAGGAAAGAATTTCTTCAAGAATAAGACAGTGAATTGTTCCCATGTGGTAATGCTATCACGTGGTAAGCTATAAAGCCACTTTTTGGCTTGGTCTTTTAATGCAAATGTAATAAACCGTAGTCTTATGTCATCATCAATGAGTTGTTGTACCTTCATAAGGACACAACCCTCCTCAAACTCCCTGAGGAACAAATATGCATCTTGGTCAGATAACCCATGAAATTGGGGTAACATAGAGCAAGATAATGAGATTTAAGTTCAAAATTATTACCCCTCACATCAGGTAAACGTATACAGGAGGGTTTTGCAAATCGTGTTGGATAAAATCTATCTCTAAGACTCTTAAGTGGAGGTAGGTCTTCCATGGTCAAGGTAGACAATTCTATTTATGGAATCATGAGTCCAAACACGCATGCACTAACCACCTAATGCAATTAAAGGCTCTTGTGAAAAAATGAGTTTTTAATTTATTTATTTTTAAATAAAGTAATTAATGAATAAAAGAAAAGAAAATAACAAAAACAAAAGGGAAAGTAGTGAATTTCCCCACCACAAAGATTGAAACAATGATTCCAAAGCCATAAGGTTGTCGTATAGCTGAGCGCTTTATAGGTTTGACAACAAAGAATCCGTATAATCTTCGAAGCCACATACAATCAAATCCTAGGGATTCTGCAGTAAAGTGGGGACTAATATACGTTTTTGTTTCTACTCTATTTAAGAGTAATATCTTTGAATTTTTTTATTTTTTTATTTTTTTAAACACTTCGATTTACCTAAGAATGAGAAAATAAAATGGACTAATAATTCCCCGGCAATGGCGCCAAAAACTTGTTTTTGAAATTAAAAGTAATCGCAAGCGCACGGTATCGTGTAGCTAATGGGTCGATCTCAAGGAGATATGCCACTTAGAATTTAATCTCTTAATGGTAATGCGAAAGTGTAATGATTCAAAGATTTGAACTAATTAATTATATTAAATGAGAAGTCCTAATCCATACATTTAATGCAATCGAATTGAGACAAAAAAATAAGGCAAACAGCCAAACATAACCAATGCATAATTAATAAAAGGCAGAAAAAATGCAAACAATAAATAAATAAAAATAAAAGGGAAGTGATTTGAGTGTCGGTCTTGGATCTAGGGAAGGGGAGTATAATTATAATGACTTTGACCGTGGACCCTTTGCCGTAGCTTACAGTCCACCGATCGGGAGAATGGATATTAAAGAAAAAAATTGCAGAAAAGAAATAATCAAAGCAATAAAATGTAAAGGGAAACCTTAACTAAAGAGAGGCACGACTGTAGGCATCTCTGATCAAGGACCCAGGGGAAGGGAGAACAATAAATAAATGCTGAAAGTAAATTGCAGAAAGTAAATAACAAAGCAATAAAAGGAAAAGGGAATTGCTCAGAAACCGTTTCAATTCCTGAACTTCTGGAGTAATTTTTACACTGATAAATTTTGTATGGTGATCCTGGAAAAAAAATGTTTATATTATTACAGGAAAAGGGAAAATGTACGGAATGCATCTCCATAAAAGTACTGGCCTTCAACTCATCTCCCCCTTACCTTAAAGGAAACCTTCAAATCTCACCCATGTGGCCTTCACAGACAATCTCATGACTTTTAGCAAAGCGGATCCCTCTTCCATCTCCTTTATGCCTTCCCTCCAGCTTTTAAAAACCCTATCTGCCTCAAAGACCAACTTTTCAAATCCAAAATCTCTCTCTAGTGTCTGTGGAACCTTCTCTTGCACTCTCCTCCAGCTCTCTAGTTTCTCCCTTGGTTCCCTCCCTGTCAAGTATCTTTGCCTTCCCCTTATCCCTACCCATCTCCATGCCCATTATTGCACTCCCATGCTTGACCTCATCCAAAAAACGCTGCAACTTTGGAAACATAAGTTCTTATCTTATGTTGGTACATTAGAACTGATTAAGTTGGTCCTCCAAGTCACTTATATCTACTGGAGTGGTGTTTTACCCTGCCCAAATCCACAATCCACTCTATTGAGTCCCCTTTTTGTAGCTTCCTCAGGAAAGGCCAAGAAAACCCAGATTCCTCGGCCCCATTAGCTGGTCCAAAGTCTATAAACCCAAGTCTGAACGTGGCCTTGGCATTTGTAGAATCAAAGACTTCAACATTGTTGGGCTCCTCAAACTCATATGGAGAATCACCTCTAAAGAAAACTCCATTTGGGTTGTGGATCTACTCCTACCTTCTCAAAACAATTCATTCTAGAACGCCCCCACCCCCTCCAACCCATCTTGGACTTGGCACAAGCTTATTTCTCATTGCCCTCTTGGCCTCTCCACTGTTTCTTTCAAAACAGCAGACGGCTCCAAAATCTCCTTCTCGCTTGATCCTTGGCATCCTCTAGGCATTCTTTACCATGTGGTCAGAACTAGAGCTGCCAACTCCTCTGGCATCCCTAACACTGCCCTCTCTCCCATTTCCTTAACCCAAATGGTTTGATCCCTACCATCCCCCTTCCTACTTGAGCTTGATCATGTGTGGTCTCTCCTTCCCCCCATCTCATCTCCTACCCCTCCCTGTGATCGATTTCTTTGGCTTCCTTACAATCCTCTCTATTTTCCGCTGCTGCCTAAAACCATATCCATAGCCCCCCCTGTGGCCCTGGGCTAAGCTTGCTTGGTTCAAAGGACATATCCCCCATCATGCCTTCACCGTTTGGAAACCCTTTCCTTTTGCCTCCCAACCCAAGACTACCTCCTGCACAGATCCATCCCTACCCCTCCATCATGTATCTTTTGCATTGATGTTAAAACCACTCCCCATCTCTTCTTTGCCTGCCCTTTTTCCCAGTCCATCTAGCTCCTTGCCCTCTCCTCTATTTGGCTTAGATCCAGACGCTCCTCTGATGTGAATCCAATTCTAGGGTTAGGGTTTCTTAGGAAGATTCCCTAGAATTTAGGATTTGCCCAAAATCTTCTAGCAAATAATGATAAAAATATTAATATATTATGGAATGCCTAGGATTGGTAGAAAGAAAGTAAATAAGTTTTGGATTGTGGAAAACATGGATATTGGTTGAAGCAAAAATTAGGGAATGGACAATATTGGAAAAATCTTGAACCTCTCTTGAATTCTTTTTCCCAGCTTCTTTTCTTTTCTGTTCTTCTTTTCTTCTTCCCTTATATTTGTTTCTTTCTATATTTTTCTTTCTTCTTCTCTTTCTTTTTTTCTTCTTTTCTGAATTTTTTTGTTTCTGTTTTTCCGTCAGAAACAGAGAACCAAGAGAGTGGGGGTTAGGGGGCTAACAGGGGCTGGGATGATTCGGGGAAGGGCTGGGGAGAGTGCAGGAGGTAGGGAAAGGGAATAGGGGTTCCGTGGGGGATTGGGAAGGCTGCTTCTGAGTTGTGGCAGAGAGGGGGAGGGTTGTGCAAGATAGGGGAGGGGCAGGGGTGGACTTGTGGGGTTCTTGGGGAGGTGGGAGAAGGGTGGGATGCTGCTGTAACCACAGGGAAAACGAGAGGGAGTGGGCGCGTTGGGGGGGGAGGGACTCCTAGGGGTGGCGCAAGAGAGGAAAGGGGATGGGGAGGGGGAGGGGGTGGAAAGGGGGATGGGGTTACAAACTTACTTGGTGAAGCAGCTGGATAGTGAAGATGGCCGCCGTAGAAGATGAATGATTGCTGGAATTGGTTGAAGACTGTATAGAATTGCTTGATCTTTGAAGAGACTTGAAGGAAGGTGCTGAATATTGAATAACTTTTCTAAATCCGTCGTGGCCCCCTCAAAACAGGAACCCCGGTCCTTAATAACTTTTTATTCAATCAAACTTGAGATTACAAAGAAACACCAGGCTTATTTATTGCCTACTAAAAGACTTTAACACCATGTGGGATTCCTTAACAAGCAAGGATCCCACCATATAGTCTGGACTCTTGAATTGGAATCTAAACAATTAGACACATGCTGAAAATAAAAGACTAAATAACATTAAGACTCTCGCTAAGGAAGTTCACTTGAAAGAAAACTCCTTAGGACACTCAACCACCAATTACTTAAAAGACAACTTGTAATTAAAGGTAAACTCCTACAAGATAAGAACCCTCCTAAAAGATAGGAACCATCTTTGTACAAGAGTCTTATCTTATCCACAACCTAACCAATTCAAGCACAACTCAAATTGAGAAGTAAAAACCAACTTAAACTCTAGAAATAAAGCTAGAAATAATTCCAACAATAAAAGAGGGCTGAAAATGCCCTAATTACGCCTACTAGGGGGTCTGACAGGCTCAAGGGAGCTTCTTGGAGCCATCTAGTGGGCCCCGGTTTGGCCAAGGGTGGTCTATATGTTCACATCACCCCAGCCTGTGGATATAGAGTGTTTTTGCTAGGGTTTTACTTTTGAGAGGCTCTACAATCCGATACTATTGGGAAGCTTACATTGGGGGCCGGGGTGGTTGAAGGCTTAAAGCCACCACACTTTTGAACGAGAGAGAGAGAGAGACTTTACTCCCTTGGCTAGAAAATCTGCTATAAGATTTTCAGGTCTAGAGATAAACTGGAAGGAAATAAAGGTGAAGACACTACCTAAGTCTAGTATGCTACACTATTGGAGGAAGTGGGTGGGGCTACTGGATAATAATCAGATAGTTATTTTTTTAAATAAATTCTTCTAAATGGATATAAATACAGATTGAATACAAGTTTTTGACTACCTATTGACATCTTTACTATTTTATTTGTGAGGGTTAGGTTTGAAATTTAAGAATTTAAAAACTTTGGTAATTATATTAGTAGAAAATCTAGAAAAATATTCACATATTTCAAGTAAAAAACTTATAAAAATAAAAAATAAAAACAAATCAAAATAAGTAACTTAATCGGATAATTTTATCCGATAGATAATAATTGGTCAGAAAGGGTATCACAAAAGCTGCATCCTATTAGTAATCGAACGAATTCAGAAACCGCATCTCGCACATTTGGATGGGAGTGTAACTTTCGTAGATGGACCACCAAATCTCGCTCTATAGATCAGATTTGGAAAGCCATCTACAATGACGTTAGTTCCAAAATTTTCCTTTTATATTATAGAACCCTAGACCCTTAGTAGATACCCTAAGGAATAGACACATTGTTCTTACATGGGGGTCTTGAGAGCTCATTACCTGTTTCTTCGAGGTGCTCTTAGTCTGGTTGCCCCCCCCCCCCTTCCCCCTTGTACTTTCTTTTCCCTTCAGGGTGTTTGTATTATATTTATATATTCATCCAAAAAAAGTATATCTTCTGGTGGCAGTAGTGGAAGTGGAAATGGAAGTGGTGGTGGCAATGCAATGAAGGTGGTGATGGTTAGTGCCTTAGTGGTGGCCGTTCCATGGGTACCTTGTGCCAGCTTTCCATTTCTGATTCTGTTTTTTTGGTTATGTTTCTGAACACTAAGCCAAAAAGTTTTTCTTAACACTCCAATCCAAAAATACACAAAAAGAAAAAAAAGGGGGACAGGACATAAAAAGGTTTTGTTTCATTTCTGTCTCCCAAAAAAAAACATAAGAAATCCAGAAACAGGGCAAAAAAGGGGGATTTTCAGCTCAAAAGTGGGACTCATATTTCTTTACAAATTACCAATTTTATAGTCCATAAAACATCCAAATAATAGATCTTGAACATACTGAGAATTCAACACGTAACAATCATTTATTGGAAGTTCGTACATAAGATCACTTATAAAACAACAGCACTTGTAGGACAATCAAAATATACAAAGGGAAACATTTATTTTACCGTTGGATGAGAGAACCCTCAGTAGTGGGTGAATCTAACACTGGATTCGCATAAAAAGAACCTTTCAACATATCTGCCCAGAAGCAAAAGAACTTCAGAAAAATTCAAACTCGACTAATAAAAAGATTCAGTAGATAAAATATCCCCATCAAACTTTCTCCATGAAACGATAAACAAACAATCAGTAGCCAACTTTGTTCCTTGGTATTAGAGGAATGAAGTACAATTTTTCCGATTCCACCAATTTTTATCTCCATTTTCAGACTTTAATTCAACATTTTAAATCATATTCTGAACAGTTATATAATGCTCTCCCCGCCAATTCATTACAAGATACTCCTTTTAATAAATCCATTAACCAATAACCACCAAATCCCCAACATCAGAATCTATAGCGACCATTAGAGGGTTTACTATGAAATTACCAGACAGTATTACATTTCTGTCCATAACTAAAGGATCAAATTGGAGAATAGTAAACAGGAACCAAGTTTATGTTTAGTTACATATTCATATCGTATCAGCTAATACGCTAGTACTGGTCAGTAGAACAATTTCTATGTATAATTTTTAGAAAATAGCATGACTCAACTGGTATCATGTTTTTTTTTTTGGATGAATAAATAATCTATTAAAGAGATGAAAACAAAATACAAAAAGTCACGGGCAAACGTTAGCTAGAAGGGGAGATTTGGGAGTTGAGCCCCCAAGAGACAACAATGAGCCTGTTCCTTGGGGAATCAACAACCGGGGGGAGGGGAGAGGATGAAATCCTAGCTGAAACATCAAAATAAATAGCATTCCAGATGGTATCGATAGTGCGGGATTTGGAGTTCCAACGCCTGAGATTACGCTCCCACCATAGATGACTGTGGCACCAAAGACTAGCTTACCAATACGATCACAAATAGAGGTACCTGCGAATTTGCTCAGAATCCAAGACCAGTCACGTGTAAACCGAAATGAACGACGGGAACGGGGCCAAATGTAACTAAGGGCTTTTCTCCACAGGGCACTAGATAAAGGGCAAGAAAAGAACAAATGCTCAGTGTCCTCAATACCATTCCAACAAAGGATACAATTTGGGTTCACCGGGATTTGGTGGGAAATAAGGAAAGACTGTGTTGGTAGGGCTAGGTTTAGGGCTCTCCAGAGGATGAGGGAATGACGGGGAATATGACCTTTAAACCATACCAGAGGAGGCCATGGAGGGGCTAGGGAGGGGGAGCGAAGGAGGTTCCAAGCCGAAACCGTAGTAAAGGATTTGGTAGTGGGGGACCAAATAACAGTATCATGAGGGAGGGGGTAAATAGGGGGGAGGGAATTCCAAACTTGCGTGAGACTATGGTGCGAGGGAGGGACCCAAGAACCATTGGAGATAAACTCCGAAAGCAAAGTGGATTTGGGTATTCGGGTTTCATAGACTGTGCGGGCGGGAAAAAGAGAGAGGAGGATACTCATCGGATGCCACGGATCTTGCAAGAAAGAAGTGGAGGAGCCAGAGGAGATGTGGGTGGTGATGGCCGAAAGAGCTCGGGGACGGAGAAGGAGGAGCTTCCTCCAAGTCCAAGAGGGGTTAGGGGGGATAGAGACAGTCCAAAAAGAGTTGGATTTGAGAAAGTATGAGTGGACCCAATTGACCCAAATAGAACCATCCTTGGTGATGATTTTCCAAATGAGTTTGAGCAAAGCAACGGCGTTAACATCTTGAATCCTACGGATTCCTAGGCCTCTCTCAGATTTGGGCCGACATACCTTGGACCAGCTTATGGGACGAAGGAATCGAGAGGAATCCTGGCCCTTCCAGAGAAAGGCACAGAAAAGAGATTCCATTGCAGATGAGATGGCTTTAGGGATCGGGAAAATGCCACACCAGTAAAGATAGGAAGATTGGAGCACAGATCGGATGAGCTCAACCCTACCAGCATAGGAGAGAAGCCGGCTTTTCCAAAGTTGGAGGCTTTTCAGAATGTTATCCAACATAGGGGAGCAATGATAACGAGTGAGTCTGCCCGGGATGAGAGGGAGCCCAAGGTAGTTAACAGGGAAAGAACCAGGCTTGAACCCCGAAAGATTCAGGAGGCTAGAACGAAGGGGCTCCGAGACTCCAGACAGGAAGAGAGTAGATTTATCAAGGTTGACTTTAAGGCCAGATAAAGACTCGAAAAAAAAGAGAGTAGAGGTGATGGTGGAAATGGATCTGGGGTCAGCTTTAAAGAAGATCATGAGATCATCGGCAAATGCGAGATGAGTCAAATTGATGGCTTTACACTTGGGAATGGGAGAAATCAAGAGTTGATCAGTCTTGGCTTGAAGGAGACGGGATAGGACCTCCAAAGCCAGAGAGAAGAGAAAGGGAGAGAGGGGACAACCTTGGCGGATACCGACACTGAAGGGAAAAAATCCCACCGGCAAGCCATTAGTAATGACTGAAAAGAAGGGGGTGGAGATGCAAACTTCAATCCAGTAGATAAAAGGAGGGAACATCAACTGGTATCATGTTGTATCAGTTGATACAGCTCGATTTGATAAGTATTGATATGATTCTTAGGGAAAATGTAGGTTTTAGAAAAACTTGATTTTTGTGTTTAAATCATAGTTTTTTTTCTTTTTTTTTTTTTTCTTTTTTCTTTTTTTTTTTTTTTTTTTTTTTTTTTTTTTGGTTGGGGGGGGGCTACATAGCAATTACTTTTAGATAAGTAATTTAGTTGATGCATCAACCCTTTTCATTTGCAAGGATTTGTTTTCAAATCAATGAAAGTCTTGTCTTGGTTACGATGTTCTCCATTTTAGTGTTCATGACTGCTTGTTTATACTTTTTGCCCCAAAAGTTTGTTTCCATGTGTATCTTGACCATTCCCATGCATATCTACATACATACAATATGTATGTGTGATACAATACAATACATCTCCAAGATCACCCTTCTAATATGATCACCCAATAACAATACTTAAACCTAGGAAAAGACAGCAACCAAAAAGGTACAACCTACCATCTAACAATGTCCACACTACGGAAAAAAGCAAACACTAGATGCATCCTCTTCATCACCTGCATCTCCTTTGATCTCAACTCTCAAGTACAAACACATTTAGGTCTTTGTAACAGTTTATCCACATTCTTCTAATTCATAGATCCATGTTGTTTATTCTGATTTAGACTATATGTTCCAACTTACAGTAGAAGTTCTGAGATTGGTGATATCTGAAGAAGCACTCAAAGTAAGGAAAGTCCTTCTCTTTTCTTTGACCAAAATCATTTTCCCTCTCTCTCTCATTTGACATCATTCATCTGAAAATGGGGCTTATTAAGAGTGTGTTTGGTACATAATTAGACGGATTTTAAATCCATGGAATCATGAGTCCAATTTTTAACAACGCTTTGGTTACTTTTGTTAAGTAGTTCGCATCAGAACCAAGAATCATGTGGAGTTGTGAATTTTGCGTAAAAATTGGAGTCATTTGGATTTCATGGTTTGAGGTTAAATCCATAGATTCCCCAAATTCTAGTATAAAAACCCTTGAACCAGTTGGCAGGATCAGGGTACCCAAACTGTTTTTCAAGATGAAACAGTTTGCAGGATCAGGGTAACCAAACAGTTAATTTTAATGAACTATAATCCTATGGATGCTGATTCTGTGTAATTGAAATCGGAATCAGTGCAAACATCGGTGGAATTAAGTAACCAAATGCACAATTAAAAACTATTAGACAATGAAGCATTGCTTCTTGCTTAGATGATATTCCTTGATTTACCTGAGAGAAGAGGCGCCAGAAAATCTTTTTGTCAAATATTGGACCAAGGATAATGTAAACAAGCAGATCCAAAATTCAGTGTGTGCTGGGCAGGCTGTCTATGCTTATCACCATTCACCAGAACCGTTGGAAGAGAATAAAATTTTCACCGCAAACTGCATCCCTATAGTTTCAGAACATATATGCTGTTGAATTATGATCTAAATTCCCACTAAAAAAAGCATCACATCTACTAATTGTCTTGTTCTCGCTTTGAGTTCATTTTCATTATTGCCATTGATGCAGATGCCAATCTGTTTGGCAAGTAGTATGAGAGAAGAGCCCATAGGAATGGGCTGGTTCACTTCTACACTGTTGAACCAGCCCCATGGGCCCAACCAACGACGGGTTGGGTCAGCCCAACAGAGCTGGGAGTTGCTAGGTCTCAAAATCCCAAAATCCTGGGGTAGTTCACTCAATTTTTATTTTCTGATTTAGGCCAAAACACTGCTCATGTGAACACAGTCACACCCATACTTTATCTTGGTGAGCCCTACATGGATTTCAACTGCATATTTGGAGAATGGAAATTGTATTTAGTTTCCACATTTGGTTGTTTTATTTGTGTTAAAATTATCACTCATATTTCTCAGCAAAGTAGTTTCTACTTTTAATTTTCAAAAGTCTCTATTTTGATTTTGTGATAAAATTATCACTCATATTTCTCAGAAAAGTAGTTTCTTCTTTTAATTTTCAAAAGTCTCTATATTGATTCCCATGCGTCTGCCAAATAGATTATCTATGTTCCTCAACAAGAGTTATTATCTATATTCCTCAGCAAGAGAAAGTTTCTATTTGAGGCAAGCCTTTGAGCCCTCGTCTGTATGACACTATGACTATATATAACAGGCTATTTACAGACCCCACAATTTTAATAAGTAAACGAGTGGAGCTTTTTTCTCTTTTTTGGAGCCTGATATTCTTTTATCCATCATGAGTGATAAGAAAGCCTGGGCACTACTGAGAGGGCTAAGCTCTTAGGGTGGAAGAACCTTGCAAAAAAAAACTGCACACTTTTTTCTTGCTATTCTATGCTTTCTTATTTGTACTTGTCTTTCTTCTCTCATTCAAACCTTATGTGTAAAGATTTGAAACTGTTGCTACTGCTGGAAGAGGCCAATAGGTTGTGATCACCATAGAAGAAAATTCGACCGAAATTGTCAAAATGTGTGCATTTTTTAAAAAACGAAACAAAATTCCAATTATTTCGGAAAAGTGTCAAATTTTGACCTAAATTTCGGAAATTTCGACCATTTTGGAGGTTTCGACCATTTCGACCGAAATTTCGAACATTTCAACGTTCCAATTTGTTTTTCCTTAGTTTTTGTTGATTTCTATCCCATTTTCATTACTCCTTTGCCTTCAAACACCTTTTTTGCTCATTTTTTTTACATCCAAACACCTCCAGCCTCCTAAACCACAACAGCTACAAAGGAAACTCCGGCAACAATAGAATGTGAAGCATAAGCCATACCCAACAGTTCCAAACTTCCCCTTTTTTTATTTTTGTTTTGTTCATGCCTTAAATGATCTTGTATTGCCTTGAAATTAATATATGTTTAGCGTAGTACTATGATCTATGATTGTGTTTGTTACTTATCTTTTTATTATTTCCTACCATTTTTTCATTTTCTGATTTTAATAATAATTTTCTAAAATTATGTATTTTTATTGTACGTATATTTGATATATAGGCTTCAATTTAATATATGTGAGACACCATCACTTGATCTAGTCAATCATTTTATTGTTGACTAGTTGTATATGTGACCATTCTACCAAACAATTAATGTATGCTGATGATTTTATGCCTGTATGCAATAAAGTTTGCACTTGTCGGAACCAGTCATTTGTTAGTATACTTGAATAATAAATTTTCAATAATTTTTTTTTTTTTGGCAAAATACTAGATCTATTGTGTTTATTATGCTTGAAATAGGTAATATGCAAGAATCTAAATCATTTTGAGTCTATATGAGGCCCGAAATTTCAATTTCAGTTTCTAGAAAAGTGTCCAGTTTCGACCGAAATTTCGACTGAAACATCGAAATTTCAGCCTTTTGCAAGGTCAAAATTCCTGTTTAGGTCAAGTTTTCTTACTTGGTGATCACATACAAATCTCCAACTCCTATGTTGAAGTTGATGCTGGTTCTCCAATTAGATCCAGATGCCGTTGTTGCCCAGTAAGCAATAACTTCTGTCAACCAACCTTCTGGGTTTCTAAAAATTCCATACCATCTCATTCCCCTTCAACTCTCTGTGCATCCCTTCATTTCACTGGGAAATCTTCAACCTTTTATTTCTATTTTGGCAACATCTTCATAACAGCATTTCTGACCATCAGAAATCAAGGCAAATCAAATCAACTCACCTATATAACTGTTCAATCAAGTTAGGAACTTAGGAGTCAAACGATCAACTGGAGTGTTATTTTGGCCTGAAGCAGATGAGTTAATCTGGTGTTTCGTGTCATATCTTGCAAACCAACCATTGGAATTGGACCAAATTCACAGCGGTGCTTCTACCTAGCAGCAATATGCCAACAATATCTGATCAAATTTCTACAGACAGGTTTGGCTATAGATCCAATTCTTCTAATTATGTCCTTGTCGTACTCCACATTTTTGTGGGTTTTGGGATTAAATTACTCTTAAAATAGCTCAACATTATGATCTCTGATCAAATTTTTACTCCTCCTTCCGCATGTTGCACCACAGGGAGAAGAAGAGAAAAAGAAAAGGAAAAAAAGGCAAAA
Source organism: Hakea prostrata (assembly GCF_041222555.1). Classification (NCBI taxonomy): domain Eukaryota; kingdom Viridiplantae; phylum Streptophyta; class Magnoliopsida; order Proteales; family Proteaceae; genus Hakea; species Hakea prostrata. The sequence goes on from NW_028291160.1 coordinate 204,500, forward strand.
TATTCCTGTTCACTTGAACTATTGGCATGTTTTCCCGCACATAGGCCAGCTTTCTGGTAACATGGACCAACAAGTTGATGAGCTAACAATTGGATGGCTTTAGGACCTCTCCAATACGCCTATCAAATTTGGTGGCCGATTTACCCCATATGACCTACAATCTATAAGTTTATCCAATTGGTTTTGAACCTCAAATCTAACCATATAGCTTTCCACAGCATATTCATGTTTATTCAGGCATTCCCTATGCAATGACATTCTGTGGTAGTCACATTAGCCTGGAAATTTCAACCATATACAGATATCATGGTCTGAACAATTTATCCACAAATTTGGGCCCTCAACAAATTACAATGCGGCACCAACTTAAGGAGCATACAATGCAGCACCAACTTAAGGAGCATACAGGAACCCTTCCCCCCAACCAGGAAAGAAAAATTGCTTCCAACATTATGTATGCCTATAATTTTCAGATTAATGAAATTCTGTGTTTTATTTTGTGTTATCACTACTCCCCCATAAATTGTTTGGATTTCCAGCTATGACTATTTTCTTTTTGATATTCAAGCAAAAGCATGCAACTTTATCATAGGACATGCACATTTGTTGATGGAGTATTGAAGTTCTTGAAGCTTGGAATATGCAAAAAATATTACCAGGTTTGCCAGATTCCAGTTTCTCCTTCCCATGACTCCACCCAAAGTTGTACCTATGAATTGGAAAAAAGAGGATAACAATATTACGACTCTAATGTTTGTCACCTTGCCGTACAAGTAATACACTTGAAGATAAAGGATATACATCAAACAAACACTAATAAGAAGTAAAACAATAACATCTGGTCGTAGGGGGCCCTGTGAAAGAAATAACTTATGGCAAGAACAGTTTTTACAAATCTATTGAAAATTGAAATTACAAGATACTCAGATGCAGATTAGACTGCATACAAAATGATAGATGTACTATTTCAGAATATTGCTCCTTTATTGGTGCACCTCTTGTCACTTAGAAAAGTAAGAAACAAGGCTCTGTCACTGAGTCAAGTGCAGAGTTGGTAAGGCTATGGCCCATACTTGTATCAAAAAAAAGGCACCCATACTGGTTGAAGAAACATTGGGGTAAAAATCTCTTCTCAAGAAATGAGAAAAAAGAAAAGGAGATCAAAGAGAGTATCTATATCTGTCTTTGTGAAAGTGAAGCAGCAATCAACATAGCAAGTAGCCCAGCATTCCATGAAAGGACAAAATGTGTCAAAGCGAATTGTGATTTTTATCAAAAAATCAACTTTGAACAAAAAGGTGGTTAACTCCATATGGCTTCATTAGAACCTTGAATAAATTAAAACTGATCCGAAGTATCCAGCCCCCAAGCCCCAAAAGAGCCTAGAAGGGGCCGAAGCCCATCTGAAACATGACCTAAACCAAAGGGGCCCAAATTCTATCCAGGGGTAGAGTGGTCATTTTCCTACCCCTGAATCAAGTCATATTTGGTTGACCAAGTCCAGTTTTATTTTGGGAAAATAATTCTGTTTTTATTTCCTGTTTTCGAGTCCTAATTGCTGAGTTAATGATGGTTTTTGATTGTTACTGAGAGTTGTTAGTAGGTGAGGATACGGTTCCCTAATTTTAGGAACCCTATCTTAAAAGGAGTTCTATTTAGTTAAGTTCTATTCAAGTAGGTAATTGGAACCCAATTTAGTAGGAATTCATTAGTTAAGTCTATTAGTCTAAGAAGGTCAGTGGAGACTATAAAGAGCCTAGTTATTTGATGTAATTTTTCAGTCTGGATTAATGAATTGAGTTAAAGTTGAGAAATAGGGTCATGGGTTTCCCTTGAAACCTGTGGCTGGCTTCATGTGAGTTTTCTGCAATTTTTCAAGTTCTCTTCTGCAGCTCCTGTAACAGCAATCAACTTCAAGTAAGTACAATCCCTTCCCCAACCTTCCCCTAGTACTCCAGACACAACCGTAGCCTTCCCCTCCCCTCTTCTTGTTTCCTGCAATATCAGCACCCCTCCCCCACTGTTAAACCTACTTCCCCAGCCCCCTTAGACCCCAATCCACTTTCCCTTGAGTCACACCAAGCCTTGGAACATCCCCTTACAGCTCCCTTCCCAAATAAATCTTCTTGCCCTAAAAACCAGAAGTTCCTGCAACCCTTCTTCTTCCCCACATCCTCAGTCCTAACCCTAATAGGATTCATCTATTACCTCATCAAATCAGCCCCATTCAACCCTCAATGGAGTCGCCTAGCCTATAGGATTGACTTCTAATTTCAGTTTACCCATTACAGCCCTAGTTCTGGAGTTAAGGAAAACCTGCACTTCATCTCCTTTGTGAGGGAGTTATAGAATTTTTTGAGATTTTCTGGATTTCTTGTACCTCAAATTTCAACCCTTAAACCCTTAGGATAACTTCTGAAATTAAAGCCAGAGTAGTTTCCAGCTCAGTCTCCACCCACATTCAACCCTAGGCCCTTTTCCAGCCTTGACCAAAACCTATTCCTATTCCTACCTGGTCTAGGATTTGACTCTTCAAATCTGGATCTTGAGCTCCAATACAAATTCAGGTCTGGAACTTCAATCCCAGCATATCCAAACAGTATTAGAACCTTTAAAAACCCTAAGCTAAACACCTAGAAACCCTAACCAGTGCTGGTTCTTATTAAAGAGGGTCCTGGTTAACAAACCCTAAACCTAGGTTTACATCAGGATCTACAGGGCACTTGCATGTAATTGCATCTATGTCGCAAGTCAATTGGTGCATGGGAGGGGATGCCTCACAATTATTGTAAATCCACACAATCAGGGAAGAGAAACTTCATAAGAGAGATTAAAATTTCATGGTAACTGTAACAAGCTAGGTATGCTTGAAATAAATGCTCCAATATGACCATGCTAGGAGTAGGAGTCTTGGAGAACTCAAGATGGAAAAGAGGGTTAAAGTAAATGAGGGTTGGGATGATTAAATAAGATCAATTGTCTCAACACATCATCCATATGACGACAACAACAACAACAAAACTTTACCCAACTAAACGGGGTCGGCTACATGGATCCTTGCCTTTCGATCAACTCTATTTGAGGCCATACTAGATGCAAGACCCAAGCTAACATATCCTTTCTCACCACTTCTCTTAAGGTTATCTTAGGTCTGCCCCTAGTTCTTTAATTCCTTTGATATGGATTAAAATCGCTTCTCCGCAAGGGGCATTTAAAAGTCTCCTTTAAACGTGGCCATGCCAACTCAATCGACTTTCTCACAGCTTATCATTTACCGGAGCTACTCCCAGTCCAGCTCTAATATGATCATATCTTACCTTAACCTTCCTAGTTTTGCAACTCATCCATATTAGCATCCTCATTTCCACTACACTGAGTAATGATGCTTCTTAACAGTCGAACACTTTGCACCATACATCACAATTGGTTGTATGGCAGTCCTATAGAATTTTCTTTTGACCCTTAAAGGAATACATCAATCACACAAGACCTTGGACCTTCCATCCACCCTATTTTAATTATGTGGAAACATCATCTTCTGTATCACCTTGTTTATTTATAATTGAGCCAAGTTACCTAAAATAATTGCTTTGTGGGGTCTCTTCATCAAGTCTCACCACCTAATCATCTATTTGATCACTACCAAAGTTACACATTGGATATTCTGTCTTTGTTCTACCTAGTTTAAAGACTTTTGATTCCAAAGTTTCTCACCATGATCCTAACGTTATTAATCCCTAATAGAGTCTCATCTACAAAAACAATATCATCGGCAAAAAGCATACACCAACAAACTTTATTTTAAACGTGTTTGGTTAAATCCAGGGAACGAATGTTCGCCCAGTTCGATGGGTTCGCTACCCAGCGAACTGGGCGATATGGCGAAATCTCGCCGAAATATCGGCGAGATTTCGCTACCTCTAAATGCAATTTCGTTCAATAAAAAACAATAAAAATATATGAAAAGACCTTTACAGCAGTGTACAGTTCCACTTCCCTAATAAAAGTATTTAATAAGCAAATATATCAAACATCGAGTACGAGTCCCTATGCACCATAAATGTGAAAGTTCAAAAGCTAATAAAAAAGTATTAAATATCCTTGCAAAAGTTGCAATACATCAATCAGTCATTTGAAAATAATAATAAATTCATATTCAAAGTTTAAAGTGCAAACAAAATACTCTCTCTCTCCCACTCTTCGTCCCAAACAAGTATCTCCTGCAACTATTTTCTCTTCTCTCTGCAACTATCTTTGCAACTATTTTTTCCTCTTTCTGCAACTATTTCTTCTCAAGAACAAGAGCAAATCTCAACACCAAGCTTTCTTTCTTTCATTTTCTCTTTCTCTCTCTAGGAACACTCAAAAATTGCTTACACCAACTCTGCAAGCATGGGACACACGCCGGAGACCGCCGCCGGCCTCATCAGCAACGAAATATCGCCGATTTCGGCGATAAACTGCGAAAAAGGCGAGATATCGGCGATATCCCGCAAATCTCGTTTTCGCCGGAGCTATCGTTTCGCTGTTCACCGAAACTGCCGAATTTCGGCGAAATTGCGTTCCATGGTTAAATCATCCGTTGTAAGTGCAAATAAATATGGGCTTAAAGCTGATCCTTAATGTAGCCAACTATAATCAAGAATTCACTACCTTCTCTCCTGTTGTTCGACACTTCTCACCTGAACCATCATACATATCTTTAATTATGTCCGCATAATAACTTGCAAACATTTCTAGTACTTCCCAAATTTATGCTCTAAGAACTCTATCATAAGCTTTTTCTAGGTCAATAAAGACCATATGAAGACTTTTCTTAAAAAGTCTCCTAATAAGGTAAATAGCTCTTATTATAGATCTTCCCAGCATTAAACCAATTTGGTTCTCCAAAATAATGGAATCTTGACTCAAACAGGTTTCAATTACTCTCTCTCATAATTTCATAGTATGGCTCATCAATTTTATGCCTCTATAGTTATTGCAGCTTTGAATATCTCCTTATTTTTGTAAATTGGGACCACAATGCTTCTCCTCCATTCATCTGGTGCTTTCTTTGTGCTCATAATCTTATAAAACAACTTGGTCAACCAAGCTAGCTCATAGGTTCCTGAGCTCTTCCATATTTCTATTGGAATTTCATCAGCACCTTGTGCCTTGCCTACTTTCATCCTCCTTAGAGCTCATTTACTCCTAAGTTTGAACATTGTACTTCTCTATATATGTTCAAGAAATGGTGTGATGGTCAACAGAACATCCATCTTATCTTTATTGTTTGGCAGGGGTACTTGGATAACCAATCCTAATTAATAAAGCCTACTAAGCATAGAACAAAATTCCATCGAAACTTGCGAAATTTCCACCGAAATTTTCCATTTTGGAAAATGCGAAACGAAACTTATGAGGACCGAAAAAAAAGTCCTCGGTTTTGATCGAAACTGTCAAAATTTCGTCGAAACTTGTCAAAACCTCGAAACCTGTCGAAACTTGGTTCAACCCAGTTGGACCAGCTGGTTCATGAGGAAAAAAAATTCCCAAATTTCGTGGGAAACTTGGGAAATTTCGTAGAAACTTGGGAAATTTTGTGGAAACTTGGAAAATTTCATGGAAACCTAGGAAATTTCGTGGAAACCTAGGAAATTTTGTGGAAACTTGGGACTTTTTCCTATAAATTTTGTAGCTTTCCCAAATTTTCAATTTTTTGTTTATTTTATGTTTCCCCAAATACCCCCTCCATCAAGACTCCCCTATCCAAAGTGCGTATTCCCTCAGGTTGGTTATCTTAAGCATATTGATGACCAGACTCATAAAGTTACAGTTGTCGATTAACTTGACAACCATAGGCATAAAATGTCATAGGATGTCTATGTTCGTTGGTTGGAGGAGAGGATGTTACAGGCATAGTACTACTCAGCTCACAGGAGGAATCCACTCTTGGCACTCCTCTTAACACTAAGTTGTATTTTCCTTTTATTGTCAACTATTTTGAAGTTAAAATTATATATTGAATGTTATGTGCTTAAGTAGTTAAGTTTATAATGTACTTTTTGGACAACTCTACATTGATGTTATGTACATTGAATGACATATCTAAATTGATTTTTTTAGCAAAATACAACAAATGATAGTTGTCACGGTGACGAGGCGATGCGAGGCGGTTTTAGCTAGTTGGGGCGATGAGTCGACGAGGCTCCCTCCGAGGCGCTTTTGAGGCGATCGAGGCGCTTTTGAGGCGATCGAGGCATTTTAAGTGAAATTTTTACTTTTTAGTGTACATCTCATACACTAATTCATTATAAATATATCTTATATATAATAAAAAAAAACTAATATTAGCCATTTAGCCTACCTCAAGTCATCCAACATACTACAAACCACACATAGTAGGTCCTAAATAAATTCCAAGTATCATACTACTTGGAGTAGGAATAGGATGCAGTAACCAGATAGCAAGTTCATAGTATGAAAGATGTTGAATGACCTTTAAACAACAGTAATCAAATACTACTTGGAGTAGGATAGGATGCAGTAATCAGATAGCAGGTTCAGAGTATGACATCAAAACATTACATGAATAACAACCACGTGAAAGTCACAGAGAAGTAGCTATGTCACCAGAACCACAACAGAAACTTTAATTGCAATTTGCAAGTCACAAAGAAGTAAATAATCAGTTAATAATCTCCAAACAAAAATTAAACGACGAGTAGCAACTTATAACATTGTTAAAACTCAAAAGAAAAAGGAAAAAAAAACATGCTGGCGACATACCGTCGCCTAAGATGGTGAACAAAATCACCGGAGGCCACTGCAAAACGTTAATGAATTAATGTTACAAATGATCCCATGTATTCCATGTAACATTTGTATAAGCATTCAACCATTAGATTATTCCCAATTGGAATCTAATTTCCAATTTATTTTTGGCCTTTGATTTGGAATAAAAAATGGTGGTTTTTTAAAATCCCATAAGGCGGTCGCCTCAAGGTCTGAGGCGTCCAAGGCATCCGAGGCGAGCCCGAGGCGACGCCTCAGAGCCTGAGGCAACCGCCTTATGGGCTCCAACTGAGGCGAGTATCGCCTCAGGCCCTCTAAGGCCGCCAGGACGCCAAGGCGTCGCCTAGGCGACGCCTTGACAACTATGAACAAATGTATTCTTTATACTCTAATTAGCTTAAATACAAGATTCCACCCCAAAATACTCTCTAAAACCTGTCGAAACTTGTACGGAAAAGTCCTCGGTTTCCTCGAAATTTTCCAAGTTTCCACCTAAGTTTCCCATTTTCACCCAGTCGAACTTGAGTTTCCCTCGAATTTTTTACCATGCTACTAAGTAGAAATATCATGTGAAGATTAAAGCACATTCCTCTTCTCCATCAATTGTATCTTCTTTACCTTTCTTCTGTACAGGTTATTTGGCAACAGATTTCCAAATAAAAGTACCCAAGCAAATGAATTGAAGTGAAAAGTTGATCGGTGAGGCAAATAAATCAAAGAATATATCGAAGACCTTGCCATGGGTTTTTGACTTTCATGCATCATGATTTGCAAATAAATCAAAGAACATATTGAAGACCTTCCATGGTTTTCCGACTTTCATGCATCGGTTTGATGAAGTCAGACAGCCATTAGAAACTCTTTTTCTTTTTTCTTTTTTGTTCCCTCCTTGAAGGATGGTCCTCACTTAACCTTCAGACGATACTATTCCTGATTATGTTAAATGCACAAAAGACGAGTAAGAACTTTAGAGGATCAAAGACCTGCAAGGCCTGCTGCTGATATTTTGTTGTTAATCACCTCAATTCCTCTTCACCTGTGCCCCCCCCCCCCCCCCTTTTTTCTCCTCTTGTGCAAGAAGTTTTTGGAGATTTCCTTCACCTGTGCCCCCCCCCCCCCCCTTTTTCTCCTCTTGTGCAAGAAGTTTCTCTCTCTCTCTCTCTCTCTCTCTCTCTCTCTCTCTCTCTCTCTCTCTCTCTCTCTCTCTCTCTCTCTCTCTCTCTCTCTCTCTCTCTCTCTCTCTCTCTCTCTCTCTCTCTCTCTCCCTCTCCTCCCTCCTCCCTCCCTCCCCCTCCCTCCCTCCCTCCCTCCCTCCCTCCCTCCCTCCCTCCCTCCCTCCCTCCCTCCCTCCTCTCTCTCTCTCTCTCTCTCTCTCTCTCTCTCTCTCTCTCTCTCTCTCTCTCTCTCTCTCTCTCTCTCTCTCTCCCTCCCTCTCTCTCTCTCTCTCTCTCTCTCAACACAGGAGGCATTTGGACTATCTCTGTGAAAGGCAGATCTCTCTAACTAGCACCATTACAGGGTATGTGTCAATTTATCTTAGAGAGTCTGTATTTGATCTTTTCTCTGAGTTAGCATACTTCATTGTAAGCCCATTGATATTGATACTAGCAAACTTGAAATTTGTGGAAGGAAATTTTGAACAAACATCAGCATAGATGAGGGATTGGGAAACTAATATAGCTCATACTTACCAGACCAGACATGTTGTTTGTTGTTGGTGTTATCTGTCAAGTAATGGGTAAGCCTAAACAGGTTCACCATAAAGCAGCATCTCGTAAAGACTTACTTGTAGACATCATAGTCATATTAATATTGTTGGTGATGCAGACTAGGATGGTGCTGGTGGTTACCGGAGAGATTTTAGGGTCCTATGAGTTTGTTTGTGGTAATCTTGTTTCATGGAGGATCTGAAAAACAGACTATAGTGGCTCAGTCTAGTGCAAAGGCTCAATGTGGTTTACAAATCCATTTACCAAAAGAAAAATGTTGAAAAAAAGGGAGTAGTGATTGGGATGGAATTTAATTTTTCTGCTAAATAATTGTGGCTCTGTATTTGCACAGATCACAATATTGAAGGTCATCCTTTTTGCGATTTCCTGATCTGTTTCTTACGCAAGTTGGTTCTATTTCTATGAAAAAGATAAATAAGAGAGCAAGCAAGGTTGAAATAATCAATGTTTCTGAGTATAAAGTAAATGAAGAGCATTTGATGTACCTGCTATCAGGATCTTCAAGTTCCTTCTTAACCTCTTCAGGAAGTCTTGCTAACCTGGTCAATGAAAAGGGGCTATGTTAACCTCAAATCTCTTTCCCTAGCACTCTTCTATCAATATACCCTTAGATACACGTGGTAAATCAAGCATTCCACTTGAATAGAATCATACCTTGGAGCAAGATGCAGAAGATTTTGACGTAATGAAGTAAAGCCAGGAACCTAATGAAAAGAAGCACCATGAAATAAATGAGAGATGGCAAACATGAATACCCAGAAATTGTTTGTGAATGAATGAACCAAGAAACATCATATCCAATCGAAACAATATACAAATCTCTAAAGCTTAAAGCAAAGATTCTCTTTTTCAAGTCAGCAATGACAAAAGATTGTGATTGCATTAAATCAGTATATGCATCAGAGTATTGAATAAGACTGAATAAGATCATAACCCCAGGCCCTATACAAGAAATACAAAAACTGTGCATCAAAAGACTACCAAATAAAACTAGATACATCAGTCATAAAGCACATCATCCCAGCTGGAAGAGAAAGAAATCCCAGCTAGCCAATTATTTCTTTACATGGCATAGCTCAATCAAATATTATCTGACAATAGCAGCACAAACCTTAGGAGGGGAAAATTGGGTTAGATATTATTCATTAATATGTAGATTACTGTTTGTTATAGATAGTAGAGGAATAACTGTTATCAGAAGGGAGAGGATAACTGGCTTAAGAAACCCATAATTTTATTATTGTTGTCGTTCTTTAGTCCAAAACCAGTTCATAAGTACTCACATCCATATTCTCTTTTCACATGCTATGCTAGAAAACTTTTTCACATCTTCCATATATTCCCCTCCATAGGCAATCTATTCAGTCATTATTCTTGAGGTATTTTTAATTATTACAACGGAAGAAAAAAAACAAACTGATCAAAAACAGCCACCACAAAATTGTATATCAGCTTCAGAAGTCTTATTACCATATTCATCCAAGCACCTTCAAGTATAAAAACGAATAATCAACCAAAATTTCCAATGGTGCTGGTTTTATATCATTAATGGTGAATGCAATTTAAAATTGTAACGCAAGTAGCTTGCATTACATAGTAGCTGGTCAATTCAAATTCAAAAGGCCAACAAAGATACGAAATTATATATTTTAAGTATTCATAATTTAGTCATCGAAAATTTGAAATGTCATATTATAATTGCTAAGAGACATAATTAATGATTTACAGGTTAAAAAAGTCAACAAATTTCAGAGGGTGTTCTGACTAATTCAGTTCATACTTGTGAAACAGATAGTATCCCCAATCCATTTGGACCAAAGCCATCTTCAATCTTCGTTGACAAGTTAGCATTCTTGTCCTATTTCCACCGAATTCAAATAGAAACAGGAGTCACATAAGTTCAGGTGATCAAAAGAGTAAAAAAAACTGATGGAGACAGAAATACGAAAACGAAACGCACTTTGAGCTCCGTATATGAGATTTTGACAGTTTGCAGTACCGGAGGCACGTCTTCCGAAGAGCAAGACATATACTGCCACGAAATCCGACGAGAAAAACTGCAGCAAGGCAAGAACGATGCAGGGAGACGCGCAGGAAGTGATGGAAATATACACGCAGAAGATTTATTGGAGAATATCGGAGTTTTTGAAAGCTGGGAACTCATGAGTCCTTCGTTTACTGGCACTCCCAACAACGCATCTATGGATTATGGAAAGATGCCTAACATCAGAATTTAGGTTTTGAGAATCGAATATTTCTCTGATAGATATATTTGGAAGTTTGGATTTGCCACGGAACCACAGAAGAAGCAGTTGAGACTTGAGAGTCCTGAGACTAATGGACTCAAATTTTAGCGCTCCTTTCTGTACGACTTCAATTTTTATTCCAGGGCATCTTTTGCCGCGAAACGCCAAAGATCCAGACCGTCCAACTTGAGCCACACTTTTTTTTTTTTTTGCCCCTTGAAATTCTCAGAAGGATAAAGTGAAGAGTGAAGGCATTGTAACTGATTTGGGAGTTCCTTGCTTGATCAATGACAAAGTTCTAAGAAAATCAATTTTTTTGGTGAGAAAAAAAAAATCATTTGAAGTGCTGTATGGTCATTGAATCTAGGGGGTACTGAATAACATTATTTGAGTTCCATCACCATCTATTATGGAGTGTCCACTTATTCAGAGGTGACACTCTTGAATGTGGTGGAGGACCACACCCTTTAAGTAAGTATATCATGCTCTCAATTGAATAAGGCAAGTAGACAATTAAGGGGGAAAGTACGTAACTAGAGAAAAAGAACGAGGAACAAGCAACCACAGAAGAATTGTGAGGGAAAACATGTATAACTTACATTTTTTTCCTTACCATGATCTCAAATCGAGCTTGTCGAATGGCATGGATTATGCATTGGAAACCTTTTAGGTGAGATTCTCTTGATTTGTTAGGTTATATTCCTCTTTCATCCTACTTGCATGTATTTTCTATTTGGCCAAAAAAAAATCCTACTTGCATTGATTTTATTTATTTTCGAGTTTTTCTATATCTGATACACCAGAGTTTAAGTGAGACAAACTCTTTAGTTTAAAATTTGAATTATATTTCACTTGGTTACTTAAGAGTTGGTATTCTGTTTAAGTTTGTTTCTCTGTATATCTCAACTTCTTATTTATATAATTGATTACACTATAAATATAATACTCAAGCTAATGTGAAGTCTTGAGCATTCAAAACCAAATATCAGAATTCTTTTATGGTATCACAACCACTGATACCCTGCAATTTTTTTTCTTCCCTTTCAAACTTTTCAATGGCAGTAGTTTCTCGTGAAAACCATAATGGTGTCGTATGAACAAAGCTAGACAATCTACTAGAGATGCCATAATAGACCATAATGGATCTGTTATGGTTTGAATTTGATTTTTGAATTCAATTTTTGAATTCAAGTTTTAATTTTGAATTCAAATTTGAATATTGTAAATGAATCTTGTACAACAGCTATGTTTATTTATAAATACATAAGACTTACCCATCAAGGTAAGCAACCTACTTATCAAAATTAGAGTTTTTCTTTGCATTCTTTCACGGTATCATATCACAACTGGTTTATGCAATAGACTATGCAGTAGCCACAACCACAATAAACAATGCAGCCACAAACACTACATACTCTACAACCACAACCACAATAGACAATGCAGCCACAACTACAACCACAATAGACAATGCAACCACAACCACAACCGATTATGCAGCTACAACAATAACAGACTTTGCAGCCACAACCACAACCGATTCGGCAACCAAAACCACAGCACCGCTGGCTACAACAACCGCAATCTTCTCTGCAACAGTAGCACTACCAACAACAACATGGGCGTATCACATTTTTATTTTTTTTATTTTTTTAATTTTTTTAATTTTTTATTTTTACCAAAGGTCTACCTACAACAACTTTTCTCCGGCTACGCTCCAAACTATTGTGGCTACCACCCCATAGTTTGCGGGGGGATGATAAACCAGAGTTTGAGTGAAAGACAAACTCTTTAGTTTAAAATTTGAATTATATTTCACTTGGTTACTTAAGAGTTGGTATTCTGTTTAAGTTTGTTTCCCTGTATATCTCAACTTCCTATTCATGTAATTGATTACACTATAAATATAATACTCAAGCTAATGTGAAGTCTTGAGCATTCAAAACCAAATATCAGAATTCTTTCAATATCATTGTCACTCTCATCTCATTTTCAATCCATGGCATCCACACATAGAGGTAAAGGAATAACTAGTGTTTTCTAGTCATTTTGGTACGAGGGAACTTTTACATATCAAGGGGGGAGACTAATTTATATATATCACTAGCAAAAATCAAAACCATAACCCCTTCACTAAGAGGTGTTGATCATTGCCAACTAAGTCAACCATAGTCGTTTTGTCTATCTATAAGGTGTGACAGACATTCTGCTTACACTTATATAACTGCAATGGCATCATTCACCACACAAAATGGTAGTGTTCTTTATATATTGCTTTTGTAGAAAATTTTAATCCAGTGAGGTACATGAGATAGTATTGGCATAAACAGAAAGATAACGAGGCTGTCTCCTATGAACATGAAAGAGAGAAAAAGAGGTGCTAGGTTCCCCAACCAAGCAATGTTGGAAACTTTTTTTTTTCTCCCCTTTTTATACTTACAATTTTGAGAAAAAATTTCCATTTTAGAGCTATTACAAATGAGACACATGTGGACACACACATGTATTGGATCGGCATATAACTCAGGCAATCACTGACCTGGATGGTCGAGACATTCCCCGATTGAGTTGAACAAATAAGGAATGTTGCATACACGCTAAGATGAAATAGGACATAACACGAATGGAAACTCCTAATCGGGAGATCATCTCAAAATTGGCTGGACGAACAGATATATGGGACTCTGTCGGTTCCAAGAAAGGTAACTTGCACATTATTTAATAAGGTCCCAATCATTGGGTAAGGACACAAACATTTTCTAGATAATCTATAAGTTGTATTTGCTTGGAATCCTAATCGATTCCCCGACTGACTTAGCCACCGGAGGCGGTTGCCCAACATCCTAGCTGGCTTGCGTCTAACTTCTTTTGCAGGCTTCATCTTTGTTCTCTTGAGACTTCGATCGAGAATGAAGCCACTTCAGTCAGGACTAAGGTCAAATCTGAGACGCAACAGTCTTTGGCACTGTTTGTGGGAAACTTTAAAAAATAAGACATGACAAGACGAACGAACAATGCTAGACAAACTACCCGGCAAAACACCGGAATTGGGGATAAAAACCCAGACGATCAAAACCTCCAAGACGATGGAGGCCAACACTCAAATGGGGAGGTTGATCGGGATGACACTCGGGCTGTCCCGAACCCTTTAGTAGAAGGAACGTTGGTAGAGCCTCAAGGGCCTACTATCGCCATAGATCTGGACAAGATCCAAAGAGGAATGCTCCAGCTACAGGGAGGGTTGTGTGGTCTGGTGCATCAGGTAGGAGTTCAACAGGGACCTCCACGCAACACCGAGGCAGGGAGATTGCAACAAGTTGCTAGAGCAGCAAGGGGTACTCGATCACCGAGCACAAATCAGGCTAACGATTGGCAAGAGGTGCAGCACAAGACCCAGGTGGACAATAGACTCGAGGACAGTATGAGGGTTAGCGCTTTCAATCGGCTCTCAGTGTCACATCCACCCAGCCGGTACCCTACCTAGCATACCCGAGTGTGTGATCCACAACCCCGAAGATCCAGTATTCAAGGAAATCATCCTCCCACATTTACAATAACATAATCAATGTAACATTAGATAAACAAAGAGATCAAGATAAGATGAAGAGAATAACAATATAATCAAAGTGTGGAAAGAATGATACCAATATAATAATCAATGTTGAATAATCACATGTAGAGCGTGCGGAAAATCACTCCACATAACACAACGGAATGTAGCTTGAAACTAAAAAGGAGATCTTACAATTGGTTCCCAAAATGAAAGGAAAGAAATAAGTAATCAAACTAAAGTAAGGTCTCTTCTAACTTATAAAGAATATCTTCATAAATATAAACTTTAGAAACTAAGCATGGCCGCTTCCACTCCAAGATAGGGCTAATCCTAGTACGCAACATGATGACAAACGGAATCTTCACCGTTATCTTCATAACAGCTAGCACCTTGAGAGTAGTATGCATCATCGGTTTGTGCTTCATAGTACTGGCCTTCATACTCATCAGTACATGCAGAATAATCTAATAAAGATATTTGCAAAAAGGAGTGAGTTCGAAAGAACTCAGCAAGGCAAGTTATTCCATAACAACATAAATAACATGATAGCAGAAACATAGCATGATGCAAAATGATATGAGACAGACAATGCATGTATGAGTCTAACTCTATGAATGTTGGTCTCTATAGGCAAACATTCTTTAAGTCATAGCACCATACTTCTTTGGATAGGTCTCAAATCACTCTCCCTCAACCATCTGGGTATCTTGGGTTCTCCGGTGGTAATTGGGGCCTACATCCCTCTCGGACATTCCATGGCTGGGGTTTAGGTCACTGCTCTCTCACATCACCATTGGTCTAAGTATTGGCGCATGTCCCAAATGCAAGTCATCTACTTGGTTATATCAAGTTAGAGTCAGATACTTCCATTCCTCCCCTCTCGGGATTCTTTCCGGTATCCTTCTCATTAGAGTCAACGTATCTTATGGCTACAACCAACTCGAACTACGGACTCGTCAACCCTATTGGTCATCCACAAATAATAAACGGGAAGCTCTCATGTCCTCTCATGGATTGCACACAGGTCTTCAGCGCCCATGAGCCCAAGTCTACTACTTGCGACCCTACCAATGAATGGCTCTCACAATGTGATCCATGTCCTCTCACGGGTTGGTTACCGGTCTTGAGCACCCACAAATCCACATTGCTACCACGGGTTACTCCGTCTCAATACCCTTCCGAATCGGGTCTGATATAATGGGGACATCCTAGCCAAACACCGCTAGACAAGCCCTAGGTATAACAAACAATAATCTGGGAAAGAGTCAAAGGGCACCATCGGAAATGTCCCATACCACTTCCACTAATGTCTAAGGATAGAGATGTCAAAAAGACATTCCCCAATCCCAAATCATACCTACTCAATCATATTCCCAATTCAGTCATAACATACACAATTGATATTACAACATATAGAAAGATATCATATAAACACGATCAATCGAATATGTAAATTACAAGAGTAAGTATCCATGCATGATCAAAGTAATATGAAGAATACATGAACAAGGTCCTACTGTATTTGTAGTACTTACAGCAGAATATCATATTAAGAAAAAAAAAAAAAAAAAAAAAAATCCAAAAAATCCCAAAAAAAAAAAAAAAAAACAAAAAAAATATTTTAAAAATAAAAAAAAAACCCTTCCTTAAAAAAAAAAAAAAAAAAACCGTCGAACCAGTTTGGATAAACCCGGGTCGGACCAGGTCGGTTAAACCCAGGTCGAACCAGGTCGGTTAAACCCAGGTCGGATACACCCAGTTCGAACATACCAAGTCAAGGTCGGTTATACAAGCGTGAAGGCAGGATAACAAAGTGAATCCTAGTAAATTGATAACCGAAGACAAAGTATTCGACTGGGACTCAATAACTCATATTTGAGTAAGACTCAATCACTAAAGTTCGTATTGCAGTCCAAGTAATGTTTTAGTTCGAGACGAACTCATACGTGAAAAACCTATAAAAAGGTAAGGGAGCACAAAAGAAATGTACGCTGAATAGAACTATCACTATTCATATCATTATTGTTCATTACTTTCTTGTCTTCCTTAGTCGGATTCCTAACTAGATCGTCGGAGGTGAAAACTCGACCTCCACGGTCGAGCTCATTCTTGCAGGTTCAACCGGCTAAAGGGATGAACAGGATTGTGTAGCAACAATTGGCGCCGTCTGTGGGAAACGCATCAAAAAGTCATGGTGATACAAACAAGATCAATGCTGGGGGAAGGCAAGGAGAACGGAGAGGAGGTCGACAAACAAAATCCTCCTCCAAAAACCACGGAAAACCCTCAACAGAAGGATCAGCTCGAGCAAGTTGATGAGCAATTGGTCACCAAAAATCAGATCGATGAACTGCAAAAATCGACCGAAAATCAAATTAATGGACTCCAAAAGCAGATCTCGTCTTTGGACGAATTGGTTAGGGTGACGATGCGTCATCTAACTACACCGGGAGCGAGATAATCGGGAGAGCCCAGCCATTGCGGGGGAACCAGAAAAGACCAACCACTAATGCCCGACCAAACTCCTCGACCATCAAAAGATGTGAACAAAGGCAAAGACAAAGTGGGAGATAAAATCCGAGCACCCGGAGAAGGAACGTCAAAAGACCCTATTCCGGAGTTCGAGCAGGAAGATCAACATAGCAGCACTAATCATGTGGATAAAGTTCGACGCGAAGAAGGAGAAAAAAGAGCTCAAGCTGAAAGTACGAAGAACGTTAACAAACAAATTGACGAATTAAAGGAAGAGCTAAAGAAAATGAAAGATTCAGGTAAAAATACTCTGTACTCAGTTCTGAAAAGAAAACCTTTTGTTAAAGCTATTGTTGAGGCAGAGAGGCCTAAGAGCTTCAAATGTCCAACCTTCACCATGTTCGATGGAACAACATGTCCCCGGCACCACATTATGCATTACAAATCAGTAATGTCTTCTTATGAGCACAGTGAAGTTGCTATGTGCAAAATCTTTCCAGCATCCTTAACTGGATCAGCATCTGAATGGTTCCTGGGGCTCCAAAACGGTTTGATCGAGGATTTCGACCACTTGGGACGAATATTCTTGTCACGTTTTCAAAGCGGGATCAGTGCTAAAAGAAGAGAAGATTCCTTGTTCTCCATTAAGCAAGGTCAAACTGAATCGGTCAGAAGTTATCATCGAAGATTCAACAATTCGACCATTCAAATTGAGAACCTAGATGAGAAGATAGCCTTTCATGCTCTATATCAAGGGCTCATTCATGAAGGACTGCTCGAGCGCTTACTGCTGAACATGCCCGGAACGTACGCTGAGTTACTTGAGCAATGTAATAGGCAAGCGGAAATCTCAGAAACTTTAGAGTCGAGGAAGAAAGAGTCGACCAACAACGATCGACCTGATACCAGTGGTCGTCGTGACTCATCACCGAGCAAGTTTCCGACCAGAGGAAGACGACCAGAAGCGACGAAGCAGCCAGAGGGAGAATATACTCCTCTCAAATTAAGAAGGTCCGAAATATTGATGCAAATCAAGAGTCAAGGAATACTTCAAAGACCTAGCAAATTATATTCTCGACCAGAGGAGCGTGACTGAAGCCGATATTGCGAATATCACAAAGATCATGGACATCGGACTGATGATTGTAGGCAACTGAAGGATGAAATTGAAAAACTAATATCTCAGGGACAATTAAAGAAGTATGTCCAATCAGACCAAAAACCTTACCAACCACCAATGGGAAGAAGAAAAAGAGCTAGATCCCCAGTTAAGGAGAGCGATCAGGATCTAAATAGAAATCAATCAGAGAAAGACGAAGGAAGTAACGAACGACCTCCTATTTACTAAGCTCCCAACTAGGAAGGTCCTTACGTTGTAATACAACAAGCAGCCCCCGGGGCTTACAAGTTATGCAATCCAGTTAGTGAAGAAACAATTCCTTGAACATGGCATGCGAGCAACCTCAGGAGATATTATCAGTAGCAAAATAGATAAAAAGAGGGATCTTCTTCCAAATTTTGTTTCTTTCAGAATTTTTGTTATAAATGTGCTACGTTCAGTTTTTTCAAGTTTTGTTACATTCAACCTTTTCAAATAGAAATGCAAATATTTTCCTAGAAGTCCGAAAAAAGCCTCGAGGAAACTCCAATTGAACCCCCTTGCTCGGAATCATGAGCATCGGCTGTTCCCAAAATTGAACTCCCTTGCTCATCAGCTCGGCCAGTTCCCAGATTGAACTCCCTTGCTTATCAGCTCGGCCAGTTCCCAAAATTAAACTCCCTTGCTCATCAGCTCGGCCAGTTCCCAGATTGAACTCCCTTGCTGTTCAGCTCGGCCAGCTCCCAGATTGAACTCCCTTGCTCATCAGCTCGGCCAGTTCCCAAAATTGAACTCCCTTGCTATTAAGCTCGGCCAGTTCCCAGATTGAACTCCCTTGCTTATCAGCTCGGCCAGTTCCCAGATTGAACTCCCTTGCTGTTCAGCTCGGCCAGTTCCCAGATTGAACTCCTTTGCTCATCAGCTCGGCCAGTTCCCAAAATTGAACTCCCTTGCTATTAAGCTCGGCCAGTTCCCAGATTGAACTCCCTTGCTTATCAGCTCGGCCAGTTCCCAAAATTGAACTCCCTTGCTCATCAGCTCGGCCAATTCCCAAAATTGAACTCCCTTGCTCATTAGCTCGGCCAGTTCCCAAAATTGAACTCCCTTGCTGTTAAGCTCGGCCAGTTCCCAAATTGAACTCCCTTGCTGTTAAGCTCGGCCAGTTCCCAAAATTGAAATCCCTTGCTTATCAACTCGGCAGGTTCTCAGATTGAACTCCCTTGCTTATCAGCTCGGCAGGTTCCCAAATTGAACTCCCTTGCTTATCAGCTCGTCTAGTTCCCAGATTGAAATCCCTTGCTTATCAGCTCGGCTAGTTCCCAGATTGAACTCCCTTGCTTATAAGCTCGGCCAGTTCCTAGACTAAACTCCCTTGCTTATAAGCTCGGCCAATTCCTAGACTGAACTCCCTTGCTCATAAGCTCGTCTGTTCCCAAAATTGAACCCCCGTTGCTCAAACTATGAGCATGGGCTGTTCCCAAAATTGAATATGTTAGTCGGAAGTTCAAGCATGTTCGGCCAACAAATCTCTAAAATCCGAACAGCATGGAGCTCGGACTTCAGAGACTGGGGGGCTTATGATAAGGGAGAAATAAACTAGCTCGAACCAGTTTGGATAAACCCAGCCGGTCGGACCCGAGCCGTTAAACCCCGGTCGAACCGAGTCGGTTAAACCCGAACGCACGGAGTCGGTTAAACCCCAAGTTGAATCCAGGGCGGTTAAACCGAGGTCGAACCAGTCGGTTAAACCCGGAAGTCGAATCGGGTCGGTTAAACCCTGGTCGAACCAGGTCGGTTAAACCCAGAGTCGAATCGAGTCGGTTAAACCCGGAGTCGAACCAGGTCGGTTAAACCCAGGTCGAATCAGGTCGGTTAAACCCAGGTCGAACCAGGTCGGATACACCCAGTTCGAACATACCAAGTCAAGGTCGGTTATACAAGCGTAAAGGTAGGATAACAAAGTGAATCCTAGTAAATTGATAACCGAAGACAAAGTATTCGACTGGGACTCAATAACTCATATTTGAGTAAGACTCAATCACTAAAGTTCGTATTGCAGTCCAAGTAATGTTTTAGTTCGAGACGAACTCATACATGAAAAACCTATAAAAAGGTAAGGGAGCACAAAAGAAAGGTATGCTAAATAGAACTATCACTATTCGTATCATTGTTGTTCATTACTTTCTTGTCTTCCTTAGTCGGATTCCTAACTAGATCGTCGGAGGTGAAAACTCGACCTCCACGGTCGAGCTCATTCTTGCAGGTTCAACCGGCTAATGGGATGAACGGGGTTTGGGGGGAAACCTTACTTTAAAAGATTGAAAAAAATGGGGGGGGGGAGGAGAGGAAGTGCAAAGGTAGAAAAAAAATCCTAGAAAAGTATATATAAAAAAATGGGGAGGAGCGGGTGGAGGGGGGGGAGGAAAGAGAGAAAAAAGGAGAAAAAAAAAAAAGTTTTTGTTTTGTGGGGGGGTGGGGTGTGGGGGGGGGGGGGGGGGGTTGGTGGGGCAAAAACTGAATTTTGATCCGAAACTCATCTTTCGAGATTCAAAACACTCCAAAATTTCAAAGGAACCTTAGGAATAGTAATCTAAGACTATCTAGCATAGACTAGACACCAACAATGATCAAAATCATGACTTTCTAATTTTAAAACATGACTTTCTAATTTGATCAAAAACATGGTTTTCAAAGAAAACAACCATGGATGCAAAGGAGAATTAAGAATTCACTTAAGAAGATCATTAGCAATAGATCAGAGATGAATACTAACATGAAATCAAATCTAATATGCTAGAGAAATCTAATTAAAGGAATGATCATGGCTTCATGAAGATATCATATAATCATGGCTAAGAATCAAGCATGAAGATCATAGCATCAATGGAATGAATGGAGATTTATTCTCAACATTGGAGATTGTAAAAGAGGTGTTTGCAAGGTTGCAATGTCATTTACATAATCACAGCAATAGGAGTAGATCAATGAGAAGTTAAGAGATTACTAACCTTGAAGATGAACAAGAGACGAAGAACTTGAGATCTTGCAAGTCCTTTAACAATACCAAGGAGAGGCTTTGAGAGAGTTTCTCCACGTTCTCTAGAGGTTTTAGAAACAAAAGAGGCTAAGAAACATGAAGTCCTATTAAATAGAGTTCCAAAAACCCTAAATAGAAGATCTTACTCAAATTTTGTCAGTAGCTGGCAGCCTGGCTGGTCGACTGGCCAGTCGACTAGGCATGGACAGCAAGGCCAAATAGGGAAATGAAGGCCTAAACCTCCTCAAAATCAAGTGGGCTTCTCCCAACTCAACAAATGACTCACCTAGCATAGAGGAATGCCTTCAAACCATGTCCAACTAGGCTTTAGGTCCATCAACTAAGCACTCCTTCATCAAGGTGTAGTTTCTTCTCAAACACTGCCAAAGTTTCCAAGTATGGAGCACCATCATCAATCTCCACGTGTTATGGGTCAAACACCATGTCTTCCACTAAGATGGCCCATATTTGCCTTCTTCCTTCACTTCGGGTCTTCAGATCTGCAAACAACAGGGTTTCCGGGTCAAGGTTAGGGCTGGATTTCACACTCAGGCCCTAAACAACCCAAGATCCCCCCCAAAGAAGTCAACCGGGCGAAGATGACCAAGGAGGAGAGAGTCATCCACGAGGACATTCGGGCAAATCCCAATCAAAAGTGTCAATGTATCGGTTACGTTCGGCTAGGGCAAGTACTATGTCGTCCAAGCATAACTGATGGGGACATAATAGGTTGCAAAAAAGGGTACAAGAGAAAATTAGATGACCGGGACCATGACAAAGACTTTGATGTGGTTGACCAGGAGCCTTTCTCGAATGAGATAATAAACATGCCACTCTCATTAAACTTTATTATGCCGACTTTCACCCCGTTTGAGGGAAAGACCAACTCGAAAGAGCATGTAAGTTACTTTAAATCCATCATGACTGTCCTGGGCCGTGAAAACGAGTTACTCTGTCACACTTCCCAGCCTTACTGAAGGGGCCGGCAATAAAGTGGTTCAATTGCTTGAAGCCATGCTCCATCAACAACTTTAGAGAATTGGCTAGGAAGTTCATTGCTCGGTTCAAGAGTGCGATCGGGAGAAAAAAAAAATCTGACAGCCTATTTGTCATCAGACAAGGAAGGAACGAGTCCATTTGGGACTATTTAAAAGGTTTGATGAAGTAGCCATCAAGATCAAAGAACTAGACCATCAAATGGCATATAGTGCCCTGTGGAGCAACATCACACACAAGTGACTCCTGGAGGTCCTGCTCTTAGACAAACCGAAGACTTATGGAGCCTTGCTGTGCAAGTGCCAAAAACAAGCGAGCGTTTACGAAGTAATAGATACTCGGGTAAAAGCTAACAAGAAGCGCAAGTCGGACGGTGAGAGAGACAGGCACTTCAATACCCGGGAGAAAGGCACCAAAGGAAGATGGAGGAGAGACTCGGGATCTGGATAAGAATCCAACACCCCCCTCAACACCAAGCCCTTAGAATTCCTCATGCAAATCTGGGATAAGAAATCCTTGAAGTGGCCTGGAAAGATGCACTTCCGATTAGAAGATCGGCACATGAGTAAGTACTGCCATTTCCACAAAGATTATGGCCACAACACGGACGACTATTGTAGCCTCAAATCTGAAATTGAAAAATTAATACAAGAAGGAAAACTTAGTCAGTTCATCAAAGGCTCTGGGAGAAACCAAGAGAAGTCACCCAATCAACTAGCCCGGGCAAACCCTCAAAAAGCTAGAAAAGGGGAAGGAACGAGAAGAGACTCTGATGTACGTCTTATATGGGGGACCGACCGTTAAGTCGGTCAAGAAAGCAAAGCAAAAATCCCAACTAGTAGGAGCCATGCATTTGCCGAGGAAGAGGAGGAACCAATCTTGTCTCGAGCCAATCACTTTCATTGACAAAGACTTGGATGGGATAGCCACTCCTCACAATGATGTAATCATCATAAAAGTAAAACTAGCCAACTGGGAGGTTCATCGGGTCCTATAGACACCGGTTCCTCGGTTGATCTGCTATCATATGAAGAATTCAAAAGGTTGAAGCTAGAGGACGAGATGATTACCCCTTGCGCAACCCCCCTATTTGGGTTTGCAGGGTCTCAACCATAGCAGAAGGGACAATCTAGCTCGACCTTAGGATCGGGACATCACCTAAGGAAGCACTCATTCGAGTAAACTTCATGGTGGCCCGAGACTTATCAGCATACAATGTGATACTCGGACGGCCAACACTCAATATGTTGGAATCGGTGGTCTCACCCAGACACATGAAGCTCAAGTTCCCGACTGAGGCAGGAGTAGGCTAATGCAAATTTGACCAGTCCATGTGTCGGCATTGTTATGTCAACTACTTGAAAAAGAGGCGAAGGTCTGAAGGATCGGGAAATGCACTCACCGTCAAAATTCTAGATGACTTGGATGAAGACAACATGCAAAGAGCTGAGCTGGTAGAAAAACTAGATTGAATCCAATTACACCCAAACTCCTCAGACCGCGGGACAATGATTAGGTCTGAGCAGCCCAAACCCTTCAAACAAGAGTTAACCAGATTTTTGTGTGATAACTCATACGTCTTCACCTGGTCAGCAGAGGACATGTCCGGGATCTACAGACAGGTAGCTAAACATAAACTACGGATTCAGAAGGATGCTATCGGCTATTCCGGTCATCCAAAAGAGATGAAACTTCTCATTGGAAAAGCACAAAGTTATCAGAGTAGAGGTGGAGAAGCTAGAATGATCGGGCTCATATATATATGGTATTCTACATTATAGTATGACTTTTTTTTTTCTTTCTTTTTTTTTGGGGGGTATGTAACATTAGAGTGTGGTTATAGTACAAATAATACAAAAACAGTACAAAACGACATAAAAATCATATTAAATGATTTTATGTAGTATGGTTTGGGTATATACGTAGTACTGCACCCAAAACTGTTACCATATAACATACCTAGTATGAATCATTTATGAAACAATTTGGATTGGTACCATTTTATATGGGCAATTTTCCATACCAAATTGAAACCCATAATGTGGGTTCAAAAAATTTACTTTATGTTTTCTATAAAATCCCTTGAAAATGATGAGACCAGGTAAGAAAAAAATTCAAATCCTCTACCCATGTGGACAAGAAAATTTTAAATCCACTGTGTTCAATCTTAAAGAAAAATCTTCTCTTTTTAGTTAAACGATGATTCATGGTATTTTAGCTAATTTATACCAAAAGCAAACTATCTTACTTTGAGATTAGACATGTATAAAAAAATCTAACTATATGAATTGAAAATTTTTCTTTTCATATGGGTAAAAGATACAAATTCACCCCAATAAACTAAACAAATTTAATTTTTGAAATTTCATTCAAAATAATATCCTTTTTTCACTCCTTTGTGTTCAAAAATAATGGCAATTGTGTAATTGAGATATCTTGATATGCAATAAAATAAAAGCAACCACAAGTGGATAAACGATAATTTTCTAAGGAAAATGGCATGCATCATAGTTAAAGGAAATATAGAGTCGTGCATTCTATAATCTCTAACACTTCATTCTAATCGAATATTGGGAATACCATTTTTAAATTCAATATCCTAGCTAAAATTGTAGGAACAATAACGTGACATGTTTTTTTCTCTATCTCTAAATAATTAACAAAGTGAATAAAAACAAAGAATAATCCACCAACAGAAACATAAATCATAAAACCTAGATGCATGATGCAATAGATGAAGAAGCAAAGAACATAAGCGTCGTCAGATTCATCAAAGCAATCATTATCCATATTAACCAATGCCCCACTCTCATCATCGTCATCACTCAGGCCAAGAGTAAATATAGTCTTAGCTGTTAATAATCCAAAATAGAACTTCAATCAAGGCAGAATTGGTGAAGAGAGATAATTCTTGTTGTGTGCAAAGGAGATTGTGGGGCTTTACCAAACGTAAATTTCTTAGCTAAGGGAGATTGAAGCTGCTTGTCTTCATCTGATCCCTGCAAGATTCAGCAAGTATTATATCAAAGTACCAATAAAGTTTCAAATTAATAAAAATAATGCTCCTTAAGAACTTCATGAAATGAACCTTGGATAGATGATAAATACTAAGAATCATAAGCGAAAGGCCATATAAAGTTTTTCCTTTTTTCTCTTCTAATAAAGAATCTTCATTTTCGGGAAGAATGCAAACAACCAAGATTTACATTAAATATTAGAGATCTCAAATGGAACACAATAGATCAAAGCCCATATAAGAATTACAGAGATGATTAGAAGAAAAGGCATTTGCAAATTAAAATTTCATAAAATGCCATTGAAGCATTCACATATTGGATACCTTCTTGATCCACTGAATATCACTTTCGTCCAGGCCTTTTGTGAACATTCTATTAAGCTTGAGAGGGCGATAGATAAAATAAAACAAAATAAAAAAGAAGTGCAAATGCACGTCACTTATTGGAGGATGGATATGCAGTTGTTTTACCAAGTTTTGTACCTATGTCCCGTAAGTCAACTTTTCAAACAGGCAATGTTCCGAGCTATTACCAACCCAGCTGATGTACAATAATTTAAATCAGGAGTTTACCATTTAAAATTTTTAGTCATGTATATTCCTGATGGCTACAAATAGAACATATTATGAATTGTCATTTTTTGCCAGACTGGAACCTTTCACCACCGCCAGCTTGTAATTTTACTAATAAGTGAGCTAAGTTAGTGGCATTCATAAGACACTTTGTATTTACAATCAGGGTTAAATTGGATTTTGTAATTGCAGTTCAGTTTGAACAAGGAAAGCTTTTGAACGTTGTAAGTGGAAGTTCCATTAGAAAGTTCTACAACTAAGGGTCAGTTTATTTCTGGGGTAATGTGTGTTGTGAAGTCTTGCCTTGTGTAAAAACTAAAAAGTTATTGTTCCTTTTAAGGACCGGTTCTTGGATTCTTTGATGAACGCATGAAACTGAAAGCTAGGAAAAAAAGATTCAGGGGCGTGTGCATGGCTCAGGTTGCTGCTAGAACTTGAATCAGAACTGGTGTTGTTTTACCATGAAAGGATTAAAGCTGTGAAGTGTAGTGTCATTGAGGTCATGGTTTCAACATCGGTGCCATTTAATGGCTCTAGCAGTGCTTATTGCAACGTCCATGTGATTGGAGTTCTGGTGTTATAAACTCATCTAACTTCTTTGCGTGTTGCTAATTTACTTGAAGGCAAGCAGCAACACTGCAATGCGAAATTCTTAGGATCTACAATCTTTGTAGATTACCAGCCACAATTATCCATTGAAAGAAAAGCTCGGAAAGACTAATTACCATTACATTAATATCTGAAACATTGTGTGCAATTAATGGATATGTACAATTAATGTGTTTTATTAAGTTGCTTTGAACCGGTAAAACAAAATGGAGAACACATTCAGCATGATTTTAAACTCCAGCTCCAGCTCTTTATTCAGTATGAACTCCAATGGTGGTCTTGTCATGCTACATCAACCATATTTTATTGCACATCCACAATATATTTGAACTATTTTACAATTTTAAATGAAATTAAACAATGTAAGACTTGATTTTAAACCAATTAAGCAGCCCTGGATCTATCTGCAACCTCAAATTGTTTCCCTGAAAAGAAAACAAAGTTGAAGGCCATTAGGATTATCTAATATAATCATACAGCAAATATCTGTGATAGGTACAACAACAACAACAACAATAAGCCTTGTCCCAACTAAATGGGGTCGGCTATATCACTTATGGGAGCAACTCCCAGCCCAACTCTAATATGATCGTTTCTTATCTTATCCATCCTAGTTTTGCCACTCATCCATCTTAGCATCCTCATTTCTGCTACACTGAGTTTATCTATATGATTCTTTTTAACAGCCCAACACTCTGCACCGTACATCATAGCTGGTCGAACAACGGTCCTATAAAATTTTCCTTTAAGCTTTAATGGAATACGCCGATCACATAAGACCCCGGACGCACCTCTCCACTTCATCCACCCTATTTTAATTCTTTGGGAAACCTCATCTTCCAAATCACCTCTTTTACTTATGATTGAACCTAGGTACCTAAAACAATCACTCTGAGAAATCTCTTTATCGTCAAGTATCACCACCTCATCATCTGGCCAATCATGACTAAAGTTACAAACTAAATATTCTGTCTTCCATCTACTAAGTTTAAAGCCTTTTGATTCCAAAGCTAATCTCCATGATTTTAATTTGGTATTAATCCCCACTTGGGTCTCATCAATCAACACAATATCATCCGCAAAAAGCATACACTAGGGGACCTCATCTTGAATGTCTTTGGTTAATTCATCCATTACCAGTGCAAATAGATATGGGCTTAAAGTTGACCCTTGATGTAGCCCAACTGTTATCGGGAATTCATTACTTTGTCCCCCCACTGTTCTAACGCTAGTCACCGAACCATCATACATATCCTTAACTATATCTATATATTTACTTGCAACACTTCTTTTCTCTAGTACTTGCCAAATTAACGCTCCAGGGACTCTATCATAAGCTTTTTCTAGGTCAATAAATACCATATGAAGATCTTTCCTACATTCTCTATACCTTTCCATAAGTCTCCTAATTAAGTAAATAGCCTCCGTTGTAGATCTTCCTGGCATAAACCCAAATTGGTTCTCCGTAACTGTAGTTAAGTGTCTCAAACGGGTTTCAATTATTCTCTCCCATAATTTCATTGTATGGCTCATCAATTTAATGCCCCTATAGTTATTACAACTTTGAATATCTCCTTTATTTTTGTAAATTGGAACCACAACACTTCTCCTCCAATCATCTGGCATTTTCGCTGTGCTCATAATCTTATTAAACAACTTAGTCAACCAAACTAGTCCATGGGTTCCTAAGCTCTTTCATACTTCAATTGGGATTTCATCAGGACCTTGTGTCTTGCCGAGTTTCATCCTCTTTAAAGCTTCTTTTACTTCGGACATCGAAATTCTACGTATATAAGTTCGGACCTTGGTGCCTTGGTGAAAAGTGTAATCGTCCGAAACATAAGTGCTTGAAGAATGCTCATTTAGTAAACTAGAGAAATAGGTTTCCCATCTTTTCTTAATATCCTCCTCACAAACTAATACTTTACCATCTCCATTTTTAATACATCTAACATGGTCAAGATCTCTACTCTTCCTATCCCTCATCTTAGCTATCTTATAAATAGATTTTTCCCCTTCCTTTGTGCCCAATTTATTATACAACTCTTCATATTTCCTTTCCCTTGCTTTTCTTGCAATTTTCTTAGCTTCATTTCTATCCAACCTCTACCTATGAAGATCCTCAACATCTTTAGTTCTTTGCCATGCCTTAAAACTAGCTTTTTTATTCCTAATGGCAACTTGAACCTCACTATCCCACCACCACGTCTCTCTATAAGAATGAGTCTTTCCTTTTGATTCACCTAGAACATCTTTAGCCACCTTCTTAATACACATAGCCATCTCATTCCACATTGCATTGGTATCCCCTTTAAAATCCCATTTTCCTTGTTTGACTACTTCATTAATGAAGGATTTAAAGTACTCTCCTTTCAAATTCCACCATCTTATTTTGGGATAGTTTACCTTGGACCTTTTATGTGTTCTTGGGACTAAGCACATATCCAAGACCACAAGTCTATGTTGTGCAGTTAAGCTTTCCCCCGGTATCACCTTGCAATCCTTGCACAACAATCTATCAGTCCTTCTAGTTAGGAAAAATCTATTTGGCTTCTATGCTGTCCACTTTTGAAAGTAATTAAATGTTCATCTCTCTTTTTGAAGTAAGTATTTAATATAGATAGATCAAAAGCAGTAGCAAAATCCAAAATTGAAATCCCCTCCTCATTCCTTTCTCCAAAACCATATCCTCCATGAACACTCTCATATCCTCTTTGATCTTTTCCAATATGTCCATTTAAATCACCTCCTATGATAATCTTTTCTCCTTGACGAATTCCTTGCATTAATCCATCCATACTTTCCCAAAATTCTAGCTTTAGACTTTCATTTAATCCTACTTGAGGTGCATATGCACAAATTATATTTATGCATTCTTTCTCCATTACCAGCTTGATAGCAATAATCCTATCACCCACTCTTTTAACATCCACCACATCATTTTTTAAATCTTTATCCACTATTATAGCCACTCCATTTTTATTTGTTTTATCCTCAGTATACCAAAGTTTAAAGTCATCCAACTCTTTGGCTTTTTTACCCCTCCATCTAGTCTCTTGGATGCAAGCTACATTAATCCTTCTTCTCCTCATAACATCAATCAATTCTAAGCTCTTACCAGTTAAAGATCCTATGTTCCAAGATGCCAATCTAATCCTACGCTTATGGACTAGCTTCTTTACCCGCACTCGTCCACGGCGCGGGAACCCTTGCCTACTTATCACCGCATCCGGGCGCCGATGCGACGCGTCGCTTACAGGGGACGCCCTAGCTAACCCTTGCCCACTTATCACTACACCCGGGCCATAGTGTAGCGCGTCGCTTCTTTTGTCGGGGAACGCCCTAGCATAGCTTTTATCATATAAGGTCGAATCCATGAAAAAATTTAAAACCCTGATCAAGTAGAGTGAGAGTTTGTTGCAGCACATAAGAAAGATAAACTCTCCAAAAAAGTATAGACAAATAGTTCAGAGAAAAGAGGAATAATTTAATCTAGGAGGCCTAGCCATGAGAAGTAAATTAAACAGAGCATTGTCAATGACTATGATAGCTCCATATGTCCCCATAAAACACTGTAAATAGATTGACAGAAATCCATAATTCCACACTTCCATGTCTAAATATTTTACAGAAAATGGTCTTAAGAGCAATAGAAATTGTAACGGATTAAAAACGGCATGTCCAGTGCAGCAGTGCATGTGTGAGACATAGAAATATAAGTACCTCATAATGGTGTAGGTTACATGAGAAAAATCTGCAAAAATTCACCCATTTCCATGCTCCCTACTAAAACGACAGTCTTGGATATGTGAATCATAGAGTTGGATTAAGATATTGATTATTGAACAATCAAATGGTAATTAGCAATAAACCCTTCATGAAATATAAGAGCAATCAAATTTTATAAAAAGCTTACTTCCTGTACTTCCCAATGAATGCCTCACCTCCTTTACATACTACTGAATCTCTATTACCTCCTCCCACATGATCCACCCTTTAAGTTCCTGAGAACTAGGAGTATTATAGGCAATAGTACCACTACCTAGGATATCACTTACCATTCTCCAGAAGCTAAGTGACTTGGCCAAGATGAAATCAATACCAGTTTCATAAAAGAATCTGCCAATGGACCTCTGAGCATTCCTTGACAAGTTTTGCATTCCATCTTCACTCTTTGTCACCAGAAAGGAATCTCCCCTTGTGTGGGTTCTTCCGGATCTTCCTCATGCAGATGGTCCACTGATACATGCTGTCTCTTCCCCAAGACACTGTTCTGTCACTCCTTTCAACAGAATCCCACCAAGCAAAAGCATGAACGTGCAAAACATGCATGTAGAAACAATAGATCTTATAGGAATTTCATTCCTAAGGCCCAGGGGCTCGCTTTATTGAAGGCACGCTTTAAAAGTTTTGTTGCCATGACACACCCCAAAACCCTTCTTATGAAACAGGCATTAGTAAAAGAAAGGATTGGTATGAGATAATTGTCAACTTCAGTGAAAGGGTAGGATTTGCTAGAACCTTAAAAAAGACGATGGAGCATATGGATCATGATGGAGGCTGTCAAAGCCATTGCTGGGTAAACCCAACAAAACCCAATTTTTTGTGTATGAATGAATTATGGCACTTTGATTTCCTCAGTAGCCTATGTTAAGTCTGAAAAATGATTACCTGAAAAAGGGAGAGAGAGAAGAAGATAAAACAAAAAAGACATATGCAATTGAGGGAGAAGGAATGATAGAATAAAAGAAAATGCCTTTTCTTCCCCCCCCCCCCTTAATTTCTTAGTGGAATCTGCATTTTAACAGTGCAGCAGTGCATCAATCTTACACACCCAAAATTAGCATAATCCTCTTGACTCAAATATGCAACAGTTTTACTGCCAACTCCTTACACATAGGTTCCATTGAACCTTCCATCACATATTATCAATAATAGTAATGAAAGAATGCAAAGAAAAACTCTAATTTTGATAAATAGGTTGCTTACTTGATGGGTAAGTCTTATGTATTTATAAATAAACATGGCTATTGTACAAGATTCGTTTACAATATTTAAATTTGAATTCAAAAACTTGATTTCAAAAATTGAATTCAAACCATAAGAGATCCGTTATGGTCTTTCATCCCCCCTCAAACTCTGCATTGGCAGGTGCAAGAGTTTGTCTCTATGCTTGAAGAAAGCTTGTGATGTTAAGCCCTTAGTAAACACATCTGCAATTTGATCATCTGATCGAACAAAGTGCACTTTTATGGTGCTGTTCTGAACCAAGTCTCGAACAAAATGATAGTCCACTTCTATATGTTTTGTGCGAGCATGTAGCACTGGATTTGCAGCCATTTGTGTTGCAGACATATTATCACAATAAATGTCCATTCCTCTTGGAAGTTGTACTTGCAAATCACGTAGAACATAAGAAATCCATAGTAATTCAGATGCTGTGACAACAAGGGATTTGTACTCAGCTTCCGTACTTGATCTAGATATTGTAGGTTGTTTCTTGGAAGACCATGATAACAAATTATCCCCAAGAAAAGTGCAAAACCCACTAGTTGATCGGCGTGTGTCTGGACATCCTGCCCAATCTGCATCAGTGTAAGCAGCTATGAAAGAAAGTTGGGTTGGTTTCAAGGGAACACCAGCACCAATAGTGTGCTTGACATAACATAAAATACGTTTTGCTGCTTGTAAATTTACAAACTTGAATTCAAAAATTGAATTCAAACCATAACAGATCTGTTATGGTCTTTCAAGTAACAGTAAATCTTTTAAATTTGGCCACAAAAAAAAGGAACAGTAATAGGTATTTTCCTTAGTCTCGGTTGTAAAAAATGTGCAAAGCCTATGCTAGTATCAATATCAGGTGACTGAAGAAAGGTATTTCAATATCATTTATATCAGTCTCATCAAACCCTCTAACAGCCAAAATTCAACCAAAAATAAGATGTGAGGATTTGTTTCCAAATCATACACCATAAGCCAGGAAATTAATTCAGCTTTCACTCTGGAGGAATTAACTAATCCACATCAAATCATTCAGTGATGTAGAAGCACATCTTGGAAATCCCCCTGTTTTCCTGCTTCTGGCTAGGAGGTCCTTGCAAAAGGTTTTGGAAACTTCTCAGCTTACCAATTAGTCAATGCAAAGACAGTTAATTGTAAGTTTTCTCTTTTTTGATAGGAACAACCATGGATCACTCTAACGGTAACATCTTCAATTTGATTGTAATTTCAGTTCTTCCCTCTGAAGTATTTCATCTTTGCATATGGCCTCCTTCACCTTCCTTCTTCTCCATCCCATCTTTCCATTCCAAAATTGCAGATGCATAGAAGTGTCAAACAAAAATGTAACTAACTCTACATCTAAGATCATTGAATATAAAATCGAATACAAATACAAAACAAAACAAAAAAAAAAAAAAGAAGAAGAAGAAGAAGAAGAAGAAAGAAAGAAAGAAAGAAAGAAAGAAAGAAAAGAAGAAGAAGAAAGAAAAGGGGAGAAAAAGAGAAAGATAAATAAATTGAGAAAGAGTAACTAATTGTAAAGTATATTGTTTTCCAAATTTTCTTAACCCACGCATATAGAAAGGGAAGAGAATAAATAGGAAGAAAAGAAGGAGAGAGGAGATAGGAGAGAAAAAATAGAGATTGAAGAGTTAGTTTTTAATTAGGAATGAAATTTTGAATACATAATAAGATTCTTTTTTCAAAAATTTCCTTAACCCACCTTTATAGAAAGAGAAGAGAATAATTAGGAAGAAAAGATGAGAGAGAAGAGAGGAGAGAATAAATCGGGATTGAGGAGTTAATTTAGGAATAAAATTTTGAATACCTAATAAGATTTTTTTTCAAAAATTTCTTTAACCCACGTTTATAGAAAGAGAAGAGAATGAATAGGGATTGAGGAGTTAGTTTTTAATTTAGAATGACATTTATGCCCACTATTTTACCTTTAAAAACTGTTCTCAATATTTGGAAGGGGCCAAATAGTGACATTTCACATGTGGGAAGAGAAAAAACTGAGAAAATTATGGAAAATAAGAGAATTAACATTATTTTTAAAAAATCCATGGCCCCTCGGCCCCTCTATAAGTCCGCCGCTGCAATCCGGAAACCAATAAATCAGTGAAAACATTCAAAAGAATCCAAATTTTGAGTTCCGTAGCAAATTCGAAGAGCTAATAAGAAACTCCTCCGTTGAAATTCAAAAAATAATGTAGAAAACGAACATAGAGAGTGGATTAATACCTTGAAAACCCTTGACAGCCCGCTTTATTTTCTTGGCACATCCTTCGCAATGCATGTCGACCTTCAAAACCGCCATTATCTAGGAGCACTGGAGAAAGAGTAACATTGGCACTTTGAATTAAAACAATTAACATTGTCTATGCTCTTGCTCGTGACAGACCATCACAAGCGTGTATATTCCGTCCATTAAGCTTCTGAGATCATGGTTAAGAGAAGAAGAAACAGAGAAGACGAATTTTAACTGATAAAGAATGCAGAAGAGAATAACTAATATAGAACGAGAGTGAACCGGAGGAAAATACCTAACGGTCGACGAGTTTGAGACGAAATACAGAAATTGAAGGTATACAGCCTTTCCGAATATCAATTTGCAGGAGATTTCTTAAATATTATATGGAACAGCTCCACCATCCGAGCGCCTAAACCCTATAATATTGAAACTTGAAAGTGAGAAAGACGTTCGAACCTCTAGAAATTCTAACACATGAATTGCTGTTGAACCTCTGTAGAGGTAAATTCTGCAATAATCCAAATTCTAACACATGAATTGCTGCTTGACCCTCGTAGATGTAAATTCTGCAATAATCCAAAGCTGGGAATTCGGAAAAATTAGAAGAACGGGAAGAGAAAGATTGAGAGAGAGATTTAGAGAGATCGAGAGGGATTCAGAGAGAGTTCGAGAGGGAGAGAGATATAGAGAGTGACAGACTTTGAGAGAGGTCGTCAGAGAGATTTAGAGAGAGAGGTCGTCAGAGAGATTTAGAGAGAGATTCAGAGAGAGTTCGAGAGGGAAAGGGATATAGAGAGAGACAGACTTTGAGAGAGATTGAAAGAGGTCGAGAGATAAATCGAAATAGAAATTAAGAGAGGGACTAAAATTAATGACAAATTAATAATAATTTATGACTAAAATGTCTAAATTATCCTTGTCAAAATAAGTAAAGAAATAGCAAATAGTAAAACATTATTGGTATTTAGAACAATGATAAGGATAGAAAAGGACAGAAAAAGATTTGCGAAAAAGGTAGAGTACATGCTTTTATTATAGAAGTATGATATATATATATATATATATATATATATATATATATATATAATTGAAATGTCTGAGAGGGATGCCTTTACCCAATTACGGTGGAGAACTCAAATGACATGCATCAGAGCCGTGAGGGAAGAGTAACTGAGACTACCCAGAGGAGTATGGTGTTCTATCATAATGCGTGTTTGCCACTAGAGACCAACATATATAGAGTTAGAAGCATACTTGCATTCATTGTTTCATATCATTTACATCTTGTTTGTTCCGAACTGCTTGTAGTGGTTCATTGTGATTGAGCTACTTGCTGAGTTTTGTTGAGCTCACCCTTCAGGGGGATATGTTTTTAGATTCTGTTACAAGTATTTATGACTGTGAGAGCTAGAACTACGAGGCCACGTTGAGTGACTCGTATCACATGCAAGATCTTGGCGGTGACGAACATAACAGTGAAAATTTCCCATGTGACCATGGAGCATATCAGGATT
Source organism: Hakea prostrata (assembly GCF_041222555.1). Lineage (NCBI taxonomy): Eukaryota > Viridiplantae > Streptophyta > Magnoliopsida > Proteales > Proteaceae > Hakea > Hakea prostrata. Next base: position 239,377 of record NW_028291160.1, read on the forward strand.
AGCCCTATCTTGGAGCTAGTGCATCCGTTTTTGGATACGGAAGTCTTTGAATTTAGAGATACACTAATTGAGATTATGAAGTTGTATGAATGGGATAGTCTTATTCTTGTTCTTAGTTTATTTCAATTGTAATAGATTTAGAGTTACTTTTGAGTTTTGATCTACTCTTCTGCATTTGACCTATAGAGTTATTTTCCGTTATACTCTATAGTTATTCTTTGATTGGTATCATTTTATTCCGCACTCTGATTATACTTCTAGATTTATTCTTTGATTTGTTTCTTAATTTATTCATACATTGGCTACTCTTTGCTCGTGATTATGTTATTGTGTAATGTGGGTATATGATCGCCGTAAAATTGACCATGGGACTTGTGGATCACACCTCTGGGTATCGCGGTTAGGGTACTGGCTAGGGGGATGTGACAACCTAACTTTGAAATTCCCCGTGATCTTGATGCAGAAATCCATATTGTAGGTCCGAAAACCTGGAGTGCGGGTAGAAGGCAATTGTGGGCCATCCAAATAGATACAATTGGAATGGACCACAACCAATGGAGGTGGATGGTGTTCTTGATGAAGCTAGAGAATTGTTGAAGTTTGGAAGAAGATCTTACTCGAACACTGATAGATATGGAAGGTGGATCATGAGTTCAATGGCGACACGTTTGGAAGGTCCTAGAGACCAAGTCCCCCCCCCCCAAATGTGGTTTAAATATTGGAGAAGACCCAAGGGAAGAACCACCCCCAAAACCGCCCAGGATTAATTTCAGGGGTTTGAGTCGGTTGGGGTATGGGTCTCCCGAGCGACCCCTACTCACTACCCGTGAGCAAATTTTGGTGTTTTAAACCCCTATTTAATGGTTTCTTCGAACTAATACATGTTATTTCACTCATAAGCCATCAGAGAATGTCAGAGAACTTGTGGCAAAGAGGGAGAACATTGTGGAGATCTTCCAAAGAGCTTTCCATTCCTCAACTGAACTTTTTTTAAGGTTAGTATAGTCTTTCTTCTTCTAATTATGTTTCCTTCTTGTTCTTCGCTATTACAAAAACCTTGTGGGTTTTTGTTTGAAAGAGACCCAAACCCCATCCCTATCTTGTTGTAGAGTGATTTCCCAATCACTCTACTTCATCCATTTTTTTTTCCTTTTTCGAATAGATTTCGAATAAGATCTAAATTAAGATTCAATAGTTTTTTGTTTTGAATAGATAATTTGAATGTCTATCAATGTTAGAACTTGTTCTTAGATGATTTTAAAGTTTTCTATTTGCTTTGATTGAGTTTTAGAATCAAATCTCGAAGCCTATTGTGTTATGCTCTGAATTATAAATTATGATTGTTTACATGAATTATTGGTGCCTTGTTGTGTCAAAATAAAGATGGACTTGACCTAGGGTTGTGGTACAACCATTGTCCTAGGAACCTTAGTATGGACATGTTACATAAAATGCATTCTTAGGATGTCTTTTGCATGGTTAGGAATACCCCTAACATGTTATGACTTTATTGGCATGGGAATTGAGGCCAAGTGACCCATGGTAGCGGTATTTGGTTAGTGGGCACCCAAGAATGCGAAAAACATGAGGGAACATAACATTCCGGTGAGGGCCATTCATTGGTAGGGTTGCATACAATAGGCTTGGGCTCGTGGGCGCCTAAGAAGGCGAGAAACATGAAGGGATACTAGAGCTCCCGCCCATTTTATGTGGATGACCAATAGGGTTACGGGAGCATAGTCTTAGTTGGTTGGTGCCATAAGATACATGAACCCTAGACTTGGGAGGATACTGAACCAAGAAGGCAAGAAGCATGAGGGGAGGTATCTGAACCTTGAGTAATATGTTAAAATAGATGACTATGCATTGGGCTAGGATTATCCCTGAAACGTGCTAGTACTCAGACCAATGGAGTGGTGAGAGAGTGGTGACCTAAACTCCGACCATGGTGATGATCAAAGAGGGATGACTTTACTCCTTACCCAGGATCTTAAGACCGGTAACCAACCCATGAGAGATCACAGTGACAAGACCTATTCAGAGGAGACTGGTGTCATATCTTAATGTGTGTCTACCTAGATAGAGACTTGCACTAGCTAGAGTATAGGAGCATTATCACATGTCATTGCATAATCATGTCTTCTCATATTATGTTAGCATACTACTGTTATCACTTATTGTTTAAATTAACATATGCATATGTATATGAATTACTCGTTGAGTTCTTCGGAACTCACCCTCGTGGATACATGCTTTAGATTTTGTTGCAGATCCATAAGCCACGGAAATTCAAGAATATGAAACACCAGCGACCGATCTGTACTATGAACCGGAGCACAGGGATGACGACATGCATGATGACACGAGTGCATACTACGACGACACATACCGTGATTAGCCCCACGCTTCAAAAGATAGAGACAATTTGAGGGAGTGAACATTTGGAGTTTCATATTTACCATTTAGTTAAAGATACCTACCTAATATAATTCCTTAGGAGATTGATTCATTCCTTTGCAGTTAGTTTTCCTTCGAGAATTTGTTTGATAGTTTTAAACTTCACTTATACTTATTTGTTTGGAGATCCTTCTAAGATCCTTGGTTACTTGTAATTTCATTCTTTAATATTAAAACATTTGATTTATTCTTGCTTATGATTATGTTATATGTGAAATGGTATGTGATGTGAATGAAACCAGATCTTGTGACTATGGATCACTCCCTCAGGTATTCGGGTAAATGGATACCCATTGGGTGGCTGTGATACTAACCATGTATCTAAACTTCCTAAATAGTAGCTAATGTGCCATGCAAGGTTGGTTGAGTGGTAAAAATTCATACTTCTTAGTGGAGAGGTCTTGGGTTCGACCTTTGCGGAGGGCATTTCATTTCCAGTATTAAAAAATCACCAGTACCATAAAAAAATAAGGGTAATTTTCATCTGGACCCCCTGAAGTTTAGCAAAAACTGTTAGTTTAATAAATTTTGTGACAAATAACTCCCTCTCAAACGTAAGTGAATATCCTGGTAATCCACTGGTGAGACAGCCGGGAGAGCTGCCGCAGACGCTTCCATACATACCTACAAGAAGAGAAGACGAAGACGAGCTCGGAGAAGAAGAGGAAAAGCATGAAGATGAAGAAAGAGAGAAAACGGAAGTAGCAGCGACAATTGCTGAAATGGGACAATTTCAAAATCACTCAAATGAACTAAGCAGAGAAGAGATATTTCCACCTCCTTCCTCCTCCAGTCCAGAAACCCTAGAATCTCTACATGTTGATGAAAAAGAAGAAGAAAAAAAATGCACTCTTACCTTCTCAAACACAAACTCTTTTCTTTCCCATTGAAATACATCTTAATAAATTCTGATTTTGGTTCCTTTTTCTATTAATAGACTAAAGGGAAGGGAACACAGATGTTGCATCGAATTGGCTTCCATGAAATTCGAAGTCATGCATTGAGAATTCAGACTAGATGCACTCTCTCCACCCCTGGAAATCTATGCAGCCGCGACTGTTTCTCCTTTACTGGAGGAAGATTCCGATCCGGTCGTATTTGGAGAATCCTTCTTTGACGCCACTGTGCACTTCTCCTTCCTCTCATCTTTGTTCATTTGCTGCTGCCGACACTTCGAGCTGCAGAAGGCGCTGTCCCCTCTGCAAAATTCACGTCACCCACTTTTTGTAAGTCACAAACACGATACCATTAAATGGGTTTTACGTTTTGAGTAATAGAGAATCAAGATTAAAAAAGAATTCAGTTCTCTCAAACAATATTCTTCAAAGAAGCAGAGGAGTGTAGGATTACGACAGACCCTGTACATGTAAGCAGGGAAAATAAATAAATGGAAAAAAGAGAGGGTATTTTCGTCACCAAAATTATTAAACTAATGGTTTTCTGTTAAGCTTGTCCTTATTTAGTCATTTATTGAAACCACAGGGGAGCCATATACAAAAGAAAACTTGAACTGGACTAAAAGTGACCTGGACCAAACCTCAAGGGGTCCAGATGAAAATTACCCAAAAAATAAAGCAGCTAATGGATGCACTAAAGGCACCAAAGACAATGGACTAGACCATAGCCGCTGATGTATAAGGCTAAAAATACCAACCTATGCATTCCTCATGTCAAAATCACACAATTTATCATATCACACCATGTAATTAAGTAAAGAACAATCACAAATGTTCATGATTCACATATTCTAAATAATCATGCATAAACGGTACTTATTGTAAGAATATTTCTATCCAAGATTGCATAGATCGACTAAAAACACCTTAGTATGATAATGACACAAGATGATGATGAACATACCTTTCTAGGATTCATTGGAGACGAAGCGCAGCGGAATATCTTCTTTATGTCTCCCACTAGGAACGAACTTGAGGTGGAAGTTGATTCTATGATCAACTTGATGTTGGATCTTCTCCTCTAAACTCCTCCCTGTTCATTGGCTTGATGGTATATCCTTTCTGACTAAGCAGATGTGATTATGATTAGGATTAGAGGAGGGACCTAGCATCCTTTATATAGGCAAATCCATTAGATCGTCCATCAAGATCTAACGGTCCCTATTAGCCCACATTAGCCAGTCTATATAAGAGTTTTAGTAACCGTATATTACCCATATCATACTAATAAGAAACCAAATCAAAGTGTAACACAATCGATAAAGTCTATCTTATTGTTGGGTTTGGGTGTCTTGTATTTTGTGGGCCCATATAATTATGGTTTTTTGTTGTATTTGTAATTGAAACAGGGTTTGAGTCAATTACTAGTACTGGGTTAAACTTGTAATTACATTGGGATTAGGGTTCTAGGTTTCCCTATAAATAGTCTATGTGGGATAACCTATAGGCATCAATCTCTGTAGGGGATTGGGGAATCAATCCCTGTAGGGGATTGGGGTACCCATCCTGATAAGGATGGAGGGCAAGCAAAGGGTAGCACTTTGTGGGTGTGAGAGTGGTGTGAGGTTTCCTGGAAATAGTGAAACTCCTTTTCTCTCTAGTGGACTTAGGCATGGTTTTGCCGAACCACGTTAAAAAAAAATTCCCTAATCTCCTACAGAGATTGATGCCTATAGGTTATCCCACAGAGACTATTTATAGGGAAACCTAGAACCCTAATCCCAATGTAATTACAAGTTTAACCCAATACTAGTAATTGACTCAAACCCTGTTTCAATTACAAATACAACAAAAAACCATAATTATATGGGCCCACAGAATACAAGACACCCAAACCCAACAATCTCCACCTTGGCTAGAATTCTGTAAACCACCTTGAAGAAAACCGTTGATGATGTCTCTCTGCAATCACTAGTCTCTGTGTATCCACCACACCTTACAACATGGCCCACATCCCCTCCAAGGATGCTTTTGTTACCGCCATCACTAAACCAGCATGGCGCACACCCTCCACCTGGGGTGTCTCGTACAGCTCATTGCCGCTATACACGCATGACCTACATCCCCTCCAGGAATGCTTTTGTTACCGCCATCACTAAACCAGCATGGCACACACCCCCACCTGGGGTGTCCCGTACAACTCATCACTGCTATACGATGTGACGTGGCTCCATCCCTCTTGTCCCAACCGACTCCGAGAGATCATTGCCACTCACCAAATCCAAAGCGAAAGTCACTCGCTTCTTTCCAAATTTGCCCTTGTTTTGCGCCTGAACAACCTGCAAATTCTGTCTACTGTACCCCTTGCCAAAGTGTCAACTGGAGCTCCACCTGTTTTAACACTCCCTGCAAGCCTGTACAGTTTACCTAATCTGTAGCTTTCGTACCCATCAATCAACTGAAAGAACCTCACCATTGATCTCCATACGAACTCACAAAATCAATACCAACAGAGCAAAATCTCCTCGATCCGTCACTTCCACTAAGTCCAGAACGCCCAAAAACTTTAGGAACACTTAACTCTGTACAAAAAAACCTTCACACAAAATCATGTGGAAACAATCTGTACGATACGATCTGATAATAAAAAAAACAAAAAAAATATCCCCCTCTTTTTTTTCGTCTTTTTCTCCAACCAACGGAACCCTTTTCCACTTAGCTTTTTTTTTCTCTACGGTTCTTCCACGTTCCACTTCTCAGTTTTAAATGTTTATTTTTCTTTTTCTTTAAACCAATGTAATGAGTATTACATTAAAACCAAGGAAAAATAATAAAAAAAAAACTTAAAAAAAAAAACCTTTTCTTCCTCACGGTCGACACCTTTCCACCGCTCAAACTTTTTTTTTTTTTATTCTTCTTCTTTGATCCAATACCCTCAAAGCATAAGAAAAATAAAAAAGATAAAAAAAAAACTTAACATTCGATCAATCCGTCGAAGCCTTCTCCGTTCTCCTGGCACCTATCCTCTTCTTTCTGAATCTTCACACACCTCTGACGACGATCCACTGAACCTTGCTCTGATACCATTTATTAGGGATAATGGATGCACAACCATGAACAGAGAAGAACACAAGCAAAGCACACAAGGGAAATTTAACGTGGTTTGGCAAAACCATGCCTACGTCCACCAGAGAGAAAAAGAGTTTCACTATTTCTAGGAAACCTCACACCCACAAAGTGTTACCCTTTGCTTGCACTCCATCCTTATCAGGATGGGTACCCCAATCCCCTACAGGGATTGATTCCCCAATCTCCTACAGAGATTGATGCCTATAGGTTATCCCACAGAGACTATTTATAGGGAAACCTAAAACCCTAACCCCAATGTAATTACAAGTTTAACCCAGTACTAATAATTGACCCAAACCCTGTTTCAATTACAAATACAACCAAAACCATAATTACATGGGCCCACAGAATACAAGACACCTAAACCCAACACTTATGTGGAATATTTAATTAATATTCTAACACTTATAGCAACGAACTTTCGTTCCTTGGTTGAAACCAACACCTTTTAGTGAAGAGGTCGTGGGTTCGACTCTCGCTGAGGCAATATTAATATCCCCATTCACAGGCTTAATAAAGCCCCTTTGTACCAAAAAAATAAAAAAATAAAAATACAACCAAACGTTTGTTCTTTTCATAATTTAGAAGCAAAGTACAACCAAAAGTTGGGTAGGTTGTATTTTCTTCCATTAAACTTTGTTTTAACATGGTATCAGTTACCAGGTTTGAATCTTCCAACCTATGATCATCTCCTCTGCTTCACAACTTCTTCTACCGATCCTTCTCTTCTTCTCCTCAATGTCTGCGTCCCTCCCATCGTTTCAGCAACATCTTTCCCTTAAACTTACTCCTGAAAACTCTCTTACGGAAGACTCAAATAGTATCTATCTTAAATTCTCAAGATCTTCTCAGTTATGTTGAAGGAACCATACCATGCATGCCCAGCAACCACCATCACCTATCTGAAACTTCAACTATTGTTGATAATTCGGCTTACTTAGAATGGTTTCGAAAAGATCAGCATGTTATGAGTCTTATTATTTCTAGCTTGTCCTCTGAAACACTACCTTACGTTGTTGGTCTTTCTACATCACCTGCTATTTGGGATGCCCCGGAAATCGCATTTGGTACTCTCTCCCATACCAGTATATTGCAGTTACACATGCAACTTCAGAATACATCCAAAGGTGACAAATCGTTCTCTGAATATCCAAGAGAACTGAAGATAATTTCAAATCAACTAGCGGCTGCCAACAAATGAATGCCATCATCTTCAAAAACTTTGGCCAAGACTGTTAGGTTTATCCTAGCCAATATATGGGTTTGGATTAATTACTGGGGTTAATAATTGATGGGTCTCAACAGATCGGGTCTATGCACTGCCATTAGGTTTGAGATGGGCCAAACTGGTCCATTGTGTAAGTGGACTAGGGTTTGTGATTGCTATTATAAATAACTATGATGAGGTCCCTCCAATCTTTCAAGTTCTTTTGTTGTCTTCTCTCTACACGAAAAGAGGTACGGTAGAAAGACGAAGAGATTGGAGAAGGCTTCATCTGTATGCCTAATACTTCCTAATAATATTATCAGGGGCGGACCCAGGATTCAAAAGTGGGGGGGCCGAAGAATAAAAGTCCAAATAACCTTTCCGTTGGGAAGCACTAATGCTTATTTTGTAGGGCCCATTATTGATAATAATTTTTTTTGACAAATATAGATAAATTAAAGCCAAAAAAAAAAATGAATTCAACCCTAGAAAGTCATACGCAAACCAAAATTTTCTTTGTTAGTAGATGCAAACCAATGGTAGTTTTACCTTACTAACTATAGATATTTTATTCACAGTATAAAATCAAATAACAAAAATTGTAGAAGAAATAAAGAAACAAATAGTATAAAATCAAATAAAAATAATAAAAAAATAGAAACGATAAATAAATTGAGAAAGAGAAAGAATACTGAATACCTAATTGTGGAGAAGTTTTTTTCCAATTTTTCCTTAACCCATACTTATAGAAAGGGAAGAGAATAAATAGAAAGAGGAGAGAATAAATATGGATTGAGGAGTTAATTTTTAATTAGGAATGAAATTTTGAATACCTAATAAGATTTTTTTTCAAAAATTTTCCTTAACCCACGTTTATAAAAAGATAAGAGAATAAATAGGAATAAAACATGAGAGAGAAGAAAGGAGAGAATAAATAGGGATTGAGGAACTAGTTTTTAATTTGGAATGACATTTATATCCATTATACTACCTTTAAAAAATGGTTATCAATATTGGGGGGGCCAAATAGTGACATTTCACATGTAGAAAGAGAAAAAGCTGAAAAAAAATAAAGGAATTAGCATGGCCCCCCGGCCCCAATGCAGGTCCGCCCCTGTGCAGAGGAATGAAGCCTCCCACAAAACAACTTGTGCTCCTCTTTCACTGTGAGAAAAGCCTACAAAGGGCTTACCAGAAAAAGAAAAAGAAAAAAAGAAGAAAAAAACATACAACTACAAAGAAAAGGTCTTCATTGGGATTTGTTGAAGATCTGGAGTTGAAAAGTCCATCTTAAAGTATTTATTTTTTCCTTAAGGAGGGTGTCAAGGTGGGTTCGTCTTGTTGCCTTCAAATCATAAACAGAACCGATAAATTCTTTCAATTTCTTTCCGCTTTCCATCTTTTCTTAGTTGTTAGAGTATTTTTCAGTAAGATGCCATTAGAGTCACTTGACTTAATGTTCACTAATTCACCATTATTGAACGAATTGCATGACAAATTTTAATTAATTGACTTCTTGTTGCTTCTTTATACGTTAAAACTTAAAGAGACCATAAATTAAAGAGCAAATTGCACTGACACCCCAAAATGAAGACCTTAAAACACTGACTTCCCACTTTATGTTTAAAAAACAAAAAGACCCCAAAATTGAATTTTCATTGGATATATTTGTCCAATTTATCACTAAAAACAGTCAAGATACTATTTATTATAGGGATATTTTTTAAATTGAAACAAAATAAACACTGATTTAACTGGGGAAAACATCCTCTGCAGACATATCGCCTCTCTAGCCTGCAATAGAGGCACTTAGATGCCAAATAATAGGCTGAAAAAACAAAAAAGAAATACAAGTCTATTTTAAACTTTTTAAATGTCAAATCATGCTTTAAATTTCAGCCTATTGTTTGGCATTTAAGTGCACACTTGCACTGCTGTGCACAACAGAGAGTTGTGTATAGTAGAGCATTTTTTTTTCCATTTAACTGTTTTCAGTGATAAAATTGGATAAATATATCTAATAAAAATCTAATTTTGGATCTTTGTGTTTTTTAAACATAAAGTGGGGTGTTAGTGCTTCAAGGCTTCCATTTTGGGGTGCCGGTGCAATTTGCTCAAAAAAATTTGATATATCATCTATTTGAGTTTACTGGAAAAAATAATATGACACACCCAGTTATCATTGATAAGCCCTTGATCATCTACTGGATAAGGCTCTTACAAAAGAAAATCTATTGGATTAGGCCCATATGGAATTAACTCCTAGCTTCTCCTGGGTTGCATATACATATATATTGCATATATATTGCATATATGAAATTTTGGTTGATTCAGAATTAAGTGGATCATGAAATTATTCAAGTTGAAATTTACATGAGATAATCTAAATTTTATATGAAAAAATTCTTACGAGAACTTTGACTAACTTTTTTTTTTGTACATTGAATAATTTTCTTTATAAATGTAATTTAATTACTTTTGTTTTTTATTAGCTTAATTTTCTTTTTCTGAGAAAATTTTTCTTCAAAATTTTATGTCATTCCACGATATTTTTTAAAATAAACAATGATTTAACTGTTTTCAATGATAAATTTGACAAATATATCCAATGAAAATTCAATTTTGGGGTCTCTGTGCTTTTTAAACATAAAGTGGGGGTGTCAGTGCTTTAAGGCCTCCATTTTGGGGTGCTAGTGCAATTTGCTATTAATTAATTGTTAATATTTTAATTAATAAGATTTTTTATATTATTTTTTATTTGTTATAAATAATATTTATTTATGACTGTTCATTACCCCCAAAGAGATTGTACTTCCAATTGAATATCTCAACTATCTCAGGATGCAATCTTGGTGATTCATATTCCCATCTTAATAGAATATCATAGTTATCTCAACACACAATGTTGGCAGTCAATCTTTCCATTATATACACCTTCTATCTTGGGCGACAATCTATCCTTCCATATCAATGTTATCTTATTGTGTGTGAGAATCATATATTGTATTTCTTTGTATATTCTAATATTATCATATCAGAAAAGATTCTAGTTCCATTATAAATATGTAATGACTAACTCAATGGAAAAGTTGAACACATCTTGTCTTTCTTTTTTGTATTCAATATCTTTTTTATTTTATAACACGTATCAGCACAATTGCGCTCAAAGTATAATGTTTTGAGAAGAAATATAGCAGACTATGTATCATTATGTTTTTTATTTTAAAGTGAAATGAATGATCAACCTCCTCACGCGTTTTTGTAAACAATGGATTTTAAATTATCCATCTTGTAATGTAAGTGCATCGTGATAAAAATATATGTATTTTATTGAATCTAAGAATCAAAAAAGATATTAGGTTGCATTAACAATTGTGGTTTGTCATTAACCAATCTAAACATAATGATTTTATTTATTGTATATAATGATTGTTAGTTTTGCAGCACAAATATTGTTAATGCACTTGAGGTTGCAAGATTTGAAACTATAAAAGAGGACAGTTTTGCAGATGCAGTTGAAGTTGCAATATTGAAACTGTATGAATACAATTCTGCAATGTACTTGAAGCTATAAGATTTTAAATTGTAAATGAATACAGTTTTGCAGATGCATATGAAGTTGCAAGATTTAAAACTGTAACTGAATACAGTTCTGGAGATGCACATGCAGTTGCAAGATTTAAAATTGTAAATAAGTACAATTCTACAATTTTTTAAAATTAATTCTCAATTGAAATTATGTGGAGAAAATATTATTGATGATGACTTACTGGAAATAAAAACATTTTCCAATTTTTGATACTTCATATGTGCTATTATAACAGCAATATTATTAAAAAGAGTTTTAAAAAAATACTCTGAATGATATAATGTATTTTTTGTGGCTGAGTACAATATTGGACTATTAATGAAAAGTCATGAAGCTTGTCTTATTGGTTTAGTTCTATTCCTTGAAGTGAATACAACAATTCATGATATGTCTAAAAGAAGGCAAAATTATAATTATGAGCATGACTATGGAAGTGGACAAGGAAAAGACGGAATAATTACCGTTTTTATGATGGATATAAATAAGAGAATAATAAGATTCTCAATGTAACTCTTCAATAAGTAAAGATAATTTACGTCATCGATGTGGTATGAAATGTTATTAGGCACGTATCTGTCGTACTCCACAATATTTTGTTAAGCTTTGTCAAGACTTAATTAAAGGAATGAAGATAATGTGGAGATGAATATGACTTTTCAAAGTAATGATACTGAAGCAAATTATGTCCATAACGTGGATGATTTTGATGATCTTACAGCACATCTAGATGCTACAGACTCATTTGAATATAATAATTGAATATTTGGTTATATTACTGGAGTTCAAATAAAAATAAAATTGATATTATGTTACTTTGTAATTCTTTTCCCCTCAAATCTCATTTTATATGTTAATTTATTTTAAATTTAATATTTTTTTTTCTAATTTTTTTATTTGATTTCTATATCTTTTGATGTATTTTGTTTTATTTTTATGAATAATGTGAATATTTTCTAATATGCTACGATGCATATGATATAAAAAAATGAATAAATAGTATATTAAAAAATAGAAAAAATTTTTTATTCATCTTATCTGATGACACAAAAGCTAATGTTCATACAAGAATTAATAGCACAATATTGATTAAAGGTTCTGGAATGATTAATCTATTATTACATTGGAGATCAATTGGCAATAGATAATACATTATTTTGTAGTGAATATATGTCAAAATGATTAAGACTATAAATGATGGTAAAGTGAATATTTATGTATTACTACAAAAGTGTTAGAAATTTTCTCCTAGTTTGTACTACATGAATATTCGCATGGTTAAAACACATGCTTAAGTAAATCAAAAGAACATTGATTCTAATAGTTTTATTATGAGATAATTACTATTGCCCCCTTATACTTTGGTTTTATTACTAATCAAACCCCCTTCTTTGTGAAATTACTATTGCCCCCTCACTTCTAATGGTGTTAAGTGGCTGTTAACATCCAATTTGATATGTCTATTTTGCCCTTAAATTAAGAAGTAAAAATATGGCATTATCCTCATTTATAGAAACTATATTGCATGTAAATTTATATTATTAAAATCTTATATTTTAAAATTAGTTTTGGATTTGGTGGGACCACATACTTATGATTGTTGAAACTTTCACATTCCACTTAAATTTTTCATAATCACCATGATGGAAGTTTTACAAACAAATTAGCATATAAGATCTAATTGATAGAAAATTTGGTAACATACATAATGGTCAGCATATATTAGGTGATTTTCAACTTTGCTTTCAATTAAATTTGATATTTCTTAATATTTTAGTTTCTATTTAATTGCATCTGATGCGTCCAAAATCTGCTCAGCCCTTGGATCTCCACGTAATGTCCTGCAAAACAAAAGCGTCAGATGTGGCCCGACCGCTGGGGTCGGGAGTCCACCTCCGAAGGCTAAGTCGGTTGATGAACTTAATCACAAACGCCCCGCCAAAAAAAGGGAGAAAAGAAAGAAAGAAAGAGGAGAGAGGAGAAGAAAGGGGGGGGGGGGGGGAGTTGAGGTCTATCAGTATGTATCTGAACCTGAGTCTCAGATAGTATTCTCCTTGATCGATTGATCCGTCCCTCACCTTGTATAGTAGTGAGGTTTATATAGAGTGTACCTTTGAATCTCCTTCGTTGGATGCACTCGAGCCTTCTTCGGGTAGTCGTTGGATCTCATCAATAAGATCCGTTGAGCGATAGACTTCTACTAGTTCTGGCTAGTAGAGGACTCCTGAGATAACCGTTAGGTTATGCGATAGTTATCCCTTTGATGACGATTATCCGCAGCCGTCAGTTTGAGTCTGCTGTCATCGGGGTGATTACCCTAATCCATAAGTAAGATTAGGGCACGCTTGCTGCCGAGATAATCTTTCTTCTTCGACAAGCCATCCCTCCGGATCCGGTTCGCTCGGGAGCGATTCGGTTTTCTCCGTCTCGACCGGGGTCGAGGGTCGGACCAGGTATGAACCCGGTCTGATCATAAACTCTCCATATCACGAGCCCCCGGACCAAGCGTTCGGTCGATCCCGAGGGCTTGGTTTTTAAGCTCGGGTTCGTCGTCGAGTGATGATCTCTGCGTGCTTCATTAAATGTCATATCACATTTAATGCGGTGGTCACTTTTCCTCGAGCGTTGTGAGTGTAAGGCCACATGTCTCCAATGCAGTTGATCTGTCGTGGCTCACGTCATCCAAGCGACGGTTTCCGAACGCCTATTTCGGATTCTTGAGTTCAAACTTTCAAAACGTCTTTCAATCTTGATCGTTGATTTTGAATCAATCTCGATCGTTCAGATTCCCGAACACTCGTGCGGGAGTTTTAAAAGCGGTTTGTTGTCTTCGTAGGTTTCATTCTTCCTGTCTGGAATTTGAACCTTTGTAGTCTGCTTCGCCCCTTCCTGCTCTCAAGCTTCCGTCTCCTTGAATCGGTAAGTTTCTTGATCTTTTCTTTTTGTAGTTTCTTGAAACGAGTAATGGCGGACGATAGGGCTTCTTTAGTACCCCATATTGGTGATAGCGGTGATGCTTTTGCTTCTCCTGCTCCCCGAACAGTCGGATAGTGATAACAAAACCCTAACCGTCCTCGCGGGAGTTCGCTGAAGTTTCTCAAAAAGGTTTTGAAAGAAAAACCGAAACTTCTCCTGTTCTTGTCGAGTCTAGATCTTCCAAGATCGTCGATTCCTCTAGGCAACCTCAAACCTCCGGGTCCAATGGTGGGCCTAGCTCTGTTCCCTCCATTTATAATGGAGAAACTCTTCTTTCAGCTGTCCAAGATTTTGACCTTCCTTCCTCATATCGAGTTAGGGCTCCCCACCACGATGAGAGGGTTGATTCATCCCTTTCGGGTGAATTTTCTCTGTACATAGATACCTTTGGAAAGCGGGGTTCGCTTTCCCTTTTTTAATCCTTTATTTTCCATGAGTTTTGAATCATTGGAACATTTGTCCCGGAATGCTCCTCCCCAATAGCTGGCGTCTCATCGTCGGCTTCTTGGGTTTGTGTTTTGAGCTTGGCATCACGCCATCTCTTTCTCTTTTTGTACATTTTCATGTTCTTTCTATCTCCCATCCTCCCGGATGGGTCTTTCTTTCCAAACGCAATAGGGCTGAACTTGATTGGAGGGGCAGCATCCTCGCCAAAGGAACTTGCCCTTCTAACCACAAAAGATGGCGCGAACGATATTTTTTTTACGTCGAGCGCCTCCATCGGATCTTAACTTCCCGACCACCGGAGGAGGTTTACTTCTTCGTCCGAAAGTAACCGGGGCCTTCCCTTATCCAAAGAAGGCGAGGCGGCCATCTTGAAGATCAAATCCATTCCGTGGTATCAAGAGATACATGGATATGAAATGGAGTATAACTCCATCCTTCGATCTTGGGGCTTGGCTCATTGTGAGCTTCTAACCATCATCCTTTGATTTGGTGAAGTGATATGTCTTGAATTCCGATTCTTGTCCTTCTTCTTTGCGGTGCCTCCCCGAGCGAACCACCGAAAGCCTGCGGGTGAAGGCCGCTAGAGCCGTTGTGACAGCCGAACAACGATCGCCCGGGGTCTTGACTGCAGATCAAGAGGCTTCTCTTCCCTCTCCCGACCCCTCTTACGGGGGTATCGGGAATATCGGGCATGTAGCTGATGTTTCGGGTAAAGGGAAGAAACCAATGGTGGAGAGGGCCACCGTTTCCTCCTCCGTCCGAACCAAGAGGAGGCATGACATAATTGATGCTCCCTCCAACAAAAAATCCAAAGCTTCGACGGATGGTGAGGAAGTCTTCCTCCCCCGGTGGACCACGAAGATGACCGACGGGGTCACTCGGGATCTGAGAAAGCTGCAGAGTGGAGCTCTCTCGGTCTTGCTCCTTCGATCGCCGGGAGTTTGAAGCCCTGGATGACACCTCCCTTGTGAGTCAATCTACAAGGTAACGGTCTTCTTGCTTATTTATGTTTTCATAATTTCTTATGACTTCTTCGATATCTTCTGTCTTCCCGGGAATCTTTGTGTTGAGCTTTTATCAACACATGGAAGCTTTGAGCCGTGTTGGTCGCACCGGCTCCTTGCTTGCAAACTTGTGAAGAGAAATTGGCCAAGGCCAATTCTGAAATAGACCAGTGTGCTGCAGCTCTTTGTGGAGCTGCAGAAAAAGCATGAGGAAGAAGTGACCTCCCTCAAGGAAGCCCTTGAAGCTTCAAGAATTCGTGTCTCTGCTTTGCCGAGCGCGAGCCGGGAAGCAAAAGGCAGCTGCCACGTTGTTTGGTGACAGCCTTGAAATTAAGAGTAGGGATCTCGAAGAACATCGAAGTTGGCAATCCCTAGCAAGCTTTGAGCATATAAAGCCAAACCTTCGGAAGGAGTGTATCCGGAAATACCCGGACAGCGTACCTTTCTCCGAATTGCTAGGTTTCTACAATATTCGGGCTTATCGCATGGGGGCGAACGACGTTTGGGAGCAGATCCTTGGAACGATCCACGACTTCAACTCTTGCTCCTTTTCGTGAGGTATGCCACCCGGAGGTCTTCGGGAAAGTTGGTATGGATCTCCCAGACTGGGCCCAGGGAGTAGATGATCCTTTTCCAGCTGACCCTCAATATGAGGCATATCTAGATGACGAGCCGGCACTTCCGGAGGAGAAATCACAAGCCGAGTCTCAAGTTGTTGCTTGTAGAGGATTCAGCCGATGCCATTCTTGAGGAAGGCTCTTCTCGGGATCTGAGAAAAGTCATCCCGACCAGGGGTCCCTCGGGCAACAATGAAGAAAAGGCTTAGGGTGTTGTTCCTTTGTAAAGATGTACCCTCATTTTAATGAATAGACATTTCTTTACTCATGTTGGCCTCAAAATTTCCCCATCTCTTGCCGAAGTATTGCCTTGAATATCAAAGTATTAATGATAAAACTTATCACTTAACTCTTCATTCCTCGCCGAATAATGATCTTGTAGAAATATTGTGAAGATATTTTTTCGGGAAGATGCGTTAATCTTCCCCACTACTTCATTTATTGCAAAGTCCGCACGTTTCCCTTCTGCGAAGTTCAAACGTTTTCCTGCTTTTGTGTACCATTCACTGTTTCCAATGAATCGGAAATACCTCCATTATTTTAATGGCAGTGCGACGATTGGAGGTTTCTCTGCATCAGGTGCTCGCTTCCACATGTTTCCATGTGGCATCCCTTCGACCGTTGATCTTGCTTTTACGGATTTCGAAGCGTCGTTTCGATCGGGTCGTCGGTTGTCCTTAGCCTTCAACCGTCGTCTTATACCTGAGGCTATTTAAAGCCTTCGTGGGTACCCTCCATCTATCCTGACTTCTGCAAGATAGATTTGCTAAAGTGCCAAAGCAACCTTTCGTCCTTCGGCCTGCCTCCGTATTCCTCGTACTTCGACGACAGCTCTATCCATTTCTGAACGAGTGAGTTTTTTGATTTCTCATCTCTCTTTCCCTCTTCCCCCCAAAGTAAACTGCACAGTAGTTATTACTTGGGGTTTAGTTTGTTGGTGCCGTCGGATGCTTTAGAAAACTAGGGTTTCCCCATTGTTCTTTGTCGTTTATTTCTATCTTGATACGGCTTGTTGTTTTTTTTTTTTTTTTTGTATAGTGGCTCCCAAGATCAACCGGACTTTATCGGAGCAAAATCTCGCAAGAATAGCGTTCCGTCGGTGGTGATTGGGGCCGGTGCGGTGGTTTCAGCTAGTGAATCCTCCAAGCGTAAGGCGGCTCTGGCGGTGAATCTTCAAGTCATATTCCTGCAGCTTACGTTGATGCCGTCCTGCGCCTCCTTTGCCCGAAGTGACCGCTCGTCTTTCCCGGGAAGATCTTGATCACTCCGTTGCCGATGGTCCCGGCGGCAATCCTGGCTGGTGAGCTTTGTTGGTGAGCACTGTCGGTGCACCCCCGAAGGAGACTCTTTGGGCATCCGAGGCAATTATGTTGGCGTCGATGAAGGCGTGGCCCCAGCCAGTGCTGCTCCTATTTCTAACTCCGGTGCTTGTTTGGCATCCTCCTCCTCTCCTTCGAGTTGAAGGATTTTGCTACCGGGAAGCGTCGTCGGATGACAAGTGATGAAGCTCATCCTTCTCTTGGTGTAGTTCGTCCTTCTCATCCTTCGCTGAATTAGTGTCAAACGAGTTTGACAGAGCGTTGGAATGGTGTCTTGCTGCTCGAATGACTACGAGAGCGCGAGTTCTTTCCAAACTTCCGGGTGAAGTCTTTACGAAGTCACTGGTGATGTAAGTCTTTCTTCATTATCCTCTCGATTTTGAAAAATTACTTTTCTGCTCCTCGCTAACTCGAAAGTTGTTTGCGGGAGGCTTGCTTGGTAACTTCCACAACCAAGTGGAAGCGGTTACTAGACTCGATAGGTTGAGCAATGAAGTTTCTAGGCTTCGGGGAATCTCCGAAGCTAAAGATGTTGAGATTGCTCGCCTTCGGAATCTAGCTTGGGAGGTGGCGAGGAGAAAAGAATTCGATGATTGGTCGTCTTCGGTCGGATTTGGATGATGCCGGGGAGAAGATCCGGCGATGGAACGGATAGTTGGAAAGTCGGGAGCTAAAGGATCTGAAACATTACCCGAAAGGCAAGCCGTCGTTCCTTTGCCCAAATCCCTTCCAAGCGATGTTCGCAGAGCTGCGTCTTCAAGTATTTACACAGTAAGCCTTTTGTTGATATGCTGAATGCTTATAATTTGCAGGCGTCTTAGGGATGGTGAGAACGAAGTATGGGAATCAATATTAAGGAAAGATCCTCATTTTGATACGACTCCCTACGGTCTTGTTTGCCATCCTGAAGTATTTACCAACACTGGGTATTCCTCCTCCCCGATTGGACCAAGGATAAGATTGATCCTCCACCTTCCGATCCGGATATTATGCAATATCGGAAGATTCTCTGTTTATTCTCCAGCTGGAAGAAGTCAATTATGACGAGCTTGTGCCGAATGCGAGTTTGGTCGAGGACCATTCTTCTCTGGACAAGCTGGGCAAAGAGTATGAAATTGCAGAGGATTTTCTGAATATTAGAATATTTTTGTAATCCTCATTTCTTCTCTTCTTTTCCTTGACTCCTCTCCAATGGTTGACTCATATGTTTGTTCTAGCAAAGTCGCATCGATCTTGTATAACTTGTTAACGATCACCTGTAATGACCTTCTTCTTTGATCAGAGATTGTATCCAGCTCTTGTAATTGTTTTAATACTGGCCTCTTTAGATCTTCTGAAGAAATAAGAAATTACTTTATCTTGAACTTTGCTAGCCACTTGAATCGCCGTTGCATTAGGTCTTAGTTGTCTGAAACAATGCCTACACTTAAGGATTTCCGGAGAAATACAATAAGTCTGAGAAGGAACTCACTCGGGTTTTAAGCCGATGCCTTATACTTAAGGATTTCCGGAGAAATACAATAAGTCTGAGAAGGAACTCACTCGGGTTTTAAACCGATGCCTTATACTTAAGGATTTCCGGAGAAATACAATAAGTCTGAGAAGGAACTCACTCGGGTTTTAAACCGATGCCTTATACTTAAGGATTTTCGGAGAAATACAATAAGTCTGAGAAGGAACTCACTCGGGTTTTAAACCGATGCCTTATAGTTGGATCCTGTTCTTGAATGTGGTGTATGATGCCCCCCAATCAAAAGATAGTTTGTTGAAAACCAAAAATTGCATTGATTGAGTTGAAAATGATTACATCGCGAACAAAATTGAAATCATCTTCAAGGATAAAACTTTTTGAGATGCCTAGCATTCCACGAACGATCCAATTCTTTACGGGAATCAATGTTCTTCAGCTTGTAAGCTCCCCGAACCGACCGGTTTCACAACCATATAAGGTCCTTCCCGGGAAGGGTCCAACTTTCTTTGGTGACGCGGGTCGGAAGCTAGGGTGTTTCTCAACACCAAATCTCCGGCTAAGTACCGACGATTCTTCACTCGAGTATTATAATGAGACGCTATCCTTCTTTGATAATGTTGAGTTCGTGCTATTGCCTTTGTCCGAACTTCGTCCAACAAATCAAGACTATCCAGCAGTCCTTGTTCATTTGCTTTTTCCTCGAACTCACGATCCCGCAACGTCCCCGCCATTATCTCCACAAGTGCTAATGCTTCGGATCCATATGCCAACCTCGAATGGAGTTTCTCCCGTAGGTGTTCGAACCGTAGTTCTATAAGCCCACAAGACATTATATAGTTCTTCGACCCAAGAAGCTTTGTCAACTTCGAGTCTTCTCTTTATTCCTTCCAGTAGCGTTCGGTTAGTAACCTCTACCTGGCCATTGCTTTGGGGGTATGCCACCGAGGACATACGATGCTCGATCATATATGTTCCACGTAATTGCTCAAATTGTGGACAATCGAACCGAGTACCATGGTCATGACAATTATCTTTGGAATCCCAAAGCGATATATGATTGATTCAAGCACAAATTTCTCCACTTTTTTCTCAGTAATTGTCGCCGGTGCAATCGGCTTCTACCCATTTTGTGAAGTAATCAATTGCTACTATCGATATTCCCGTCCGCCCGATGCCTTGGTGAATTTGCCCATGATATCAATTCCCCACATTGCAAAGGGAATGGGATTTAGAATTGAAGTCATAATCTCCGCCGGGCGCTTCGACATCGTAGCATGAATTTGACAAGTTACCACATCGACAAACGTAGTCCATAGCAGCTTCTTGGATCTTAGGCCAATATAACCCCAATCTTAGAATTTTGTGGGCCAGGGGCTCGCCACCCATGTGAGCGCCACAAATTCCTTCATGAACCTCAACCAAAGCTAAGTTTGCTCCTTCGGGGCCTATACATCTCATAAGGGGTCCAGCATAAGATCTTTTATATAGTCTCCCATTCCGAATGACAAATCTAGCTGATCGAATCTTGATCAACCTTGCTTCTACCGGATCCTCGGGTAACTTGTCATCTCTTAGATATTCAATTATTGGATCCATCCAAAGCAACGTTCGCTTCAATATAAGAAATTTCTTTCTCATGATAACTTGGAAAAGTTACCTCTTCAATGTAGACCGAAGGGTCTAGATTCTTTTCCTTGGCATTGGCTAGTCGGGATAGCTCATCTCGCCATCGAATTTTCATTCCTCGAAATCCGAGATATCTTCAAATTCCGGAATTGGTTCGAAATGCTTGCACTATCTCCCGATATTTTTGCAAGCGTGATTCTTTAATGCCATACTCCCCCGGACTTGGTTGACTATAAGCCGAGAGTCACTATAAATAGTAACATCTGCAATAGCTAATGCCTTTGACAACCGAAGTCCCCGCTATTAGGGCCTCGTACTCCGCTTCGTTATTACTCGCATCAAATGCGAATCTCAAAGCATATCGAATAATGAATCCCGCCGGACTTTTTAATAGAATTCCAGCGCCCTACTCCATCTTTATTACTCGAACCATCGACATATACCTCCCAAGTGGTTGGTATAATAGGATCTTCAATGGTGGGTTCCACTGGTGCAAAGTAGTTTCTACTACAAAGTCGGCTAATGCCCGAGCCTTGATTGCAGTCCTGGGTTTAAAGCTCACTTGGAACTCACTTAGCTCAACCGACCAGGATACCATCCTTCCGGACAAATCAGGGTTTATTAAGAACTTTACTAAGAGGAAAAGTTGTAAATACCTCAATTGGATGAGCCCCGAAAATATGGCCTTAGCTTCCCGGCGGCCATCATGAGAGCCAGAGCTCGCTTCTCAATCTGCGAATATCTCGTCTCCGCATCCAAAGCAACACGTGGCTTACATAGTAAATCGGCCATCGTTTCTTATCTTTCTCCCGAACAAGTACCGCACCGACCGCGGAAAGGGATGTCGCTAGATATAGCTGTAATATTTCCCCCTTCTCCGGCCTGGACAGATCGGTGGTTGTCCAAGTGCTTCTTTTAATTCCTCAAAAGCTTTCTCGGCACTCTTCATCCACTTTGCTTCCTTACCGCCCTTCGAGGTCTTTAAGTGCCTTGAAGAAAGGCAAACATTTTTCTCCGGACTTGGAGATAAATCGATTTAAGGCAAGCAACTCTCCCCGTCAAACATTGTACATCCCGAACGGTTTTGGGAGCCTCCATATCAACCGAGCTTGTATTTCTGGCAGATTTGCCTCAATTCCCTCTCGTGATACCATGAAACCCAAGAATTTGCCCGAGGAGACTCCAAAGGCACATTTTTCGGGGTTCAACTTCATTTGATGTTTCCACGATCGAGAAAACCTCAATCAAATCTGCAATGTGATTTGCTTTTGTAAAGCTTTTCACCAAGATGTCGTCAACATATGCTTCAACATTCTTTCCTATCAGCTCTTTGAAAATCTTGTTGACGGCCCTCTCGATATGTTGCTCCCGCATTCTTCAGTGCCAAAAGGCATGACCTTGTAATAATAGCTTTCACGATCAGTCATAAAAGCCGTATATTTCTCATCTTCCTTATTCATAAGGATCCGATTGTACCCCGAGTAGGCATCCATGAAACTTAAAGTTTCATACCCGCAGTAGCATCTATCAAGAGGTCAATCCGAGGCAACGGGTAGCAATCTTTTGGGCAAGCTTTGTTTAGATCCGTGTAGTCCGTACACATCCTCCACTTCCCATTCGCTTTTTTCACCATCACCACGTTGGCCAACCAAGTCGGGCACTCGATTGGTTCTATGAAACCAGAATTCTTAAGTTTTTCAACTTCATTCCGAACGGCTTCATACTTTTCAATAGAGAAATTTCTTCTTTTCTCGTATCACCGGTTTCGCCTTAGGGTCTATCCGAGTTTGTGCTCTGCAATGGCCCGATCGATCCCTGGCATGTCCTCGGCAGACCATGCGAATACATCTTTATTCTCGTTGAAGAAATAACTTCAATTCATCTTTAAACTCTTCCAAACTGCTCGCACCCGAGATAAGTAATCTTTTTCGCATCCTCGGTACACAGCTGGATTTGCTCCAGCTTTCTCCACCGGTTCGGGCCTTTGCATCTCTATCTCTTCCCGATCATCTCGAACTTCTATGGGGAGGGCAAGAACCTTCTTCGGACCCTCCTTGTCTTTTAAATAGGCAACATAACACCGCCGAGAGATCTTCCGGTCGAGGAGACTTGACCGATTCCCATATCGCCGGGAATTTTATCTTCGGAGTGCTTTGTCGAAACAATAGCACCTATCTTGGATAAAGATGGTCGCCCAAGAATCATATTATAGGTTGGTAGTTCTCGAACCACCAGAAAGTTGATTCGGACAGTTGTTTCTTTGGGAAAACTTCCAATGGAAAGATCCAATCGAACCGATCCTTCCGCCACCGCAGATGACCCCGCAAAGCCATATAGGTGTGTTGATGAAGGTTTCATCAAATCTTGATCCACCTTCAATTTTTGATACACTTCGTAAGAAATTAGGTCACTGCAGAGACTCCGTATCAATCAATACTCTATGCACTTCCCGCCGTGCAATCTCTACCTTGATGACTATAGCATCATCATGAGGTAAACAAACATCTCTCTCGTCTTCTTCGCTAAAGGTGATAGAATCTTCACCATTCAGCTTCTTCCGCTCTTCGCGCCTCTCCGGCTCCAACAAATTTGGATTTGGTTTTTAAACTCCGGAATGATTCAGGCTCTGGACCCCCGAAGATGGTAAGGATCGGTGACCGAGTAGCAGCTTCAATCACCTCCTTGCCTTTTTTGGACTTCGGGGCCTCCCTTGATCGTTCTAAACCGACCGAACGATTCCTTTTAGGGGCAGCCGCACGTGGCCCGCGTGGCTCCTCCCTTCTTCTCGCTTACAAAATCGGACATATGTCCTTGAGATATCAATCTCTCAATATATCGCCTTCGAGATGACGACAGGTCATTAGTGTAATGACCATAGTCCTTGTGGAATCGGCAATACTTTTCCCGATCCTGCTGCTCTCCGGGTTTCAAAAGAATTTTAGGCGGCCACTTCAAAATATTTTTTCTTTTGAGGATATTCAGAATATCGGCCCGAGGAGCATTCAATGGAGTGTACTCACTTCCGCCGGGGATCTTTGGCGCCAAGGTTGGGACCTTCCAACCCGATCACGAACATTCTTCTTTGGCTTCGCCTTCGCTCAGAGCCTTTTGTTCCTTATTGGAGACTTTATTATCTCCTTGGCGCGCATCTAGAATTTCCATGACTTCACCGCTTCGGCATCTCTCGTACCAACTCAAAGATAAGTCGTGGGTATATCATGTAGTAATAACTCCAGGAGTTTCCGATTTGTGAGTCCCGTGAATAGAGCGGTTCGGCTACTGCTCATCCAAGTTTTCTATCTCCATCGTCACTTTGTTGAATCTTTTTAGAAACTCTCCGATCGATTCGTTCTTTCCCGTTTGACAAGAAACAAGGTTTCTTCCGTTTTCTTGACTCGTATCCCACTCTAGAATCGCCCTATGAATTGGTGTGCCAATTCGTCAAAGTTTACGATCCTTCCCGAGGGAAGGTTAGAAAACCACTTTTGTGCCGCTCCAGTTAGAGATGAACCAAAAACCCGCATAAAATTTCATCGAATTACTCCGAAACCGCCATGGTCTGTTGGTAATAGCCAATATGAGCTGTTGGATCTCCGGAGCCATCGAATGTTGAGAAGGTAGGTAAACGGAAGTTATGGCGAAACCGATATCCCGCGATTGGCTCAGCAAAAGGAGTCTTCCGAATGACTGAGTAAATATCCTCAGTTATTCTTCCCTTAGCCAATTGCCCTAACTTCTCATTGATGTTGGCCAATTCTTGACCAATCTGGGTCGGGTGGTCTTCAGTAATACGATCACGACCTCGATTAACACGATCATCACGTGCCACTCGTTCATCACGAACAACCCATCCTTCACGAACGTTTCTCTCGTCACGAACTGCTCGATCATCACGAACGGTTCTTCTGACAGTGGGTGAGTGAGTTCTTACCCCAGAATCCAACCTTGTATTTGAATCGGTTGTACTCTCTTGCGGTCTATCTAACCGATCGCCTCGCCTTAGTTGATCATCAATCCTCCGAAGTCCTCGGTCTCCTTCACGAAAATTCTGATCAAAATTCCGGTCTTCAGCCATTCTTTGGTCACGTGGCAATGCACGTCTCCCTGAATCGTGTTGATCAGGTTCTTGTGGTAAAACCACTCGTCTGGTGAGCAAGCGGAGTGCTTGGCTCACCTCCAAGAGTTGAATCTTTACCTGATCCAATTGATCTTGGATTGTATCAGGAGGAAGATTACGTCCTCCCTGGCCTTTATCCACTTCTATAGGATTTTGGCTTTCCTGGGGAATATCTGGATTATTCACCCCAGGTATCTAAACACCGGAATTGCGTTGTGCAGCGGCTGCTGATCTAGTCACCATGGCTTTTTCAAGTCTTTCCCATAGACGGCGCCAAATGATGCGTCCAAAATCTGCTCAGCCCTTGGATCTCCACGTAATGTCCTGCAAACCAAAAGCGTCAGATGTGGCCCGACCACTGGGGTCGGGAGTCCACCTCCGAAGGGCTAAGTCAGTTGATGAACTTAATCACAAACGGCTCTCGCTAGAAGCACAGAGCTAATGAATGAAGAAACGGGAAAGGTGATCTAGATAGCAAGACGCTGATAGTTGAGGTCTATCAGTATGTATCTGAACCTGAGTCTCAGATAGTATTCTCCTTGATCGATTGATCCGTCCCTCACCTTGTATAGTAGTGAGGTTTATATAGAGTGTACCTTTGAATCTCCTTCGTTGGATGCACTCGAGCCTTCTTCGGGTAGTCGTTGGATCTCATCAATAAGATCCGTTGAGCGATAGACTTCTACTAGTTCGGGCTAGTAGAGGACTCCTGAGATAACCGTTAGGTTATGCGATAGTTATCCCTTTGATGACGATTATCCGCAGCCGTCAGTTGAGTCTGTTGTCATCAGGGTGATTACCCTAATCCATAAGTAAGATTAGGGCACGCTGGGGGGGGGGGTATTTTTTTTTTTTTGCAGCCCCCCCTGGGGTGGGGGGGGGGGGGGGGGGGGGTGGTGTGTTTGGTGGGGGGCGGGGGGGGGGGGGGGGGGGCGGGGGCTGGACCGGGGGATAAAATAAACAACCATCAGCATCTTTCCTTTATTTGGTGATTTATTTTTAGAGAAAAAAAATTACATCTTTCCTTTATTTGGTGGTTTCTTTTTAAAAAAAGAAAAGTGAAATAAAAATTAATTTTTTCCTATTAAGGGTAGGATTATAACTTAAAAAAAGAGCAAATAAGTAAAAAGATAATTGCAGAGTTATTTTTGGGATTTTGAAAAAATATATAAATGCCACATCATCAGTAAACTGACAGAGCTTAATGATAGGGGGCATTAGTAATTGTAGACAAAGTTAAAGGTTGGAATAGTAATTTAAAAAAGTACAGGGGATAAAGTAGTAATAAAATCAAAGTACAAGGGGACAACAATAATTATCCCTTTTATTATTTTGTATGATCGGTTGAACCATCCCAGATCAAGTATGATGCAAAAAATTATTAAAAATTCATTTGTTATCTATTGAAGACCAAAAGATTTTTCAATTAAGTGGATTTTTCTCGTGCTATTTGTTCTCAAGGAAAATTTATTATTAGATCTTTACCAACTAAAGTTAAGATTGAACATTCTGCATTTTTTAAACGTATACATGATAAAATATATTGGCACATTCACCCATTATGTGGACCATTCAGATAATATTTGATTTTAGTAGATGCATTTATAAAATGGTCACTTGTATGTTCATTATAAACTTGCAATTTGGTATTTGCGAGACTGTTAATTCAAATAATTAGATTAAGAGCACCATTTATGGATTATAAGATAAAGATAGTTTATCTTGATAATGCTGGTGAATTTACATCCAAGGCTTTATGATTTTTGTATAACAGTTGATATTACAGTTGAATAGCTTGTTGCTCATGTTTATATTTAAAATGATTTGATAAAGTCATTTATTAAATGTCTCAAATTAATAGTTAAACCATTGTTTATGAGAACAAAACATCATTTGTACGCATTAGGCCAAAAGGTTGTCATAAATTCTCTCTATTACAATTTGCTTATGGTCAGAACCCAAATATTTCTCATCTTAAAAATTTTGGATGTGTGGCTTATGTTCCAATTGCTCCACCACAACGCACAAAGATAAATCCCCAAATAAAGTTGGGAATATATGTTAGATATGAATCTCCTTATGTAATTCAATATCTTGCCAATAGTAGGAGATTTATTTAAAGCAAGACTTTCTGATTATTATTTTGATGAATTATTTTTTCCAACATTAAGGAGGGGAAGATAAACAGTTGGAAAGAGAAATTGATTAGAATGCATTATCATTATTTCATTTAGATCCTCGCACTGAGCAATGTGAACTTGAAGTTCAAAAGATAATGCATTTACAAAATATTATGAATCAACTGTCAGATTTACTGACCTAATAAGAGTTATTAAATCTCATATTGCAGCTACAAATGCTCCAATTAGGATTAATGTCCCAGTAGGACAATATATCAGTGCAAATGAAATTAAACAACGTTTAAAACGTAGAAGATCAATTGGTTCCAAGGATAAAATACTATTAAATAGGAAATGAGCAAATGATCAAGATGATCATAATATGAGACAATGGATTATGAAAATCCTAAAGACATAACTTTCTAAGAAACTCCAGAAAAGGTTCAGTTCCCTGAAAATAATGAAGAGATCTCGATTAGTTATGTCATTGCAGGAAAAAGATGGAATCGAAAATATAAAGTTATCGACAATATTTTGTATATAATATTATGGTTGAAATAATGCAACAAGACGAGGATCTTGAATATAAATTTGTTGATGAATATAAATGAAAAAATGATTGGCCAAATGTAAAAACGCTATTAAAAAAGAATTGAATTCGCTTGAAAAAAATAAAGTTTTTGGACCTGCAGTCCAACATTTGAAGGTATAAAGCCAGTGGGGATACAAATGAGATTTCGTGCGAAAAATGAAATGGAAAAAAATAATGAAATCGTGATATATAAAGCATGAATTATGGCACAAGAATTTTTGCAAAGCCTGGTATTGATTATATGGAAGTATGTTCTCTTGTGATTGATGCAATCACCTTTACATATCTTATTAGTCTGACAGTATATGAAGATTTTGACATGCGTCTGATGGATATTATTATAGTCTATGTATATGGCTCACTCGAGTATGAAATTTATATGAAAATGCCTGAAGGATTCAAAATGCCTGAAGCATATAAAAATTCCTAGGAAGTTTGTTCAATAAGGATTCAGTGATGATCAGGGCATATATGGTATAATCTTCTTAGTGGATATTTACCAAATAAAATGTATAAAAATAATCCAATTTATTATTGTGCCTTTATTAAATGATATGGATCTAATTTTGTTATAATAAGTATATATGTTGATATCATCGAAACTCCAGAAGAGTTTTCAAAAGTAATAGATTATTTTAAGAAAGTTGAAATGAAAAATTTTGAAAATACAATGTATTGTCTTGACTTGTAAATTGAACATTTAAATAATAAAATATTCGTTCATCAATCAATTTATACAGAGAATATTTGGAAGTAATTTTACATAGATAAAGTACATTCGTTGAGTACCCCAATGGTTGTGAGATCGCTCAATATAAAGAAATATTCATTTCAACCCCAAGGAAACAATGAAGAATTTATTGGTTTTGAAGTATCATATCTTAATGCAATCGAGACATTGTTGACATTATGTTTATATTTCAGTATCTTCGAGGAATTGTTGATATGATGTTTTTTATGAATGTGGATATTAACTTGTTATGCAGATGTAGAATATTTATCAGATTTACATAAAACAAGATTTCAAACAGGCTATTTATTCATAAGTGAAGGTTAGTTATTTCATGATGTTCAACAAAATAAATTATAGCTGTTATTTCTTCAAATCATACAGAGATAATAGTGATTTATGAAGTAAATTAACAATATATTTGGTTAAGATCAATGACACAACACATTCAAAAAGCATGTAGTCTTCTACTAGAAGAAGGGGTTTCAACAATATTATATGAAGATAATTCTACATGTATAGCTCAATTGAAAGGATGATACCTCAAAGGAGATAGAACAAAACATATTTTATCGAAATTCTTTTCACTCATGATCTTCAACAAAATGGTGAAATCGATGTTTATTGAATTCGTGCAATTGATAATTTGACGAATTTATTTACTGAGGTATTGATTACTTCAAATTTTTGAGAAGCTGGTATATGATATTAGAATGTGTGTATTCAAAGATACTTAATGATGTTGTTATCAGGGAAAGTAAAATATGTGCTACACTCTTTTTCCCTTCACCAAGGTTTTATCCTACTGGGTTTTCTTGGTAAAGTTTTTAATGAAGCAGCAGCTACCAATATGTATTATTTAGATATGTATACTTTTTTTCTTTCATTAAGATTTTTTTCCCACATGGTTTTTTCTTAGTAAAGTTTTAACGAGGTATATTATCTATTAATGGACATCCAAGGGGGAGTGTTATAATAATATTTATTTATGGATGTTCATTACCCCAAAAAAGATTGTACTTCCAATTGAAGATATCAACTATCTCAGGATGCAACATTGGTGATTCACATTCCCATCTTAATTGAAGATCACAGTTATCGCAACACACAATGTTGGCAGTCAATATTTCTATTCTATGCACCTTCTATCTTGGGCGACAATCTATTCTTCCATATCAAGGTTATCTTATTATGTGTGAAAATCATATATTATATTTCTTTGTAGACTCTGATATTATCATATCAGAAAAGATGTTAGTTTTTGGACGAAAAAAGAAAAGAAAAGAAAAAATGTTAGTTCCATTATAAATATGTAATGACTAACTCAATAGAAGAGTTGAACTCATCTTGTCTTTCTTCTTTGTATTCAATATCTTTTTCATTTTATAACATTATTATCATTTTTTAATTATTTTTCATTTTGACATATCAAACTTATTTTTCATTCTATAATTTATTATCAACAAAAATTTTCAAATCACTTTTCATTTTTAACAAAGAATAAATTATTGTACTCCTTTCTTTTAAATATGCATCATAGAAAATGAAAATTAATACTAAGAAAACCTAAGCAGATAGGTAATCTTCCTTTTCTCTGATAATGGAATGTTCGTAGAAGACTTTTCATAAAACTGATAATGCGATGGATTAGCTCTTTCGGTTTTTTGAGGGAGAATGAGGAAGATGTATTTTGCTGGAGAATGAATGAGGCAACTTTCACTGGAGAGGGAGAAAAAGCTGGAGGATTAGGGTTTCATCTAAGTTTTTACGAAATCAATTGTTAACGAGGGTTATGCAAGTGAATAAAAAAAGTTGAGTGAGAGAGGTAGAAGTTGTGAATTTGATATAATTTTTAAAAAATATAATGTAAATTTACGTGAATAACCCCTTTTCTTAACCATTGGATTTAACAAACAGGTGTTGATATTTTAACGTTGCATGGAGCCTTTGACATTTTTTCACCACTCATATTGTATGGGACTCGCGTCTGAATATTGATAAAAAAACAATTTAGAGGTAGAATCTCAGTGGTTCCCACATGTGCCCCCACACACACAGTGTGGTGAAAAAAATGTAAGTGCTCTCCCAGTGAGGAGGTGAATTTGAAATGTTCACGAAAAAACTCCAGACGACAACATCTTCTTTTGTGTGGTACAAGAACTACCTCTTCACTAAGAGATGTTGGTTACTACAAATCAAGCTTGATGAAAGCATTTCACTTCCCGAGGTGATTAGGGAAGCAGCGAGCTGTACGATTCCACTCCCGTTTGAGTAACCTTGACCAATTGGGGGGGGGGGGGGAGTTGTTCTTCCGTACTAATCTAATTTCTAAACATTCTCCTTGTAACTCTGTCTGTTTGTATCTTCCACCCGGTTCAACTCAATCCAAACCGTGTTTGTTCTCCCAAAGGTGAACTAGCTATTGTATTATATCATGTACATATACATGCGAAATGGTGGGCTAGTAAAGTAAATAATCCCCTAAGCAGAAGAAAAAAAATCCCCTAATTGATATTAAGTACGCTTTTCTGTGGTAAGTATCATTATTAACTACTTGCTTGGCTGGGGTATGGAGGAACCTCAGATACCAAAAAGAAAAAATCCCCTAATCATTACTAAGTACGTTTTTTTTGGTAAATATATATCATTATTAACTACTTACTTGGCTGGGGTCTGGAGTTTAAATCTATGTTCTTCTCAAGCCTTTGGAGTTGACTTGTGTGACTCCTTTTTATACTTTTTTGTATGAAACTACTAAATGAGATGGCAAGTTATGGTAAATACAGAGAAGCTCAGACGTGATAATCTTCCATCCAAAACTTGTTACAGAATTGGAAAAGGACACAGTCTTGGAGGGATAAAACTAGTATTTTAACCCTCAAACTCAGGGCCTACTGCCAAGATATGTTCACATAAGAAAAAGAGAAACCAAATTAATTTAAATAAATCCATCTGGAAAGAGTAACTTTCGTTGGAATTCTTGTGTTAAAATTCCAACCGGGGATATAATATTGATTGATGGAGAAATACGAGGATACACATAAAACTAGGACAAGTAGCACTAGCATGTGAGGATACACAAATTCAAAATTGGAATTTTATCATGGGCTTTGTTTGGTTGCAAAGCAAAGTAAAGCGAAGGAAAGTGAAATTTCACTAAGGAGGGAGGAAGGTAGTGATTTTCAGTGGCGATGGACTCTTTTCAACGAGATGTAGAAAGAAGATTTCTCTTCACCCACCTAAAGGTTTGGGTTTGGCATGGGAGGATAATTTGATTATTATACTACCTCTAAGTGCATTATAGTTATTTTATTTTCAAAATTTGAATCATTTAATAAAACCAAACACAAATTGTTAATTGTGGGTAATCTGTAATTTTAGAATCACTAAAAATTCTAGACACCCTAATTAAGTGTCAAATATTACATCCTTAGTAAAATAAACCATCTGTAAAAAAAAAATCTAATTTTTATAAATGGACTCCACTCCTAATTGAGTTCGTGTGGTTCAATGTGCTCCCTGATGGTGAGGTGATCTGGGGTTCATATACATGATATATGTTATGTAGAAAATAATTTTATTATGTGGTCGACCCGTTATTATTTCTACTCTAGACCCACCTCAATAAAACTGTCTGATCAATATCATCACGTTAAGATGCATCTGTTGACCCACAATGAAAATTCACTAAGCAGCATTAAATCCACATGGTTGCGTAGCTTTTAGAACTACCTGCAACGCTGCAAGCTTGTAACCACGGATTTTTATTTGCAGTAGCCATTGTTACATGCAACCAATGGTGTAGATTATGCTACGTAATCAAAATAAAATCGAACAGTGCAAAATCAAGTGGCGGGATTTAGTTGTTAATATTAATTTTTTTTTTTACATTCTAAGGGTTTATTAATTTACTAATTTACAAAATCAAACCCCTCCATTTAACAGAATCTTAAATCTCCATTTTGTTTTTGCCTTAACTTGAAGAAGATGAATCTCCAAGGTCTAATATTTGACTAAGTTATGGGAGAATTGTCGATTAGCTGATAATCTCCATTCGTAGGGTCATACCCGAACCACCACTGTCGTCTTGTGTTAAGATCACAAAGGAAATTTGTATATTTGGCCTATATTCTCACCACCCAGCAAGGATTTTTCACGTCGAGCTTCATGCATGACTTGAAACCCTGATTTTGTAAATAGTACAAAAAGGCAGCAGTAACAACAGCCATGATTATCAATAGCTTTTCCTTCTTCTAACCTGGCTTTCACAATAAAGGCCAGCTTTGATCTTCTAAACAGTGCAAGATATGAGATTGTTAACTGTCTCTACAGACTCCATCATGAGTTTAGTAGTTGGGATTATTAACGAGTATCTAGAACACCACTGTAAGCAAATAACCACTTGCAATTCTTCCTAAGCAATAAAGGTGAATTAATTTTTCTAGTATTGATTTACTCCAATATCTTTGTCTTATCATTTGAAATTTCACTATCGTAGTTATCTCTTCCTTGATGAGAAAGAAACAGAGAGAACTAATGTCATGTAGAAATTTAGGGCCACTAAGAATTAAAGCATGTATTACACCAATAACGCATGACACTTTCAAGTAAGAATTTGTTCATAACAAATACATTTCCTTAATAACTACCTACTAATATTTCACAAGCATTTTTGGGTAAAATGGAGCATGCATGTTATAAAGTTAATGAAATCATAATAAAATACTGAGTGATTGCATTGGTGCCTTCATGGATTAGTACACCATCAAACTTTTGTACATGAATGTGCCACTCGAACCCATCAAAAATTAAAATATTTGACCCAATCCGCTTTTGAAACCTTGTATAGAAAGATGGGCATAACTAGCCAAGAATTTTTCTTATTTGCTCAAATGGTATCTAATTTTCTATGAAAAATTCCTAAGCAAAATTTAAAGAATGACTACTGAAATTTGTGAACTATCAATGTCGATTGGGATGGAAGCAGCATTTAGTATGGTACTAAATATATTTACCTCTCTCACAAAAACAAAACGATATATATATATATATATATATATATATATATATATATATATATATATATATATATATATATATATATATATATATATATATATATATATATATATATATATATATATATATATATATATATATTGCATATCAAATGATACTTATATCATTGTCATATTATATTTATTTAGTAAAAAATAGTTTTGATACTCAGCATGGTATGGTTCATTTATGTCATCTTGTCCATATCATATACCAGAGGATATAGGTATGGCACACCCAAGGTTCGACATGTCGCTGACTTTTGGCAAGGTGTTGATAAAAATTTGACCCCTAGTTTCTGGGGTATTTAAGATCGTTTTGGCTTGAATTTGGTGTGTAGCCTAATTTGAGGCTAATAAACACATTGAGAGCATTATATTGGCCTAAAACATCACTTATTCTAAAGTTCTTGATTGGAACATGCCCGACTGTATGCTGGCAAAACTGGAAGTCTGTAAAATTCATATAAACTAATGTAAACATGCAAAGAGAACAAAAGTACACAATTAGTGAAGAGAAGTACTAAAGTCTACAGTTCATTATACAATTAAGTTGAGTATGGTTCATGCTTCACATTCTATTGCCGACAGACATGGAGGTTCAGGGAGGCCGCCCTAGTAGGGGTGTGGGAGCAGCGCCCCTCGGAGCTTGTAGAGGTCCTACATCACTTTGGCAAAGATCAAATGAAAAATCAAATGGATTCTGCTATATATTGTGAATTTGGCAATGTATCGCCGAAAAATCGACTTTTCACGATATATGGTCGATTTTTTGGAGATTCATGGACGAGTTTTGGAAAAATCAATGTTGCTCATCGTTTCATGTCGCTTACCATCGACACGGCAACATATAGCCGACACCTTGTACCTTGGACATACCAACACCATACCATATTGTTTGGTATGATATGATTTAACATAAATGGCATGATTTGGTGAATTGATTCCCTTAGTGATATCAATGTGGTTCCCAACAAATTCTTGTTATAGCATCATGATTATGCTATATGAAGAACCATAAAATAGAATTTAAACATCAAAGAAAGATTTGATAACAGAACAAAGATAAACGGATTGAGAGAAGAAAGATGCAATAGTGAAATCAAGATGACTTAAACCTTTCTCCATCACCAAAGATGACACATAACTATTGGGATACCATAGGAGTGAAAGAAAAATGATTAATCTTGTGAAAATATTAACATTGAAATAAAATTTGACAGTTCTAATATAGGCTTTGGAGTTTATGTGAAAGGCAGGAATCAATTTCCTACAAAATGAAGACATTAATAATGTTTGGAACAAAAGAGGGATCAGTTCAAACAAATTACCAATGTTGTCTATTCGGTAACGTGTTAGTCCTTACCAAGCAGTTCCATTTTGTTCCCTCAAAAGGTAGTCAGTTGTGAGGGATGGGTCTTCTAATACAATTCTTAAAGAAAATAATACGGGAACCATCATACTTCAAGAAACAAATTGCAATTGTTTATCGAATTGATCTATAAGTTATAATCAAATATAATTTTCAAGACATTCTTTGAAGATTATACAAAGCTGTGAATAATTAGTTAGAAAATACCAAAAATTAATGCAACAAACTTACAAAAACTAAAACCAAAGTTATGTAGCATCCTCGAGTTGTAGGAAGAGGAAGAGAAACTTGTAACCAATGGCGGAGAGCTGCAGAGTAATTTGACAATGGAGCAGAGTTGGAGAGTTGTGGCAATTGGGAGTCAGATAACTTTCCCCACTTTCGTTTTTCTTCACTTTGAGTTGAATACAACAAAGCGGTTTTAAATCTAGCAGACCATCAGTTCCAATTATTCATACATATATTGTTGGGTAAATATCACTTACCTCCCCTCTTAGCTGGACAAATAACACTTACACCCCCTCTTAGTTGGATAATATCATTTACCTCCCCTCTTACCTAGCAAATATATCAAACACCTCCCCTCTGTTAACTTTCTTGGTTAAATTTAACTTTTACCATTAAATTTTTTCTAAAACCCCAAACTACTCTTGTCTAAACATTTTTTTTATTATTTATTTTAAACCCTAAATTACCGTAATCACCCTAACAGTTAAAATTCTAAATTACCTTAATTAAAATAATTGTTACGGACCAAAACACCTTAATTAAAAGCCAAATTATCTTTAATTATTAAAACCCCAACATACCCTTTTTTAAAAAATAAGTATCAAACAATTAAAAAAAAAAAACCAAAATAGTAGTACGTGTTTAATTTTATCAACATACCCTTTTTTTTTTAATTGCATTTTTAATTTTACTTGATAGTAGTACGTATTTTTTTTAATTGTTTGATAAAAAAATTTAAAAAGGTATGTTGAGTTTTTAAAAATTAAAAATAATTTAGGTTTTAACTATGGTGTTTTGGTTTTTAAGAATTATTTTAATTGAGGGCAATTTAGTAGTTTAACTACTGATAGGGTGATTACGGTAATTCAGGGTTTTAAATAAATAAATAAAAATATTTTTAGCCCAGGGTAGTTTGGGGTTTTAGAAAAATATTTAACAATAAAAGTTAAATTTAACCGAAACAGTTAACAGATGGGAGGTGTTTGATATATTTGCTAGGTAAGAGGGGAGGTAAGTGATATTATCCAACTAAGAGGGGGTGTAAGTGCTATTTGTCCAGCTAAGAGGGGAGGTAAGTGATATTTACCCTATATTGTTTCATATGAGGTTTACTTCATTGAAGTGATTTACAAATCTGATGCTTATGTCAACTACAATTATCTGATATGGATGCATGGTGCCATCTTGACAATATCAAGCACAAGAAGCACCGTGTTTATGCAATAGAGGATTTGGATCCACCATGTGACTTCAAATGGTCTCTCTAACTCTTTGAAGAATATTAACTCTTGATGATTTAGCTAAGGCAAGCTTAATGATATGCTAATTTATCTAGAAATTCTAGCATTTTAACGTTACCTTCTTCTTTTTACTCTTCCTTTTATGCAACAGCCTGAAATGCCTTGTAACACAAACACCACTCATTTCTGAAGATGAGAGTGAATCGAATGGTTGTAGAAAATATTATCTAAAAGTTTGTTACATATATACACTTCACAATTGATTTACTCTAATGCCTTAATCTTATTATTTTATCATTATCATTATCATAATTGTTACTTGCTCTTATGAATAAAGGGAAAATAAAACAGAAGATGGATTGCAAATATTAAAGGTCAATGAGTAATTAAACAAACTATCATGCTGATAATGTATGATGATTCTTATTTCAAAATAATTTGTTCATATTAATCATGAGTCTTTTAGTAATAACTTTTTAATATTTCACATTTCTTTTACATGCATCTCGTTAGTGTCGTATCTCTTTAAACACTTTAAAGAAAAAAGAACATCTTTGCAGACCTCGTAATGGCATGGTAGGGTCTAAAGTAAGTTGCCACATACGGGTTTGATCCAATCACTTAACATTGCCCATCATTGACCATATATATGATATCATGACAATTAGAATTGATTTGGATGGTTAAAGATGTAACTGTTTCTCATTTTAGCTTAACAACTTCTCAACTATGAAAGATAGGGTTGGTTTGGGTTATGAAAGATGCAATTATTTTTCATTTATTTTGCTTTGTGAAGATATTGCAAGTACTTGGGGAGAGTTGAACTCAAATATGATAGGCCAACGACATCCTCCAACTATGATGCAAGACACTTCATGAATGTTATCTATGTTAGCTTCAATAATGGCTTTCGGCACTAATTTCAATGTTCTCAAAGATCCACTTGAAGACAACAAAGATGATTCTTTGAGTTCTAATACCATCCAATTGCAACATGTGGATCCACGAAGTGTTTGGGTAATTAAATAGTTGCCATGATTCTATGGTAAGCTCGACCTTGAACTCTACAATATTTCGATTGCTTCCATTGAATTTTTATTTTTTTTATGAAAAAAAATCACTGCATAAAAGAAATGTCTTATGTTGTAATCACAAAACTAAATGTCATATCTTGATTTGGTGGTGGCGATTTAGACTCTTAACAAAGATATAGTTCTCCACAGGCAACCCTTATATTGGAGTGCACCGATGAAGAGTGTCACAACGGTAATCCAAAGGAGAAGAAAGGGAGGCCATATTTTCATGGAGAAAGATAGAGATCCAATCATTCATCCCTAGTGAGAATCATTTTTCAGACTAGAAAGGATATTAATTAACAAGATAGAAAATGTTTGAACTTTCTTTCATTGATGGAAAATGTTTGAATTAGACATGGCATTTGAAGTCCACATCATTGGATGATTCATCGGGACTCTTGGTTCTTAGGTTTTAATAGCTTCCATTATTTCAATACTTCCAAAGAAGAAAAAAGGAAGTATAACTTTAATTATATTGTCCATGCTAAAATACGAAACTTGACTGAGAAATAAGCTTCTAAGAACAATCACATAATTTCATACATACATGTTCATCAACGGCTTGGTGAGGGGGTGGATTCAACCTTTGGCCTTCTCAAATTATGATCTTCACTTATTCTCCTGTTTTACGCAAACAATTAGTCTCTATAGTCGTCTTTATTCTGTACATGCCTCACGACCGATGGCCTTCTTTGGATCTGCAGAGAGCATGGACACATTAGTATATAAAAACAAAAAATAACACAAAAAAGGAGCGGAGCAAGGGGCTCACCATCCATGATTTTCCAAAGGAACAAAGAAGCATCGAAGTCCATCTCCTTGGCATGGACAGGAAACCCCCGTCTTTGTACAAAGCTTAACATTTACTCTCTTCCAGATGCTCCTAGTGATATACTCAACAATGGCACACTCTTGAGGTGGGAGACAAGCAATGTACATATCTCTCCACCCTTTATTGCTGGTGGGTATGGTTTCATCTTCTAGGACAAGGAACTTAATACTAGAGGTCCCCCGTGTCACACCCCACCTACCGGTATCGATCCCGCTAGACAACCCATGGGTGCGATCCGTCACAGGATTCACGATTTTATTATCAATAATAGTAAATGCAAGTAATAATAATCAAGAGCAAGAGTAAGTTCAATTAATTAAATAAAAAAGAATTGCAAGAGTCCAAATACTCCAAAGGAATGAATCAAAGAAAAGAAATAATCATGTCCAAAATTTATTGAGTTCAGCGGAGCAAAAATAAACTAGTTCAGTTTTATTCTTCTAGTTCTCTCCTGAGCGAGGCTCTTCTCTTCTAATTTAGCAACGAGGGAGCCATCCAGCTCTCCTCCACTGACTTCTTGAAGTGTTGAGCTATCTGTCTCCTTCTGTCGTCAATGGGTGCTATAAGCACACTCCAAACATCTGCAATGGGCTATGAAATACATCTCTATCTCCCACTAACGCCGCCACAACCTCTTCACAGGAGTTGCTCCTATCATACGGAACTTCTCCTGGTTCAGTATACCCATCTGTACAATATAACTTAACATACAAAGAAAGGAATGAGTCCTGACAAACTCAGTAAGGAAACACATCTCACATACACATCGACAGTATATAAAGGTAAGTACATGTATAAAG
Source organism: Hakea prostrata (assembly GCF_041222555.1). NCBI lineage: Eukaryota > Viridiplantae > Streptophyta > Magnoliopsida > Proteales > Proteaceae > Hakea > Hakea prostrata. The sequence goes on from NW_028291160.1 coordinate 278,277, forward strand.
AATGATATGCAAATATATGAATGCAGCTAGAATCTAACTATGCAAGTCTCTATATGGCAGACATGCTATAAGATGTAAAACCAGCCCTCCTCTGGGTAGGTCTAGTCACTCAGATCCCTCATGGACTGGATACCTCTATTGGGATCCCGGGCAAAGGGGTTCAGTCCTCATCAATCAATACCATGTATAGGGTTTAGGTCAGTAGTCTCTCACCACGATCTTTGGTATGAGTACTAACGCATGTCAGGGTTTCTAATCCAATGATAGGTCATACAGTAACACACTACATGTAGTCCAAATACTTCCCCTATTGGCACCAACCAACTCAGTTCAGTATCCTTCTCTACCTAGGAATGTGTATGAGCCCAAATCCTAACATATGCAACCCTACCAATGCATGATCAACAGTGGACCACTAAATTTCCGCACAGACTGGCTACCATTGTAGGATGAAACAGAGTCAGACCACCATTATCATGGGTCATCTGGATTCAAAGGGTAGTTGTAATACCCCCCGTATTTCTAACCCGAGATCCGTATTCCAGGTCCGAGAACCCGAAGGTCTAGTCGGGTGAACTTGTGGAGTATCCGGATTGAAGCACATGATCCATACCCAGGACCCATGGATTTGAATCCTTTATCTGAAGAGCCTGCCTTGGTTGAAGTTGGGAATTTCGGAAGTCAGGTGTTGTTCAGAGATGTCCGGAATGAAGGTAAGATCTTCCCCATCTCTTATTTAGGGCTAGGTTGGCCTTGGGTATCAGCCCCTAGTAAAAGCACCCTTGTATGGCAAATTACATGGGGGCGGTTACTAGTGGCGGTCGCTCAACCTAAGCGACCGGCCCAAGCAACCGCCCGGTCTGTTTTCGGGGATTTTGCCCTACTTTGCCCCCAGACTTCTATATAAGGTAACCTCCGTCTAATTAACGAACACTTTATTCGTGGTTGCTTATTTGGGAGTTTAGACGGCTGCGGGGAAGATCCGAAAGAGTCTCTGGAGTACTGACTGTGACTTGGAAGATCAGTTCTTTTCTTCTCTGGCTTTTTGGTGTGAGGTATTGAACTAACCCTTCGTTCTTTACTCTTTTTTCTCCGTTAGTTTGGTTTTACCCTTTTTCCCTCGTCTCTGTGATTACCCCTTGGATATTTTTACCCTCTTTTTTTAATCTACTTGAGATGGAATAACCGTAAACGGAACCCTACTTCCGTGAGATGGTTAATCCAATCAAGGAGAGGGTTATGGGTAATCTATTGATGATAGTGGGTTATTTTCTCTCACCCTTTTGGCTTAGGGAGTGTTTAATTCGAGACTTAGGATGAGATTACTCGAAAACCGGATTGAAATCGAGTAATCAGAAGCCTGAGTTTCGGATTGAAACTCACTGTTTTTGGGGTGGTCACTAGTGGCGGTCGCTTAACCTAAGCAACCGGCACAAGCAACCGGCTGGTAAACAGTGACCAATTGGATTTCGGTTCTGATTCAAATTGATTTATGTGACTTACATATTCTAATAACCCTGTGTTTAGGTGATTACTATTTAAAAGAAAAGTCTACTAATAGTTACTGGATTCCATTTTACGGACGTTTCAGTTATATGCAAGTAAGGACAGTCTATCTTATCTATCTACATATACTTGAACATGTTAATCTGATAGTTGTTAGTCTTAATTTCTATTGTTATATGCTGCTGTAGTTGTATTTATTTCTAATATACTACTGCTGTTTGCTTGATTTCATAATTACCTGGTGAATTGTGAATGTTATATGATTATGGTAATTGGTATATGGTTATGATAGTTGGGGTGTTCCTTTTGGGATATCTTGGCTGATGATATCAGAAGGCTGTGGAATGGGACACATGCCTGCTGATACCTTCAGCACTATCATGATTAATTGATGACATTGTTAGGATGAGTCTAGATTGCATGGCTAGGTACCCCACATGCTACTACCCTTTCGGTAGGGGAATTGAAATCGAGTAACCCGTGATGATAGTGATGTGACTTGGTGGTCCACTGTTAGTCATATAAATGGTAGGGTTGCATATGTTAGGGTTGGGCTCATGGATGTCCAAGGACCGGACCGGGTGTCGTGAGGAATCATGAGAGCATCCGCCCCAATAATATGTGGATGACCATAGGGTTAAGGAGTAGAGTCCAACAGAGGTAGCCAGTCCGTGAGGATTCTTACTCCTAGGTTGCGAAGGATACTGAACCGAGTTGGTTGGTGCCATAGGGGATGTATCTGGACTTCATGTAGACATGTAACCATTATGACCTTGCATTGGATTAGAAACCCCGACATGCGCCAGTACTCATTACCAATGGTCATGGTGAGAGAGTGTGGACTTAACACCTAACCATGGTTTGTGAGCCAGGTGTGGACTTTCCTTTTTTCCCTGGATCCCTACAGAGGTAACCAGTCCTTGCCGGATCAGAGTGATGAGACTTACCCAGAGGAGGGCTGGTGTTTATCTTAAAGCATGTCAACTATTAGAGACTTGCATAGTTAGAAATCATAGCATCATTCATGTTTTGTATTCATTCATATTACTGTTTTATCATGACATTATTGGATGATGGATGAGATATATGATTGTTTCTTACTGAGTTCTTTAGAACTCATTCCTTTATTCTTTGTATGTTTTTAGCCTATACAGAAGAAGGATTTATATCTGAAGATGGGCTGGTTCCCTATGAAGGAACCATCCCGTTTGAAGAAGATGTGGCACTGCCAGTGGTCGATGGAAATAGCATGTGCGGGAGTTCCTGCGGGTGCATGGAGTGCGCTTATCGCACCGGTTGATGGTCAGAGGCGAAAGGTGGTCAGGCAGTTCGCACAGAGACTGGAGAAGAATTGGAGAACCCCTCACCTTATTAAACTGGAGTCTAAGTTCATTTATTTAGAAAAACAAACTGGAAAGAAACTGATATAAATACTTTTGAATTATTCCGCTGCCCTCATTTTTGTTTTATCCTTTATTCTTTATTTCTTTCCTTTGATATTGGAGTATTTTGGGCTCCTGTAATTCATTTAATTCAGTTATTGAATATTCCTTGCTCATGATTATCTATATTTGTCTTAAATATTGTTGATAGACTAAAACCTTGGATCTTGTGACGAATCGCACCCACGGGTTGTCGGGCAGGTAACCGAGACCGACGGGTGGGGTGTGACAGAGTGGTATCAGAGCCTTGGTTTTATGAAGTCGATAATAATTAATACAAGTGTTAGATGAGCAATTTGAGTCATAGATCCAGAAGTGACTCAAAAGAATTAGAGTGAGTAATAGAACATCTTTTGTTAGAAACAAACTGATAAAGTAAGTGGATCTTATTTTGAATAACTTACAATAAGTCAAGTGAAATACATTCTCACATTGTAATTATCAAGAAAATGCATAAGAGACAATAATACAAGTGCAATAAACATAACTGTGTTTCATTAATAAGATAAAGCTTTACATAACTTGGAGCGTACTCTACGCTTTACAAAATGTTAGGGAATGAACATGTGCTGAATAAAAACTAGGGTAATTTTCATCTAGACCCCTTGAGGTTTGACCTATGTCATTTTTAGTCCAAAAAAATTGAAACTTTGCATCTACCTCCCCTGTACTATAGAAAAAATCAATGTAAGGACAAATTATCACATTTATGACCAATTTGCCCTTATTATTATTTTTTTAATTTAAAATTTTAACACGTTTACATTTCGTTAACCTCGTGCTTCTCTTCGTCTTCGTCTCCGTCTACCACTGATGTCAGGTTAGTTGTAGAGTTGAGAGCGGAGCAATTCACACGAACCTCTCCATTTTTCCCCGTCAGGACGTTAAGTTGACCCATCTTAATCATGCCTCGAACAAACTTCTCCAAAAACAGTTCCTCATCTTTTGCGAAGCTGACGACGATGTCCTTGGTTCTACTGTCCGTGTAAAGATCCTGATCAGAGGTGAAGAGTCCTTGTCGCTTCACCAGGTTAACGAAACACTTGTTGTCGAAGAAGTTGGGTGTACGGACATCTATGTTGGTGGTGACGTTGGGACCGGATTCTGGGTAGATGGTCTTCAGGTCCTCTGCAAATTCGTCTTCCAGGTAGGATCTTAAATTAAACACTACACAGAAAACCCATGGATTCATCAATAAATCCAAAAGAAGAAGAAGAAGAAAAAAAAAAAAAAAAAAGAATGGATTAGAATCCTTTGAGATAAGATTGTCTTGTCTAGGAATCCTTACTGTCGTAGATGGATTCATCAATTTTTTGAAAGTTTTGAAAGTTCATTGGGGATTGGACGTTCAAAACTAGGTTGATCGGAAAGCCTTGCACTTTTGGAAGAAAGACAACGTTCATTTCCAGTGAGAATTCATTCAAAAAATGTTGCTTTGTGTAGTTCCATGAACGCAGTTCTCAATCAATCCTTCGGCATCCGAATCGATCTCTTTCGCGTTTGCTTTAATCTTTGGGATAGGCGACCGGTTAGATTTCCAGTTGGAGAAATGGCCTATCTAAGACTTGAAATGAAGGCGAACTGGGTGGAAGACGATGGGATTTCTTCTTGTCTAGGATTCCTCACTGTTGCTAGACGGATTCATCATTGCATGATTCACAGAACACACCAGAGGAATCCATTTCCTAACTTTGTGAGTTGTACACAGGGATAGCAGCACTAAAACCTCATTGATTTATCACCACGTTGCTTGCATTAGAAATATTATATGCCCCACGCGAACTAGGAGTGTATCCATACACCGATTTGGCTGGAGAAGCTGCTCCAGCGTTTACAAACTAAGCTCCATTTGCAGATCTTCTAAGCACATTAGAGTAATTCGCCGGAGCAGCTACCACGACAGATGGGCCGAAGCTTTCGCAACAGAGTCAAATTTTTAGGTTACCTAGGCTATTAAATTTTAGCGGTAGTTGGAGGGTGTATGTAAAAATTTTAAATTAAAAAAATTAATAATAAGGGCAAATTGGTCAAAAAAATGATAATTTGTCCTTATATTGATTTTTTTTATAGTATAGGGGAAGGTAGATGCAAAGTCTCAATTTTTTTGGACTAAAAATGACAAAGACCAAACCTCAAGGGGTCCAGATGAAAATTACCCTAAAAACTACAATAAACATATCTAAACCCTAAGGTCAGTACTGAATCAAAGTGAATCAAAACCTAGACCTATCTACTGCTGTGGTGGTGGTGGTGGAGCTAGTCTCATCTGGCGGAGTATGTCAAGGCACTCTGCTATCTGGCCCCTCATCTCTACCTGCCCCTGCTCGAACTGGTCCATCCGAGTGAACAGACCCCTAGCCCAAGGTGGTGCGACCTCCGAAGTATCCTGTGCCTCCTGTCTCGAACTGGGAAGGTGGTGGCGAGTCTGCATGATCCTCATCATCAGTCTCTACATCCATGTCCTCCTGCTCGGCTGGCATCTCTGGTGAGTTTGGTCCGCCCGTTAAGGGCATCTGAGCGACCAATCTGAGCCCTATCGTACCGCCATGCCCAACTGGGACAGCCTCCTCTCCCTCGAAGTCGACCCCGAAGTGCTCAAAGATCCGTGTCAGAAGCCGCCCGTATCCAAGGTTTGCCCCCCGGATGTGTCACTCGGTAGATCATGGCATTTTGGATTATGTAAGCCAAGTCTATCTGGTAGCGAGTGTACACTGAAAAGGTCATCATAGCCTGCATGAGTGAAATCTCACTACGATGACCCGCCTTAGGCAGCAAGTTACTGTGCTATGATCCCCGGAGATGATCCCGCATGAGGGATACAGCTCGGTCACCGACTCTACCCCGCTGCACTCCTGTGGGCAAATGCTCGAGAAGACGAGAGCTCTCTCCTCCCAGTGTATGACATCGTCTGACTCAGCCCCCAGCTCGAACCATCTCCTGTCGCCGTGGATGTATGGCACGTCTAGGATGTGAGCCAGCTCCTCTGTGGTGAAGCGTATGTCTGTGGTCTTCACCCAGCTCTCAATCACTAGCCTAGTGTCGTGCTCTCCATCCATCTCTCTGTGGAAGGTCAGGTTGCTGTAGAATAACCTGACTAGCTTGGGATAGGCATCCTCGTTCAAAAACAAGGTGCTTCTCCAACCCACAGCCTCAAATCTACTCTCGATGTGGAACTGTGCTACCTCTGAAGTCACCACTGGTCGACCATACTCGATCGTACGATGACTGAAGTGGCCAAAGTATAGCTCCTGTGCCTCCAGTGATCTAAAGTAGTCTGGATGGACTGGGTCATGTGCGTCACCTCTACCTCGACCACGACCTCGGCCACAAATGGGTACTCTCCTACCTCCGCGGGCAGCCATCTAGTGAGAAAATCTGTTTTTAGGCAAAAAAGATGCAAAATGAGAAGCCATGAGATGTCTAATAATTACCTATTTGTGTAAAAATGCATAGTGAACAGTAGATCTATGCCTAGACATGTTATGAGATGTAAAAGAAACATTTTTGCACAAAAGAAAACCTAAAAATAGTTACACATTGTAGTTCTATCATGCAAACCATAGAAATGAAGGGTTTCATGAGATGTTTACCTGTGTAGCGTGTATGCGTCGCGTGGGAAGTAGATCCGAAGCCAACGGAGTCTCCAAAATACCTTCCTAACCCTTTGCACGAAATCCCTAGAGCCCAAAATGCGTTTTGAGAAGTGTAGAAATGAAATGAGACCCAAAAACCGTATTTGAAACGTTGCTGTCGCGCGTATTTTGGGGCTGTCGCACTGGCGGTCGATTGATCTAAGCGACCGGCATAAGCGACCGGTCCAGTTACTGTTGCACAGAATTTTGGATTTTGGCTCTGTTTTGTTGATTTTTGGAATTTGTGCTTATTGCTTCTTCTGTTTGTGAATGTTGGCCATGTTGTGGAGTAATTTTGACTTGTGGAATCTTTTCCGGACTTAATCATTGAGTGTTGCTAATCTCCCGGAATTCTTTCGCAGAATGGTTCAATTAAGGAATCGTCTTGTTAATGGTCAAGATGAAGAAGAAGGTAGTGGGAATCGGAACCGTGTTGAGATACCTACAGTAAACACTGGAACTGAGCCTCCCCGAGTTGAAATTCCTTCCACCAGTGGGAATCCTCCACTGGCACCGCAAGTAGTCTCTATTTAGGATGTGATAAACATTCTGGGAAATATGATGCATCAGCAGCATAATCGTTTACTACTATGATGCAAGGTTTTGCGGCTACTCGGCAGAATGCCCGGGCAGCTCTTAATCCTAATGGAGCTGGTACTTCGCATTTGGTACTTTTGTGGACGGTTTTGCCCCTGGTCCGCATGCAAGGTTGATGGAGCATTTCTTGAAGCTTCAGATCCCTGCTTTTACTGGTATTTCATCGGATGCATTGTTCCCTAACAAGTGGATCCGAGAGATGGAGAAAGCTTTTCGCAACCTCCGTTGCAATGAAGCTCGAGAAGATTCTTTGTGCAGAGCAGAGACTGCACATGAAGCTGATGCGTGGTGGAATGCTACCAGACCTATTTTTGAAGCTTCGCACCCGGTTCTTACTTGGGAAATTTTCAAGGATGCATTTTGCAAGAATTACTTTCCTGAGTCTGTGAGAGATGCCAAGGAAGCGGAGTTCATGGCACTCACGCAAGGACCTAGTGTCACATCCACCCAGCCGGTACCCCATTTGGAATACCCGGGATGTGATCCACAGTCCAAGGATCAATGATCTGAGGTCCATGCCTCCCACATACACGGTAACACAATCATGAACAGTAATAATCAATGGTAAAAACAACTAATATCAAGTATCATGAATAAGACAAGATTAACTAAATCAGAGTGCGGAATATAGATGATAGATAAGGTATGATCAAAATCATAAAGGGTGAGAAGGTATGGTAGTCACCCTCTCAGAGCAGCGGAAAAGTATTAAATCAAGTTAGTTACATATCCAAGTATCACCGGAATAATTTAAGACAAGTTAATTACAAAATCTAAGGTTCCACAAATACACCAGGGGAATGGGGCACTATGCTAGGGTTTCTTCTATACTAATAGTAGTCTCCTTAACAGTACGGATGAAGTAAACCCAGCGCTGCCGTTCCCGCACAACTGTGGGGCTAACCCTGGTGCGAATAATAATCCTCCTCGGCTCCAATATACGAATCCTCACCGACGCCACTACCCGGAGGGTAGTATGTGGAATCATAGTCCGCCTCATAGGAGGTGCCATCGTAATCTTCGGTACCTGGAATGTAATCTAAAACATTTGCACAAAAGGAATGAGTTCGAAGAACTCAGCAAGGAAGTTATTCCATAATTAGAAATCGTACACATTCGAACATATAATAATGCAATGTGATATGGAACATATGATGCGAGATATGAGTCTAACTCTATGAATGCTTTGGTCTCTAAGGTAGACATGCTTTAAGTCATAGCACCGTACTTCTCTCGGGTTGTCGGTCACTCTCCCATTTCCATATCTTGGGAATGCCCGGGGAAGATCGGTAAAGTCATCAAAACCATGGTAAGGGGAATCGGTCACCGCTCTCTCACATCACCATTTGGTCAAGCATCGGCGCATGTCACGGTAAAGCCTAGCCCAATGCAAGTCATCTACTCGGTCGGTCAAGTCGATTCAGATACGTCCATTCCTCGCCCCGGCGATCCTTTCCGGTATCCTTCACACTAGAGTCAGCGAAATCCCGGATTTCGGACTCATCAACCCTATTGGTCATCCACATATAGTAAACGGGGAAGCTCTCACGTCCTCTCACGGATTGGTTACCGGTCTTGAGCGCCCGTGAGCCCAAGTCTATCCATATGCAACCCTACCAATAAATGGCCCCTTTCAGGTATCCGTAGCATGGTTTATGTCCCCTACCGGATTGGCTACCGGTCTAGAGCGCCCATCCAACCATACACTACCACGGGTTGTTCGGTCTCAATGCCCTTCCAATTCGGGTCTGACACGACAAGGATGAACCTAGCCACACCACTAGACACCCCTATGTATGTCATCCAATAACTCGGGAAAGTGTCGATAGGCACCATCGGAGAACATCCCATACTATTCCCTCCGATGCCCAAGGACGAAGTGTCAGAGGGACACCCTCCAATCCCAAGTCATACATAAGCAATCACATATTCAATGTCATCATTTCTCATGCATCCAATGCATATTCGTAATAGTAATCAAATCATGATATTGAAGCGAATCATTATAAACATAAGTAAATCAAAATGATAAGATGACACAACAAGAGTATAAAGATTTAAATGCTACTATTCTAACACATATGTAACAGTCTTATAATGATTGAAAGAAAAATAAGGGATTTCGTTCTTTAAATAAAACACAATTCAATATTTGATGACTTATATGTTTATGGAGATAACCATCCTTACCTTGGATGAGTTGATGATGAATTGAGAATACCAAGAATAGTCCAATAGAAGTGTTAAGGCCCTAAACAGACATCAATAATAAGTTAGAAAGAAGTCGGGAAGATCGGATGTCATTCGAGTCAAAACTGACCAAGGTTGCTGTCAGCAACAACTTTGGTCGATGGTATCGACCAAAATGATCGACCAAAATAGTCCTCGGGCAGAATAGTGGATTTTGGGGATTTTTGGTCCGAAATGAGTCTTCCGGTGTTCGGATCAATCTGGAATTTGGAGGCATACTTAACAACAGTAGTAGGACACTATAAATCAAGGAATTAACCCAATCCAATGGTCTAATTAAAAAGCCCCAATTTGAGCTATCAAGTTCAAGTGATAAACATCATGGCATGAGTTGGAATTGATTGCATTGATGAATAATAGCATGCAATAGTTAGAGGAACTAATAGAAATTCGATTGGAATCATATGGCAATGTTAAACATGAACATAATACACTTTATAGCTCAGTTTGATATCAAATGGTATGGTGTTAATAGGTAAATCATGGAATACATATGCTAGGCATGAGATATAAGCATTAGCATCAATGAATGGCTAAGGGAATCATGGATTGAGCATGAGTAGGCACTTGGAGTGGTGGTTGCAAGGTTGCAGCACCATTCCAAATGTCCCATCAGCAAGATGACAATAGAAAGGAGTAGAAAAATGGTAGGGTAGAGAGTGGATTGAAGAGTCTTACCTTAGTGTAGAAGATGAAGGTAAGAATCAATGATAAACTAAGTGTCTTTGATGAGATACCCTTCACACTAACCAAGGAGCTGCTTTGGGAAGCTCTCCCCACGTTTCCGGTGAGAAAAATGATTGCAAAAGGCTCAAGGCTCGAGGTCATATTAAATAGAAAAGGAATATTCCATGGAATCATTAACTTGGCAGATCGGGACATTTTGGTCGATGCTTTTGGTCGATGGTATCGACCAAAATGATCGACCAAGATGATTTCAGAAGAAAACTCAGGTTTAGAATAGCAACTTCAAGTAGGGATTTGAAAGGCTATACAAGGTCAAATTGAGTGAGGTTTTCTTCCACAATTTAATCAAGAAGTCTAGTTTCTAGGAATACCTTCGGATTGTGCACAGGAGGTCATTTGGTACATCAACCATGTTAATCTTCTCCGATGCGCAGACTTTCCTTAAACACTGACAATGCATTTAAGCAAGGGGTATCATTGTCAATGTCCATGGACTCGGTCTCCAAATCATGATCATCAATCAGGATGGTCCATAGATCTCTTCTTCCACCGCTTCGGGTCCTCGGACCTGAATACAACAGTGGATCCAGGTCAGGGTCAAGGTTAGAATAGGGCTGGATATTACACCTAGTACTGTTCTGGAATACCAGAAGAAGTTTGAAGAATTGTTCTACTTTGCCCCTGATGCTTTCAAAGGTGACAGTGAGAAGGCAAAGAAGTTCTTCAAAGGTTTGAGGCCGTCACTGAAGACTTACCTGGCAATTCATCCTATTGTGGATTATCTTTGAGATGGTACGAGAATGCGAAGAAGGTAGAAGATAATGAGAGAGAGAATTATCTCGCTCCAGCTTTCTGTTTCGAACGAGAATCATTCGGGTGACCGTAATCGGAGATTCTCTAGGCCAGCTCCTTATACTGCCCCTTCGTTTCAGCCTAGAGGAGCTAGTTCCAGTTTCAGCTCTGCTTCGAGCTATGGTTCTAGTGGTGCACCGGTGCGTCCTGTTGCAGGTAGTCAAGGTACTGGACCGATCTATGCTAACCCTCGTCCAGTGGCTAATAACCAGAGGCCTGCAAATCCTTCTTCAGCAGATCCTGTGAGTGGTAGGGATTTGATTTGCTTTAACTGTGGGAAGCAGGGTCATTATTCTCGCAACTGCACTCAGAAGCCGAATTCTCAGGTGTCAGCTTTGAAGCCTGTTTCGAGTGTTCCCTCTGGTAAAGTGTACAGTGTTGTTGGTTCTAAGTCTGAGACAGATCACGATGTTGTGACAGGTATTATTTCAGTATCATCTACCTCTGCTTTCGTATTATTTGATACTGGTGCATCGCATTCATTCATAGCGTCTTCATTTGTGATTCGTATTCCTGTTACACTTGCGAAGTTGGAAAGAGGACTAGTAATTAGTACTCCACTCAGATCTGTTGTTAGATTAGATGAAGTGGTTGAATCTTGTCCAGTGGTTATTGCTGGTAGAACCCTTGAAGCCCGTCTGATCAAGTTAGACTTGTCTGATTTTGATGTGATATTTGGAATAGATTGGTTATCTAAGTATGGTGCAGTTATCCTTTGTTTGGAAAGGAAGGTATTGTTTCATCCTACGAATGATAGTCCGTTTGAGTATCAATGTAGTCAAGAGAAGTTGAGTAAGAAGATAGTGGTTGCGACTGTGAAAGTCAGGCAGTGGACTAAGAATGTTGGACTTCTTTCCTCTTCTGTGGATGTTTTGGAAGGTGTGAAAAGGTTGTCTGATATCGAAGTTGTCAGGGACTTTCCTGATGTTTTCCCCGATGATTTGTCTGGTTTGCCTCCAGAGAGGGAGTTAGAATTTTCAATTGATCTAATTCCTGGAGCAGCTCCTGTGTCGAAAGCTCCGTACTGGATGGCTCCGACTGAGTTGAAGGAACTTCAGACTCAGTTAAATGATTTGTCAAGCAAAGGGTTTATCCAACCCAGCGTTTCACCGTGGGGAGCCCCGGTGTTGTTTGTGAAGAAGAAGGACGGTAGTATGCGAATGTGCATAGACTATTAGGAATTGAACAAGTTGACGATAAAAAATAAATATCCTCTCCCTAGGATCGACGACTTGTTTGATCAGTTGAAAGGTGCCTCGGTGTTCTCAAAGATCGATCTGAGATCTGGGTATCATCGGTTAAGAGTAAAGTCCAGTGATGTGTGCGGGATCGCATTTAGGACTAGATATGGGCATTATGAATTCCGAGTTATGCCTTTTGGTCTTACTAATGCACCGGCAGCGTTCATGGATCTGATGAACCGAGTATTTCAGGATGTCTTAGATAAATTTATCATTGTATTTATTGATGACATTCTGATCTATTCAAAGGGCGAAGAAGAACATGTTGGACATCTGAGTTTTGCCTTGCAGCGTTTGAGAGAGAAGAAGTTGTTTGCCAAGTTCAGCAAATGTGACTTTTGGTTACCTAAAGTTATGTTCCTAGGTCACATCGTTTCGCCGACGGAATTAAAGTTGATCCTGCAAAAGTTCAATTCGTGACTGATTGGGACCAACCTAAGTCAATCACGGAAATTCGAAGTTTTCTTGGTATGGCAGGTTATTATAGGCGCTTCATTGAGAATTTCTCCAGAATCTTAGCACCTATGACAAAGCTTACCAGAAAAGGAGTCAAGTTTGAGTGGAAGGAAGCATGTGAAGAGAGTTTTCAAGAACCCAAGAAAAGGTTAACTAACACTCCTGTGTTGACGATACCAGATGACTCTGGAGGTTTGACAGTGTATACCGATGCCTCTAAGGTTGGTTTGGGTTGCGTTTTGATGCAGGCATGGGAAGGTGGTAGCTTATGCTTCTAGGCAGTTGAAGAACTACGAGCATAATTATCCTACCCATGACTTGGAGCTGGCAGCTGTGGTTTTTGCTTTGAAGATTTGGCGTCACTATCTTTATGGTGAAAATATATCTATTTTCACTGACCACAAGAGTCTCAAGTATTTCTTTACTCAGAAGGAATTGAATATGAGACAGAGAAGATGGCTAGAACTGGTGAAGGACTATGATTGTGATATTCAGTATCATCCAGGAAAAGCTAATGTGGTTGCTGATGCCTTAAGTAGAAAGAGTAATCGAGGAAGTGTGGTTCTGACGTGTCTCAGTAAGCCCTTATTGTTCTCCATTGTAAGATTTGGACTTGAGATTTTGTCAGAAAGTTCTGGTGCTATTTTGGCAGCCGTATCAGTTTGACCGAGTTTGAGGGACCGAATTGTTGCTCTACAGTCGGCTGATCCAGAATTGAGGAAGAAGATTGACTTGATCACTTCAAAGACTAAGGATGTGGAAGAGTTCTCCCTAGCCTTTGATGGTGCTCTTGTTTTTAGAGGAAGAGTTTGTGTTCCTGCAGTGGAAGACCTCAGAAGCGAAATCTTGACTGATGCTCATCAGTCCATCTTTACTATTCATCTTGGAAGCGTGAAGATGTGCCATGATATGAAAGGGTATTTTTGGTGGTCTGGCATGAAGAATGATGTGGAAGATTTCATTGCTAAATGTGGGACTTGTCAACGTGTGAAAGCTGTCCGACTGACCTTCGTCGCAGCCTTCGCAACCTCTTCCAAGTACCTAGTTGGAAATGGGAAGACATTGCTATGGATTTTGTCACCGGGTCTGCCCCGATCTGGAAAAGGGAATGACTCGGTGTGGGTGGTAGTGGACCGATTAACCAAATCGGCACACTTCATTTCGATGAAGATCACCTATTCTATGGATAAGTTGGCCCAACTCTATGTTGATAATGTGGTGAGATTGCATGGTGTTCTGGTTAGCATTGTGTCAGATAGAGACCCGAGGTTTACATCGCGTTTCTGGAATAGTCTGCAGAAAGCTCTAGGTACTCAGCTGAATTTGAGTACTGCTCATCATCCTCAAACCGATGGCCAATCGGAAAGGACCATACAGATTTTGGAAGATATGCTTAGAGCGTGTGTTATAGATATGAGTGGTAACTGGGATGACCACCTAGCCTTGGTGGAGTTTGCTTATAACAACAGTTATCAGTCTGCTATTGGAATGGCCCCGTTTAAAGCTCTGTATGGAAAGACTTGTAGAACTCCTCTGTATTGGGATGAAGTTGGGGAAAGGCGTGTTCTTGGCCCTGATCTAATCGAAACCACCGGCACTATGGTGGATATGATTAGAGAAAGGATCAAAAGCTGCTCGATCTCGCATGAAGTCCTATGAGGATAAAAGGTCTGACCTTGAGTTTCAAGTTGGTGAGCGTGCGTTTTTGAAAGTTTCGCCGATGAAAGGAGTCATGCGTTTCAATGTTAAAGGAAAGCTCAGCCCTAGGTATATTGGTCCCTTTGACATTATTGGGAAGGTTGGACCAGTAGCTTATCGGTTGGCTCCGCCCCCGTCTCTTGCTGGTGTGCATGATGTTTTCCATGTATCTATGCTAAGGCAATGCTTGACAAGTGCGAAACATTTGCTTCAGCATGAACCGGAAGGGTTGAGTGCGGATTTGACGTATGATGAAGAACCGGCTGAGATTTTGGATAAAAAAGACAAGCAGTTGAGAAATCGGACTATACCTTTGGTGAAGATTAGATGGAAGAATCACTCTTTTGAGGAAGCATCTTGGGAGAAAGAAGATGAGATGCGGTCCAAGTATCCTCACCTTTTTGGACCTTCAGGTATGTTGTAATTTCGGGGACGAAATTTCTTTTAAGGAGGGAGGAATGTAATACCCCCCGTATTTCTAACCCGAGATTCGTATTCCAGGTCCGAGAACCCGAAGGTCTAGTCGGGTGAACTTGTGGAGTATCTGGATTGAAGCCCATGATCCATACCCAGGACCCATGGATCTGAATCCTTTATCTGAAGAGCCTGCCTTGGTTGAAGCTGGGAATTTCGGAAGTCAGGTGTTGTTCAGTGATGTCCGGAATGAAGGTAAGATCTCCCCCATCTCTTATTTAGGGCTAGGTTGGCCTTGGGTATCAGCCCCTAGTAAAAGCACCCTTGTATGGCAAATTACATGGGGGCGGTTACTAGTGGCGGTCGCTCAACCTAAGCGACAGGCCCAAGCGACCGCCCGGTTTGTTTTCGGGGATTTTGCCCTACTTTGCCCCCAGACTTCTATATAAGGTAACCTCCGTCTAATTAACGAATACTTTATTCGTGGTTGCTTATTTGGGAGTTTAGACGGCTGCGGGGAAGATCCGAAAGAGTCTCTGGAGTACTGACAGTGACTTGGAAGATCAGTTCTTTTCTTCTCTGGCTTTCTGGTGTGAGGTATTGAACTAACCCTTCGTTCTTTACTCTTTTTTCTCCGTTAGTTTGGTTTTACCCTTTTTCCCTCGTCTCTGTGATTACCCCTTGGATATTTTTACCCTCTTTTTTAAATCTACTTGAGATGGAATAACCGTAAACGGAACCCTACTTCCGTGAGATGGTTAATCCAATCAAGGAGAGGGTTATGGGTAATCTATTGATGATAGTGGATTATTTTCTCTCACCCTTTTGGCTTAGGGAGTGTTTAATTCGAGACTTAGGATGAGATTACTCGAAAACCGGATTGAAATCGAGTAATTAGAAGCCTGAGTTTCGGATTGAAACTCACTGTTTTTGGGGTGGTCACTAGTGGCGGTCGCTTAACCTAAGCGACCGGCACAAGCGACCGGCTGGTAAACAGTGACCAATTGGATTTCGGTTCTGATTCAAATTGATTTATGTGACTTACATATTCTAATAACCCTGTGTTTAGGTGATTACTGTTTAAAAGAAAAGTCTACTAATAGTTCTTTGGATTCCATTTTACGGACGTTTCAGTTATATGCAAGTAAGGACAGTCTATCTTATCTATCTACATATACTTGAACATGTTAATCTGATAGTTGTTAGTCTTAATTTCTATTGTTATATGCTATTGTAGTTGTATTTATTTCTAATATACTACTGCTGTTTGCTTGATTTTATAATTACCTGGTGAATTGTGAATGTTATATGATTATGGTAATTGGTATATGGTTATGATAGTTGGGGTGTTCCTTTTGGGATATCTTGGCTGATGATATCAGAAGGCTGTGGAATGGGACACATGCCTGCTGATACCTTCAGCACTATCATGATTAATTGATGACATTGTTAGGATGAGTCTAGATTGCATGGCTAGGTACCCCACATGCTACTACCCTTTCGGTAAGGGAATTGAAACCGAGTAACCCGTGATGACAGTGATGTGACTTGGTGGTCCATTGTTAGTCATATAAATGGTAGGGTTGCATATGTTAGGGTTGGGCTCATGGATGTCCAAGGACCGGACCGGGTGTCGTGAGGAATCATGAGAGCATCCGCCCCAATAATATGCGGATGACCATAGGGTTAAGGAGTAAAATCCAACAGAGGTAGCCAGTCCGTGAGGATTCTTACTCCTAGGTTGCGAAGGATACTGAACCGAGTTGGTTGGTGCCATAGGGGATGTATCTGGACTTCATGTAGACATGTAACCATTATGACCTTGCATTGGATTAGAAACCCCGACATGCGCCAGTACTCATTACCAATGGTCATGGTGAGAGAGTGTGGACTTAACCCCTAACCATGGTTTGTGAGCCAGGTGTGGACTTTCCTTTTTTCCCTGGATCCCTATAGAGGTAACCAGTCCTTGCCGGATCAGAGTGATGAGACTTACCCAGAGGAGGGCTGGTGTTTATCTTAAAGCATGTCAACTATTAGAGACTTGCATAGTTAGAAATCATAGCATCATTCATGTTTTGCATTCATTCATATTACTGTTGTATCATGACATTATTGGATGATGGATGAGATATATGATTGTTTCTTACTGAGTTCTTTAGAACTCATTCCTTTATTCTTTGTATGTTTTTAGCCTATACAGAAGAAGGATTTATATCTGAAGATGGGCTGGTTCCCTATGAAGGAACCATCCCGTTTGAAGAAGATGTGGCACTGCCAGTGGGAGATGGAAATAGCATGTGCGGGAGTTCCTGCGGGTGCATGGAGTGCGCTTATCGCACCGGTTGATGGTCAGAGGCAAAAGGTGGTCAGGCAGTTCGCACAGAGACTAGAGAAGAATTGGAGAACCCCTCACCTTATTAAACTGGAGTCTAAGTTCATTTATTTAGAAAAACAAACTGGAAAGAAACTGATATAAATACTTTTGAATTATTCCGCTGCCTTCATTTTTGTTTTATCCTTTATTCTTTATTTCTTTCCTTTGATATTGGAGTATTTTGGGCTCCTGTAATTCATTTAATTCAGTTATTGAATATTCCTTGCTCATGATTATCTATATTTGTCTTAAATATTGTTGATAGACTAAAACCTTGGATCTTGTGACGAATCACACCCACGGGTTGTCGGGCAGGTAACCAAGACCGACGGGTGGGGTGTGACAGTAGTAGCATGTGAGGTTACCTAGCCATGCAATCTAGGCTCCCTAGGCATGTCATCCAACAGCTATGATAGTGTTGGGGGGCATCAGTAGGCAGTGACACATACCACATCCCTTGATGTCCCACAATGGATACCTAGTATGGATACCCTTCCATCACATTACCAACCATTATTACATAACCATTAATTCTATATCCCAGTAATGAAAATACATATAAACATTAATCACAATATATGTATATATATATACTATATATAATCATTCAATCATACTATTACAACAAGTTATAAGAGCAACGATATATGTACAAAATCAAACAGTTCATTATAGAACATATCATTGCATAAACATAAGAGTGTGTCCTTACCTGTAGAATTGTAAAAAGCTTATTAAAATGCAGTTAGACCTCACCCACAACAGTCTCAAGTAAACCTCGAGTTCACCTAATTATAGATTACAAAGTTACATTAAGTACAGAAGTCAAATCAGAGCAACAACCAACTTCATAGGGCTACTGTGACCCAGCCAGTCACTTGGGGCAGTTGGTTGGCCAAGTGACCGCTCCTATTCTAGACTACTTCCAAGTCTGAAATTCTTACTTTTGATCTCCCAAATTTAATTTGATTTTGGATGATCTAAATCCAAATTTTGTCCTTAAGGAGCCTACAACACAAGCACGAAACAAAACCCTAGAATTCTAATGATTCAATATTCACATCATCTCCTTCGATCAGATTTATCCTTTATTCAGATGCAAGGGTCCGTTTTCGGACATGATCTAACCAATATCACTAATTGGGAATAGAACCAACACAATTAATTCGCTATCAATCCAAGGAGGATGGATCCACACCATTCAAAGAGATGAGGAAATAATAGAAAGGTTGTGGGATCGACTTACCTCCAATTGATACGCAAAACTGACAAATGAGAATATCTTCTTCACCCATCACACTTCTCTCACCTTCCAGCACGTGTTCTCTGCCTCCTAACTGACCTCAACCAAAATCCCGAATATAATAATGAGTAAAAAGGTTGAGATTGGCTATATATGGAAGACTTAGGCAAAATAGAGTTTAAAATCCCGCAAGCAAACCTGGCGGTTGCTTGGGGCGGTTGATTGATCAATTAATCGCCTTAAGCAACCTCCCCCTAGTACTTTTCAGTACTTGGATGCTTTGCTCAATGGGTTGATCCCCAACTCAAACCTAACCCTAAACAACATGTGGGGGTGTTCTTACCTTGATTCCGAACATCTTCAAATACATCCTGACTTCGACTAATGACCCACTTTCCGAGTCCATCAGGTTTCTACAGGTTCTTCTTTGGATTCCCAGTAAGGCAGGTTCTTCATCAGTAGAATCCAGATACATGGACTCAGGGTATGGATCATGGACCTCAATACGGATACACCACAACTTATTCCAGCGGGACCTTTGGGTAATCGGACCTGCAATACGAATTCTGAGTTAGAATTATGGGGGTTGTTACACCTCGCCTATTGAAGTTGAACCACCCCTCTCTTTCTATGGTTCTTAGTGCAAAAATGCACCTAAAGACATTCAGATTGCAATCATCGTCTATGCTGTGGCAGTAACTTATAAAACCTACGAGGCATCTGCACCCATTTGGAGCTAGCATCCCAGGGGTTAGGTTGAAATGGTATAGGACTTGCATAACGAAAGGGTGAAAAGGAACTCTCATTCCCCCAAACATTGAATATAAGTACAGTGGGAACTCCCCCTCTCTCAACAAACTGGCTCTCTTATAGGGACTAGGGAGCCTAAGCTTGAAGTTAGTAGGGATTCTAAAGGCTATCCTCGCCAGTTGAAGGTGCTGAGGACGAAGTAGACTAAGGAAGTATAGAGGGCTAGATTTTGAAGAGAAGGAAGAATGCCTACTGTCCAAAAGTATTTCAAAACTTGCATCAGGGGATACCTCCCCCTCAACAGAATTCCCAGGAGTAGTGCCTTCACGTAGGGAAGACTTTTGTCCACTACTAGAACCAGAAGCCAGGTCAAGAGAAGGAGAAGGGAACCTACCTTCAAAAGGGTCTCCACTGATTCCTACATCCTTCCAGGGTTCTAGAGGAACTCTAGGGCTTGGGTTTCTATAGGAATCGTAAAATTTCTTCATTAACTTCCTACCCATGGTGATAGCTACTGAATAAAACTTACAAGGATTGGAAAAGGCAGAAAGTTATGTAAGACACTTGGTTTGAACGAAGAGTTGCAAAGTTCATAGTTGCAATAAGAAGAGAAAAGGAATAAAGTACGAAGTTGTTCAATTTATAGCCATTAAAAATTTGAAACCAACGGCTCATATTTCATCAAATCTACAGTCCATAAGCTTCAACGTTTCCATTCCTATGATGGTACCTATGATGGTACGTTGTTTAAGAAACGTGGCATCATTGTGGACGCTTCGAGCATCATGCACATCATTGTAGGAAACATGATTAACTGATGCACCCGTCAAAGTAATTAATATTTTAAACACATGTTTATCAAAACTCACTCACTTCTCGGAGGACTCTTCCACTTCTTAGCCAAACTTTTGAACTTCCTTAGATTTAACTCTCACCAAGTTAGTCTTTGCACCAAGATTTGCCACGAAGACTAGGGGGCTAATGTTAAGAATATTATGGTTCGAACCATTGAACTGGAATAAATCGCACAAACTAGAACATCTGGCTCAAGCCCAGTACAACAAGGTTCATATGGCACTTCTCGATAGAATACTTGCTAAGAAGAATGCCTCATATTGACGGCCAGCTGTCGCAATGGACTTCTTGGATGACCCTTCATTAAGTGCCCGACAAGTGACTTTCTGACTAAAGTAATGTTGCGAGGAGATTCTGCGTATCTTCGTCCAAACGTCAATCTGTGCATTAATTTCCACATTGAATGCACTAAGATCCATTAAATGCTACCTGCATGGAAGTTTCTCATTCGCTTAAGCCTCCCTCAAGTGCTACGCCTCACATTTTGTCTACCAAAACTGGGGATTGATGTCACATCAATGTCAACATGAGGTTGATCACTTGATTTGGTGAGATAGTATAGCTGTCTTTAATATCAGGCTCTTGGCTTGCTAATCCAGCTACCCTCCAAAGGTCATCTCCACCCTCCATTTTGGGCAGGAAAATCGGAAGGTTGTGATATGTTCCTCCACCTCAGAGGTATGAACGTGATATATATACCAACACTCTTCACCAAGAAAAGTAAGTTCAAAACACTATCTCTAGCCATTACTCTCCTCCAACTACCCCAAGAAGACATTCTTTTCTTCACCTTTGGGCATTTAATCCTCTCTACGAGGATTGGTGTTCTTCCAATTTCTGACTAAATCATTGGAGGTGGTTCCCGTCCCTAGAGGCAACCCACTCTCACATTTCTTTGTTCTCAGAAACCAGGTTTGGTCTAGCTACAAACCAGTCGTCTGTGAATCAGATTTTGGAGCAACAATGTTGTTTTTGGATTTTATTCTATCTACTGATTTTCTTCTCTGCAAATTCTGTTTGCTTCTTTTTAGGTACGTTATCAAGATGATATTTCTTTTTTTACTTAGCTTTAATTTCATCTTTGGTTTTTTTCTTTGCGGTTGATTTCACATATCACACTCCCCGTGTCATTCTTTTCATGTTTTTCCGTTTAATCCCGCATCCATCAATGGAAATGTTTACTCCTATATCTCTGCTTACAGTTTCCTCTTCTCTCTCTCTCTCTCTCTTCACTGAACGATTACTTGATTTGAACTTACAGGTCAACATGGGAACTAAATGGAAAATCTTCTCGGTTCCTCTATTGCTATCGTTTGCTCTCTTTGGCCTTCTCTACTTCTTGTTCACGAGTTCCTTTTTCTTTTTTTTTCTTTCGTTTCTATTTTTGTTTTGTTTTGTTTTGATTTTCCCCCCTTAGGAAGCAATAATATAATTCTAACTGTTTTTACTCTTTGATTTCTGTTGTCTCTTTGCTTCATATTCTTTTATTCTGGTGTTTGGTTGTTTTTATTTCAAGGCAATGTGTTCATGGTAAGCCTTTTACTTACATCAGTTGCAAAAGCAAACCTATGGTTGTGAAGGGTATCTTATATTTACTCAACCTAAAAGGCTTGCCTTGTTGGTTTAAGCCTTGGGTGGGGTTACGTATTTGGCTTTTGATCCCAAGTATTTTCTTTGTAATTAACCATTTTAGAGCCTAAAATATGGGTATAATGCAGGAGAACGGGATTGAGATTGAGTTCATTAGTTTAGTAAGAGTCATGGATACTATTAAGAAAGCGAAATTAGTGCTGAAAGCACTCACAAGTGCTAATATTCTGATTGATCAAAAAAAAAAAAAAGTCTTGGATACTTCCTCTTTTCTTTTTCTTTTTTTTGTTGGGAGGGGGGGTGTTTTTCTGGCTTACTGCAAGTCAGGTGCTGGTTTAATCTCTCTCCGACTGATCTTGCTTAGTTTTAACTAATATTCTGATTGATCCAAAACAGTGTTCACTGTCACAATACAAGAGAATCTTCTCGTGTTTGTGCCCAAGTTCTTCCATGAATCTTCTTATCCAGATTGCTTCTTTACAAGCTTGTGTAGCTGCCATATACTCCCACTTCTTTGTGAGACGGTGCTACAAGCTGTCGTAGTTTAGATACCCAGCTCACGGCTCCTTCGCAATTGTAAACACATAGCCGGTAGTGGATTTCCTTTTATCAAGATCCCCGCAAAATCAGAATCAACATATCCTCCGACGGTAAATTCGGATCCTCCATAACATAGAGCAAGCATCCAAGGTTCCTTTAATGTATCTTAGGATCCTCTTCACTATAATCCAATGCTCTTGTCCTGGATTCGCCATATGCCGACTAATCACTCCCCCTTTGCATGTGCAATGTCCGGTCTTGTACATACATAGCGAACATCGGACTTTCCCACCGCTTGATGCATACGGTACTCGAGACATCTCCATCCTCTCTGCTTCATTGCTAGGACACATACTTGAGGATAACTTGAAATTAACAGGAAGAGGAGTAGAAATTGGCTTACAGTCTTGCATATTGAAGCGGCGCAAGACTTTCCTTAAGTAACTCTTCTGAGATAGCCAAATCTTCCTGTTATTTCTGTCTCGGTGAATTTGCATCCCTAGAATCTTGTTTGCGGGTCCCAGATCCTTCATTTCAAATTCCCTAGCCAACTGAGCCTTTAATTCTACGATCTGATCTTTGTTGGGGCCTGACACCAACATATCATCGACATACAACAGTAAAATGATGAAATCATCATCACCAAACCTCTTGTAATACGCACAAGGGTCTGAAGCAAGTCTGTTGTATCCAAGGCTCAATATGAAGGAATCAAATCTCTTATACCAACATCTTGGCGCTTTGTTTTAAGCCGTATAGAGATTTGTTCAACTCCGCAAACCAAGTTCCCCTTTTCTGGTTCTTCAAAACCTTCTGGTTGGAGCATATAGATTTCTTCTTCAAGATCTCCATGAAGAAATGCAGTTTTTACATCTAACTGCTCAAGATGTAGATCAAACGTAGCACAAAGTGCCAGAACTATCCGGACAGTAGTAAGTCGAACCACTTCGGAGAAAAGATTTCGTGAAATCGACACCTTCTTCTCCGAGCATATCCTTTGATCACCATTCTTGCATGATACCGCTCTACTTGATCATCACTGTTTCGTTTGATCTTGTAAACCCATTTGTTACCAATGGGCTTCCTTCCGTGCGGTAAAGGTACAAGCTCCCACGTCTTATTCTTATGAAGAGCTTCTAGTTCTTCTGCATAGCTTGCCATCCAAAGTGACGCTTCGAGCTATCAATCGCTTCTCCGAATGTTGATGGCTCACCATCTTCTGTTAGAAGACAGTATGCAATGTTGCTCTCCATAATATAATCAGTTTGCCAGAGTTGGTGTATGTCTTTCACAAGGTGACCGTCGAACTTCTACGAGTTGTAGACTCAACTGGTACTTGTTCCTCATTTTCTGATTCTGCTCCAGAAGAATTTTCTGGATTGGACTTCTCTTCCTCCTGAACTATTGTACTCTCCGGAATTTCTATTGAAATGCTACTCACATCTTCCTTTTGCAGCTTATCTTCTGCAAAAATGACATCTCTGCTGATGACGACCTTGTGGGCAGTGGGATCCCACAGTCAATACCCCTTGACTCCATCAGCATTTCCCAAGAATCTGCATTTTCTGGATTTTGGATCCAACTTCGGAATTTCTTGGGGATGATACATCACGTACACAGGACTCCCAAATGTGTGCAGGCGTGAATAATCAACTGGCATGCCAGTCCACATCTCCATCGGTGTCTTCAAATCAATCGATCTTGTTGGTGATCGATTAATCACATAGCAGGCAGTGTTTACGGCTTCTGCCCAAAAGGACTTAGCCATACTTGCAGTTCTCAACATGGCTCTCGTTCTTTCGAGTAGAGTTCTATTCAACCGCTCTGCTACTCCATTCTGTTGAGGAGTGTAAGCCACCGTGAGTTGTCTCTTGATGCCTTCTTGATTACAAAACTCAAAGAAGTCATCCCCTGTATATTCACCGCCATTGTCTGTCCTGAGGTGCTTGATTTTCTTCTCAGTTTCTCGTTCAACTTGCGCTTTGAATGTTTTGAAAACTGAAAACACATCTGACTTCTTCTTGATAGGAAACACCCAACATCTTCTGGAATAATCATCAATGAAAGATACATAGTACCTTGCTCCTCCCAGAGATGTAACCGGTGCTTGCCATACATCAGAGTGAACTAATTCCAGAATACTTTTACTCCTGGAATCAGATGCATTGAACTTCAATCTATGTTGCTTGCTTGTAACACAGTGCTCACAAAAGGGTAATGAAACCTTTGTGAGACCCGGGAGTAATTTCTGTTCTGCGAGAACCTTCAACCCTTGCTCTGACATGTGGGCCAATTTTCGATGCCACACTTTTGTCATCTCTTCTGCAGTACCGGTTGATGCAACTGATGCTTCTGCCTCCAGACATGTTTCTCCCATTACTTCGTACAAATTTGCAGCGCCCCTTTCAGCTTTCATTACAACTAGCGCTCCTTTGACGATCCTCATCATTCCATTTTGGATGCGTGTCTTGCACCCAATTTCATCTAATTGTCCCAAAGACAATAGATTCTTCTTTAAGCCCTTCACATGCCGCACATTTTGAATAGTGCGTACCATACCATCATACATCTTCAACTTGATGGTGCCAACTCCAACAATCTCCAAGGCATGATCATTTCCCATGTACACAGACCCTGTAGAGATAGGTTCATAAGTTTGAAACCAATCTCTGCGAGAGGTTATGTGCCATGTTGCTCCCGAATCCAAGATCCAAGCATCAGTGAGCTCCAATCTATCCTTGGATACCGTTGCTGCTTCGCTATAAAGAATCTCTCCTTCAGCAACGCACCCTTGAGATGTTTCTACCTTATCTACAATTTGATGAGGTGAAGTGATTTTGGCTTCATACAATTTGATGAGGTGATCCCAAACCTCCTTATCAGTTTTCTTCTCTTCTACACCCGCTAAAATATCATCTGATAATGCTAGATGCAAATCAGAAAGAGCGATCGCATCTATTCTGTTCCACTTTTCGTTGTCTGTGAACTCCGTCGGCCGAACACTGATGGCTTCCAGGCAGTTATCTTTTATCAATAATGCCTTCATCTTCATTTTCCATAATGAGAATTTCGTGCCGTCAAACTTGCCGATGTCGATTTTTGCTGCCATTGCTTCTATCACGAACTTGTTGTTGGCTGCAGAATAACTCCCACTATTTCACGTGAAACTTGTCTTCTCAAGTTATCTCCCCCTCCACGGTATATGGTTGAACCAAAATGCACCGGGAAAATTTCCGAGAAAGATTGGAGGGACACAAGCGGTCCGCTTAAAAACCGAGACTCCTTAGACAAAATTTTCCTAGACATGCACTTAATCACCCAATACACCTTTCTAGGATACCCGAAAAGAAACCACGTGAAATTGCGACTTCTGCAGCACCTCCGTAGGATGAAAAACAATATCTTACTTATTTTTCTGATGTGAAGGATCCACCTAAGTGGCAATCACAGAGCATACTATAAGTAGATACTCACACCCTAAACCAAACAAACAAACCCCCCAAGGAATTTTCCTTTTCTGATGTGGAAGCTCAGACTATGCTGCAACCACAGAGCATACTTCAGAAAAACCTCGCTCTGATACCACTGTCGGGTTATGAAGAACCCACCGAATAGAACAATCAGCAAATAAGAAAAAATAAGAACACAATAATAACAACTAAGAGAAAAGAAAGACACAATAATATATGGGCAAGAGAGAAAACTCCACTATAAATAAAGATATATCCAAGAGAGAAGATATTTGGGATGATTAAAGAATAAGGAAGAGGCATTCTTTTATAGCCTCTTCCTCTCCACATATTCCCACATCAGTCGATGTGGGACTAATATTACAACAAGGTGCTGGTTTAATCTCTCTCCGACTGATCTTGCTTAGTTTTAACTAATATTCTGATTGATCCAAAACAGTGTTCACTATCTTTGTATTGAAACATATACCATAAAAAAGGAAAAGTTTAGACAATAATCAACAGAGATGGCAAACTAAAACAAAAGAAAACATAGTAATCTATGGAATACAAAGTAAATATATAAAAAGGCAAAGTTTCGCTCTCTGGTCATAAGATCAATTTCAGAAAGCAGACAATGGAGGAAACGAAGTAAGAGATCGAAATAGAGTTGAGCGCTCATAAGAATTTTGCAACAATGAGAGAGTCTCTGAAGGAGAAAGCAAGGTGAAAGGCTTCTTCATTCGACTTATTTGCAGGAACGAACACACAGAGAGTGTTTGAAAGGGTTCTTCATTCATCATGCAGAGAAGTTGAAGATGAAATCGTTGAAGATGAACAAGATTTTCGTTCCTCTCGGTTTTGATATTTTGAAAACTCCATTTTAGAGGTGGGTTCGGTCCGGTCGAGTTAGCATTGGATTGGTTCCTACCAAAAAAAAGAGTTAGCATTGGATAGGGTCGAATCATTGAACCAAACGGTTCAACGGTTTGGCTTCACTTAAGCAATCTAAAATGGCACATGCTAAATTGAACGGTCAGGATCTCAATCAGTGACGTGGTTACATCCAAACCATACACAGTTCAGTCCTACACATTTATTACGCAGCTCAGTGCTGCACATTTATTACGCAGCATTGAAGCAAAACGCTACGGAAAGAGTCCACCAAAAGGTTCGTCTATTGTATCATATAGAGAGTACAAAGGGTTCATACGGTGCACCCAAGGTTATGATAATTGGTATAGTTGCTTAGAACATAACCCTAATGTCCTAGTAGGTGCCTTAGTTGGTACTTGGTAGGCCTGTAAATGGACCAGATTCGGCTCGGATACACCAGTATCCGAATCCGATTAGCAAATCCGCTATCCGAATCCGAATCCGGCAAAAATTTAGAGAAGGCATCCAAATCCGAATCCGAAACTTTATCGGATATCCGATAAGATAAAATATCCGATTATTGATTGATAATTGTCACTTTTTACATTTTTTATTATAAATTTCTAATTTCCGATTACCGAATACCGCTATCCAAATCCGATTATCGGTATCCGAATCCGATTATCATCTATTTTTAAAGAAAAAATGTTAAATACTTTACTATATCCGGATTAAAATTTATCCGGATAATAATTTATCCAGATATTATCCGATCCGATAAGCAATTATCCGAATCCGGTTGCTTAGCGGACGGATATGGATATTTTCTGGTAAGAAAATTTTAGGAAACGAATACCCTTAAATGAATACGAATGCAAATTCGGAGGCGAATTTTGGCTATCCATTTACAAGTCTATTAGTTGGTGGGCCCGACTACCAAGATAATTTTAAGGACCAAAGAGGCAATTACATGCAAACTGAGGCTTGCACTTATCATATAGCTCCATTGGTTGGAGCATCAATTAGACACCCAAGGGATTTTCTGTTTTTCCACCCCATGTTCAGTTTCTTCTTCCAAAGAATACAATGAAATGAACTATATAAGTCTTCTTGTACAAAGTCAAACTCCCTTTTCTTATAAATTGTCATCATGAGATTGATCTAATTTGTGGCTAAAAATGTTGGTAATTCCATTTGTATCACTTAAGATGTGACTCACGTGAATCCAACTTTGTAGGACAAAAAAAAAACATAAATTGTATTCATAAAATTAATAATCTTAATGGACTTTTCATAAATATATACTATATAAATTTCTTTTCAATTAATGCAGAGTTGCTCTAGCAATAAGACCCATACGTCTTAGTGAAGAAGTTACTAGTTTGACTCTCATCGAGAAACTTTACTCACTCTTGACCATTGCAGAAATTCCACTTGAAGGCTGAAGGGATTGGGTATAAAGGTTAATGACGAAGGGGAATGAGTCAATATTAGGAATGATAGAGAATTGATAGAATTTCAATGATCCAGTTTTTGAAAGGCCCACAAGCTGAGTAAATAACTACTCTAAAACTATAACTCTAAAGTGTTAATATTGAACATATAGAACCTCAAGACTAGGTGATGATTATGATTGTAAGTCACAGTTGATTAAAATGGTGTTACTAATAAATTGATGAGGAAAACATTGATACTCTTTATTATTCAAAATATAGTTTATCAATTTCGCTTGAAAGCTTTTAGGAACTTCAAAATCAGAGACTAGAACCTCTGGAACTTCACCACTTCTAGAACCTTTTGTCCTTTCACTTGTCATTGTTCCTGGACCAGCATAGGACCTCAATTCCCATTCGATAGTAGCTCTCTTCAGCATAGATTTCCAAAACCATTGAATGGTAGCAAAAAACTCTTGTGATATGGGCAAACCTGCAAGCCAGAATCACAGTTAAGACGTGTCACACCCGTCTGGTGAGTAAATAACTATCTAAAACTATAACTCTAAAGTGTTAATATTGAACATATAGCATCTCAAGACTAGGTGATGATTGTGATTGTAAATCACAGTTGATTAAAATGGTGTTACTAATAAATTGATGAGGAAAACATTGATACTCTTTATTATTCAAAATATTGTTTATCAATTTCGCTTGAAAGTTTTTAGGAAGCCTAATGATGATAAAATCTTTTCCAATCCTACCGGCTACCGTCCTTCTTTCTCAATGCTCAGGCACAAACCAATGCATATTTTCGATACAAACAACATACAACGAACACGAACTGAATCTTCATTAATAGAGGAAAACATCTAGAAATTTGGAATCTGCCAATTGAGGGTTCGGTCCATTGCTGTGCTTACACACCCGGCTACCCTTCTTCGAAAGTTTTGCGAGTACACCTAACACCAATGAATGTCCGATGTTTTAATCAATTCTTATATACATACTTTGAACTATTAGAAGGAAAATGCGAGTATATTTATGTTGAGGATAAGCATCATCCTTAATTTGTAAGGAAGATTGGAAGTCAAGTTCATCCCTACAAATGACCAAATCGCGAACATAATGACTAAACCATTGTCCACCGTCAGATTCCTTCTCCCACGTGACAAAATGAAGCTATCAAAAGCCCCGTTCCATAGATTTTTCAAATTTTAAAAACAAACCTTATCTATTCAGATAAGGCACATATAATTTGTTAAGATTAGCATTATTTATTTGATTGGAATTATAAATACTATATCCTTTTACCCAATAAATTCAATTGGAGAAGTTTCTTAAAACATAATTTTATGGACACTTTAAAGCTGGACTTTGGAGGAAAACTCTCTAATGCTTGAAAGTTGGGCTCTGGGAGAAAACTCTCTTATGCTCAGTTAAGATCATAGTAATGGAGCAAACAAAATAGAAAATCAAGAGCTTTAGAATCAAGAGAGTTATTTGATTAGGAAAAGCACAAGAATCATAAGAATAGTCTTGAATGTTTAGACCATCTTACCTTCAACTGGATGATTCTATGCTTGTTGGAATGAAAAATAGCTTTCAATCATGGCAACAATTATCTCATAGGTTCATAAATCTTGAATCCCGACATGTGAACTTAACTCCTACTGCTGCTATCTCTTTAGCTGCGTTAATACTTCTAGTATTGATTTACTCCAATATCTTTGTCCTATCATTTGAAGTTTCACCATCATAGTTATCTCTTCCTTGATGAGAAAGAAATAGAGAGAACTAATGGCATGTAGAAATTTAGGGCCACTAAGAATTAAAACAATTACTACGCCAATAACGCATGACTTTCAAAGTAAGAATTTGTGCATAACAAATTCATTTCCTTAATAACTACCTACTAATATTTCACTGGCATTTTTACACAAAATTTTGCATGCATCTTATGAAGTTAATGAAATCATGATAAAATATTAAGTGATTGGATTGGTGCCTTCATAGATTAGCACACCACCAAAACCTTTGTACATGAATGTACCACTTGAACTCATCAAAAAATTAAAATATTTGATCCAATCCAAACCACTTTTGAAACCTTTTATAGAAAGACGGGTATAACTAACCAAGAATTTTTGCTTATCTGCTCAAATGGTCTCTAATTTTCTATGAGATACTTCTAAGCAAAGTTTAAAGAATGACTACTGAAGTTTGTGAACGATCAATGTCGACTGGTATGATAGAAGCATTTGGTATGGTACTAAATATATTTATCTCATATCAGTATTGAATTACATATTAAATGATACATATAAATCATACCATCCTCATATCATATTTATTGTTATAAAATAGTTTTGATATTGGGTATAGTATGGTTCATTTATGTAATCTTGTCCATATCATATCCCAAAGGAAATAGGTATGTCATACCAACACTATACCCTATTGTTTGCATTGTATGATTTAGCATAAATGGCATGATTTGGTGAATTGATTCTGTTGGGGTAATTGTATTACAAATTCTTCAAACATACAAAGATGAAATTGCAATACAATTGGGAGATGAAGATCGTCTTTAGCAAATCCGGAGAGCTTGAAGTTACAACCGAACGAACCACCGATCGATGAGATTGAGTCACACCTTGATGCTGTCTTTAAGGTAATTGATGCACCCTACTACCAAGGGTTCTTCACACCACCACCTCCAAGATAAAGCAACCTCCAACTAGAAGATGAGGTAGTTCTTCTAGTCCCTTAAAGGAGCCAAAAGCTAGAGCACAACACTTAGACAACTCAAGAAAGAAATGAACTTTGTAAAACAAATAATGTGAGTGAGGAGAGTCACAATAGCACACAATATGCAAGGAAGGGTTGGGTTTATATAGGCCCAAACTACACCTCCCCACAAGGGGAGAATCAATTCTCCACTAATGGAGAATCAATGGTTTGTCCCTCCTCCACTAATGTGAATAAACCCCCTTGACCTAACCTCCCCACTAATGTGAATAAACCCCCTTGACCTAACCTCCCCACTACTTGGGGAAGTAACTCTCATATTCACTTCTTTGGAATGAATAGGCTTTAACCCATTCAAAGACCTTAACCCCCACTCATGGTAATGGCCATGAATGGTCATGAAGTTGAAATGAGAAATAAAGGTCAAGAGTTAGAATGTGAGTAATTCCACCATTCAAGTTAGCCCACCTCATCACCATGATCAAGACCTTTAAGACCCATGACCAATGTCATGAAGAGCCTCATAACCAAGGTCATGAAGGGCCTTCTTTACTCATGGTGCCTCATTACCACCCTTACTTCATGGTGCCTCATTACCACCCTTACCTCAAGGGTCCCACACACAAACAAAACAATTAAATAAAAGAAATGCAAAAACTAATTTTGAAACTTAATATATAGATAATATAGATTTTAATAAAAAACCTAACAATCCCCCACAAGTTTCAAAATTGCAAAAAAAAAGGACTCGTGTTGTGACTTTATTAGACACTAAAGGACACATCGTTGTAGGTGTCTTTCGGACTTGAACCTACACTAGGTCTAATGAGTCGCGCTACAAAGTACGGGTAGAGTCAGACTCCTTGAACCTTTCCTCATTAGTGTAGCTGACCGCCCCCATCATCCATGTCCTAAAGGTCGACTTTTGGAGCTACCTTTTACACTACACATTGGACTTTTGAACCGGCCATGTCCCTTATCTTGGATTCATGAATGTTTAGAGCACTCGCCTATAAGTTCTCATTAGTAGCGGCCAAACCACCTACATCCACTTAGGTTAGTCTCTGATGTGCACCACAACTAACACACCCCCACATTCCTTGGGATTAGACTAATTAAGAGCTTCGCTCAACCTTACCCTTGTGGTAGTACTATTACCTTCATCTACACCCTAGAATGGAATAATTATAAATGGTAGTACTGAACCGGTCTTCCCATGACTTCGTTTGTACCCCTTGAACCTAATTCAGGTATTTAGCCTCTTCACATAGGTAAGGTATCCATCATGTGACCCGAGGATTAGGCATTAACCCCATTCCTGTAGATGCAATACACAAGTTTTTGACAGACATAGCCTTTGTGAACATGTCAGCTTGATTCCTTTCTGACTTCACATAATCGATAGCTATCATTCCTTTATCTATGTACTGTCGCACAAGATTGTGTCTAAGGCGTATATGCCTCCTTTTACCATTGTACACCTTATTCTTGGCTAAGTGAATAGCCGCTTGGTTATCACAATGTAGTGATACCGATGGCGTCGGTTTTTCCCACAATGGTATATCCGCCATTAAACTTCTAAGCCATTCGGCTTATGTTCCTGCTTTCTCTAAAGCTATGAACTCAGCTTCCATGGTAGAACCTGTTCCACATGATTGCTTTGTGGACTTCCAAGAGATTGCACCACCTGCTAGTGTAAACACATACCCACTAGTGGCTAAGGATTCGTTTGTATCCGAAATCCAATTAGCATCGCAATACCCTTCTAAAACTGTTGGTTTACCACTATAGTGTAAACTATACTCTATAGTACCTTTTAGGTACCTTAGTAATCTATCAATTGCACTCCAATGCTCTTTACTAGGATTTTGAGTATGTTGACTCAACTTTCCCACCGCAAGAGCAATATCCGGACGTGTACAATTCATAAGATATGAAACTAAACCAATGATTTGTGCATACCTTTTCTGGTTCACTGGTTCACCCAAGTTCCTTTTCAAATGACATCCCACCTCAAAAGGTGTTTTGACCGCTGAAAGTTCATGGTAGCCATACTTTGTAAGTATGTTTTCCACATAACGAGCTCGAGATAGTGAAATACAATTCCCTTGCTTGATGATCTTGATCCCAAGAATCATATCAGCTTCCCCTAAGTCTTTTGTGTCAAAATTAGACATCAAAATATGCTTAGTTTGATTCACTATTGCCAAGCTCGTCCCTATTATCAACATATCATCTACGTATAATAGAATAAATACGCCTTTACCACCGTGAAACTTGCTATATAAGCATCTTTTGGCATTGTTGATAATAAAGCCATTTGAAATTAGAGCCTTGTCTAATTTTTCATGCCATTGCTTAGGCGCTTGCTTCAATCCATATAAGGATTTTCTAAGCTTGCAAACTTTTTGCTCTTGTCCTTTTACAATACAACCTTCTGGTTGTTTTATGTAAATTTCCTCTTCTAAATCACCATTTAGAAAAGTAGTTTTTACATCCATTTGATGGATGACCAAGTTATGTATTGACGCAATTGCCAACATAACTCTTATTGAGGCAATTCTTGACACAGGGGCAAATGTGTCAAAATAATCGATGTTTGGTTTTTGCATAAATCCCTTGACAACAAGTCTAGCCTTGAAACGATCAAGGGACCCATCACTTTTTAACTTCTTTCGAAATATCCACTTGGTCTCCAAAGTTTTAGAGCCAATTGGTAAATCTACCAATTCCCAAGTATTATTCGCCAAGATTGAATCAAGTTCACTCTTGATTGCCTCCTTCCAAAAGATGGCATCTAGTGATGTGATAGCCTCTTTATAATTAAGAGGATCCTTATCAACCAAGTAAACAAGCCACTCATCATCCTTATATTTGGGTCTTTTGAGTCGTTTGCTTGTTCTTGATTGATTTCCATCACTAATACCCAATTGATTGATATTCTCTTCAATTGGATCCAACTCCCCATTGATCAATTGGCTCTCCTTACTTATAGGTAAGGCAGAGTTAAAGGGGAATATTCTTTCAAAGAACTCAACGTCCCTTGATTCTATGATGCTATTTGGTTCAATAACATCATCCATGGATTTAATTACCATGAATCGGTATGCCGTGCTATTTATCGCATACCCCAAGAATACACAATCACATGTTTTGGGACCTAGTTTCCTTTTCTTGGAATCCGGTAATAACACCTTGGCCAAACAGCCCCAAACACGTAAATGTTTTATACTTGGTTTTCTACCAAACCATTTTTCAAATGGAACCATACCGGTCTTGTTATGTGGGATTCTATTTAACCGGATAACATGAAGTCAACATGGCTTCCCCCCACATATCAAGTGGTACATTAGAACTCAACAACATGGAGTTCATCATCTCTTTAAGAGATCTATTTTTCCTTTCCACTACCCCATTTGATTCCGGTTGGTAAGGAGCGGTCGTTTCATGGATAATTCCATTTTCCTCACAAAACTTATCAAGATTAAAATACTCAGTCCCTCTATCGGTTCTAAGTCTTTTAATCTTCTTGCCAAGTTGATTTTCAACTTCCATTTTGTAAGATATAAATGCCTTTCCGGCCTCATCCTTTGATTTGAGCAAATAAATCATGGTATATCTAGAATAATCATCTATGAAGGTGATAACATAATTGTTTCCTCCCCTTGACTCATATGACTTATAGTCACATAAGTCACTATGGATCAATTCCAAGAGATCACTCTTTCTATCCATAGTCTTGTGAGGCATTTTGGTTAACTTAGCCTCCACACAAGTTTTACACTTGTCCTTGGGAGATTCCACCTTTTCGGTGATCATCCCTAACTTGCATAGTTTGGTGATATATTTTACACTACTATGACCTAACCTACCATGCCACAAATCAAAAGAATTAGACGAAACAACAAAGTAAGCAGAAGAGGTACTAGCCTTTTCAGTTACAACATTGGAAATACTAAGTACAAACAATCCCTCACTAAGATATCCCTTTCCCACAAATACATTGTTTTTAGTGATAATTGCCTTATCACTTTCAAAAGCCAACTTCATTCCTACTTTATTAAGCAAAGGAATTGAAATTAAATTTCGCCTAATATCCGGCACATGAAGGACATTGGTGAGAACAATAGTTTTCCCTGAAGTGAGTTTTAAAGTCACCTTACCTTTTCCCATAACATGGACACTTTGGGAATTTCCCATAAATACATTTTCATCGTTTGAGCCCATGAAATAAGAGGAAAACATCTTGAGACCACCATAGATGTGTCTTGTAGCACCGCTATCCAACACCCAATCCTTTGGTTTTTCAACCAGGTTGGCTTCTGTTATCATAGCTACAAACACATCATCTTCAACTAGGTTCACCTTTTCAGTTTTTTTCTTCTTGAACCTACAATCTTTTTTGAAATGGCCAACCTTTCCACAAACAAAACAAGCCAATTTCTTCTTCTTAGAAGACTCATCATAGTCTTGATGACTTTTCCTCTTCTTGTTTTGCTTGTTGGTTTCCACCAAGTTCGCTTTTAGGCGACTTTCTCCAAGGTCTTTTTCACCTTTGTCTTTGAACCGGTTCCTTTCTTCAATCTTGATCCTTACAACCAACTGGTCTAAAGTCAATCCTGTCTTCTTATGTTTCATAGACATCTTGAAAGCATTCCATGAAGGTGGAAGTTTCTCAATCAAGGCACTGGTTACAAATTCTTCAGGTAAGACCATTTTCTCTTTTGCTAGCTTCCCAACCATAATTTGAAATAAATCAATTTGGGTTGATATTGTGTCACTATCTTTCATAGTAAAATTTAGAAAGCTAGCCACCAAGTATTTCTTTGAACCAGCATCTTCAAGAGAATACTTTTTAACCAAAGCATCCCAAATCGAATAAGCATATTCTAATGAACTATACACATGGTATAAGTCATTAGATAATGCATTCAGAATTCGATTCTTGCATTGGTAGTCCACTTGAATCCAAGCCACCCTTTTACCCTCTTTAACAGGATCAATACTTTTTTCTGGCATGGGTTCAGTCAAGGCAAATGCTACCCCAATTTGGGCTAAGGCAAATAGCAACATTTGCCTCCACCTTTTGAAGTTTTGACCTCCAAACTGTTTGATTTTGTCGAACTCAGTGACAATCCTCATCTTACCCAAATCCGGGATAAGATCATCACATTGTTGGAATTACATTAGTGGGGATTGAATCATGAGTAGCAAGGAATGGATATCTCATACCATCTATGGCAACGAAAGTGTCGTCACCTTGTTTGTTGACATTACCTTCAACGGTATTGTTTAAAGGATCTCCTCTGGTGTTAATTCCATCAACAACCTCAATGTTGTTGTCTCCGTCTTTGTTGAAGTCGCCATCTCCAAGACTTGCCATTGGATCTTCCAAATCAATTACCTTAAACTTGTTGGGGTAATTGTATTACAAATTCTTCAAACATACAAAGATGAAATTGCAATACAATTGGGAGATGAAGATCGTCTTTAGCAAATCCGGAGAGCTTGAAGTTGCAACCGAACGAACCACCGATCGATGAGGTTGAGTCACACCTTGATGCTTATTTAAGGTAATTGATGCACCCTACTACCAAGGGTTCTTCGCACCACCACCTCCAAGATAAAGCAACCTCCAACTAGAAGATGAGGTAGTTCTTCTAGTCCCTTAAAGGAGCCAAAAGCTAGAGCACAACACTTAGACAACTCAAGAAAGAAATGAACTTTGTAAAACAAATAATGTGAGTGAGGAGAGTCACAATAGCACACAATATGCAAGGAAGGGTTGGGTTTATATAGGCCCAAACCACACCTCCCCACAAGGGGAGAATCAATTCTCCACTAATGGAGAATCAATGGTTTGTCCATCCTCCACTAATGTGAATAAACCCCCTTGACCTAACCTCCCCACTACTTGGGGAAGTAACTCTCATATTCACTTCTTTGGAATGAATAGGCTTTAACCCATTCAAAGACCTTAACCCCCACTCATGGTAATGGCCATGAATGGTCATGAAGTTGAAATGAGAAATAAAGGTCAAGAGTTAGAATGTGAGTAATTCCACCATTCAAGTTAGCCCACCTCATCACCATGATCAAGACCTTTAAGACCCTTGACCAATGTCATGAAGAGCCTCATAACCAAGGTCATGAAGGGCCTTCTTTACTCATGGTGCCTCATTACCACCCTTACTTCATGGTGCCTCATTACCACCCTTACCTCAAGGGTCCCACACACAAACAAAACAATTAAATAAAAGAAATGCAAAAACTAATTTTGAAACTTAATATATAGATAATATAGATTTTAATAAAAAACCTAACAGATTCCCTTAGTGATATCAATGCACGGTTTTTAACAAATTTCTGTTGTAGCATCATGATTATGCTATCTGAAGAACCGTAAAATAAAATTTAAACATCAATGAAACATTTGATAATGGAACAAAGTTAAATGGATAGAGAGAAGAAAGATGCTTTAGTGAAATCAAGATTACCTAAACCTTTCTGCATCACCAAATTCCTTTCTAGTCCCATGATTGAGAACAGATGACACATAACTATTGGGATACCAAAGAGATTTAGGAGTGAAAGAAAAAAAATAATTTTGTAAAAATATTAACATTAAAATAAAATTTGGCAGTTCTAATGTGGGCTTTTGAGTTAATGGTGAAAGGCAGGAATCAAAGCCATGCAGAATGAAATTAATAATGTTTGGAAAAATAGAGGGATTAGTTCAAACCAGATACCAATGTTATCGATTGGGTGACACGTTAGTCCTTACCAAACGGTAAACAGTTCCATTTTATTTTCTCAAAAGGTAGTCCGTTTTGAAGGATGGATCTTCTAATACCATTTTTAAAGAAAATAATACATGAATCATCATTGTTCAAGAAACAAAGGAACCAGAATT
Organism: Hakea prostrata; assembly: GCF_041222555.1. Lineage (NCBI taxonomy): Eukaryota > Viridiplantae > Streptophyta > Magnoliopsida > Proteales > Proteaceae > Hakea > Hakea prostrata. The sequence goes on from NW_028291160.1 coordinate 315,829, forward strand.
CCAAAATTGTTTATCATATTGATCTGTAAGTTATATCAAATATCCCTCAAGACATTCGGTAAAGATTATACAACGTTGTGAATAATTAGTTTGAAAATACCTTCAAAAAGTATACTCTACAGACACATCAAACAAAAATTAATGCAACCCTAAAAACTAAAATCAAAGTTACGTAACATCCTCGAGTAGTAGGAAAGGGAAGAAAAACTTGTAACCAATGATGGAGAGCTACAAAGTAATTTGACAAAAGAGCAGAGTTGTGGCAATGGAAAGTCATAGATACATTTTCCTTCACTTTGAGTTTCATACAGCCAAGCTGTTTTAAATCTAGCAAGCCATCAATTCCAATTATTCATACATATTAGGTTTCAAATGAAATTTACTTCATTGAAGTGATTTATGAATTTGATGTTTATTTCAACTACAATTATCTAATATGGATGCATGGTGTCATCTTTACAATATCAAGCACAAGAAGCACCCATGTTAATGCAGTAGATTTTTGGATCCATCATGTGACTTCAAATGGTCTCTCTATCTCTTTGAAACATATTAACTCTTGATGATTTAGCTATGGCAAGCTTGATGAAATGCAAATTTATCTAGAAATTCTAGCATTTTTATCGTTACCTTCTTCTTTTGATAATTTTCATCTGGATCTTGAGGTTTGGTCTAGGTCACTTTTAGTCCAGTTCAAGTTTTCTTTTGCATATGGACCCCCTCTGATTTCAAGAAACCATTAAATAAAGACAAGCTTAACATAAACTGTTAGTTTGATAAATTATGTGGCAAAAATATCCTTGTCTTTTGAATTTTTTTATTATTTTAGTTTTAATCTACTAAAATAAATAAATAAATGAAAAACCTTTGAAACTCAGGTTCTACAAAAAGCCTCCATTTCTGAGCTTCCGTATCTATGGAGTTGAACGAACCTGTTCCAAGGGTAGACACCACATGATGCCCTACATAGACAGACTTTATCTTTGACCTTTGAGGTAGGCAACTACCAGAACTGTTCTGGGCATATCAGACTTCCATTGAAAAAACCTGGTTCCATAAATAGTTATTTGTTCGTCGTTGTAAGCAATATTACACGGCAAGTAAGACTCTTACATCTACATGTGTTTGGAGTTTGGACTTTGGACGAGTGAGTAATTAATTTAATAATGGAAGATTCCCGGAATGAAGTTAATTTCTAGTTCTTCTTCTAGATTACGACCCTTTCAATTGTCAACTCGCTGACGATTTAGCTTCCCTTCATGACAAATGCACAGAAAGTTAAAAGAGGTGGTGAAAGCCTCAATCAAATCCTGAATTTATTCCTCCCTCTGTACTCCCCCAGTCCCCCTTGCTTAAACTCTGTTGATTTGAGTTCTGCTTCAGTTGCGTCTTCAGGCCTCAATCCGAATATGTAAAAGTGAAAAGAATGAGAGGAAAAAGTAGAAGAAAGAAACCCTCGACTCAATTGATAGTGCAGGCAATAAGTTCGGTCCGCAACAATTATCGGAAATCAGATCGATAATAGTCAATATTCTGGACTTGGAAGATGAATAGAATGCCAAGCGCTCCCTTCCCTTCCCTTCGCAAGCTCCAACCTTCCCTTCTAGCTTTAGCTGGTTTCAACAATCCCTTCTGCGTTGCATGAGTTTCAAAGGTTCTTCATTTATTTAGTTATTTTATAGTATTTATTTTAGTAGATTAAAACTAAAATAATAAAAAGATCTAAAAGACACAAGGGTATTTTTATCATAAATTTTATTAAATTAACAGTTTCTGTTAAGTTTGTCTTTATTTAATCGTTTTTCAAACCACAGGGATCCAGATGAAAATTACCCTCTTCTTTTTTATCGAGTGAATTAGGAAAATAAAAGAATTTCACGTTCCCTTCGTACGTATTTCTTACGTATATGTAGAAACCAAAGACTAGGATAAAGAAGGATATAGAAGATAAAGAAGAATATAGAATAGGAATATATAGAACGGAAGTGTTCCATATTTCTATATCTCCCAAGAACCCTCATTTTGACTTTTTTTAAAAACCCTTGTTGGATCGAATTGTAACGAATCCTTCGGGGAATTCGTAAGAAACTCTTTCTTTATTCTTTACTAGAAGATAAGGACAAGAAAACAAAAATAGGATTATCCTACGTATATTTCATGTAGAAGGGCGGATATATTTAGTTCTACATTCCTTGCACTAATTATATACTTAGAATTTTGAATTATAGGTTTCAATTTATATTATAAGTTATAAGATATCTTTACAATTTTTATAATAATAATAGGTACAAATATTAAATAATCTAATCAAGGTATTCATTCTATGGAAATTTCAACTTACCCTATTTTTTTGTGCCTTTAATAGGTCTAGTATTTCCAGCAATTGCAATGGCTTTTTTATCTCTTCATATTCAAAGAAATGTAATATGGGACAAGATTGGCTTCGCTTCCTCCTAACAAAAAAAAAGAAAAGAAAAGAGCCTTTATGCGTGCGGAAACATGATACATGGGTAAATATATTCTAACCACTTTTTTTATATTAAATTTTAAATAGATCAGCAGATTCTGAAATAGAAAGTCAATGTATCTGTATATCATACTACTATAATAAAAGCATGTACTCTACCTTTTTCGCAAATCTTTTTCTGTCCTTTTCTGTCCTTAGAATTTTCATATATACCAATAATGTCGTACTATTTGTTATGTCTTTAGTTATTTTTGCAAGGATAATTTGGACATTGTAATCATGAATTATTATGAATTTATCCTTAATTTTAATCCTGATTTCTCTCTTAACCTCTTTGAATCTTTCTCAAACTCTGTCGCTCTATCCCTTGCTTCTCGAACTCTCGCTGAATCTCTCTCTAAATCACCACTATCTCTCACGAGCTCTCTCAATCTCAGTCTCTCGCTCTCTATATCCCTCTCCCTCTCGAACTCGCTCTGAATCCCTCTTGATCTCTCACGACCTCTCTCAATTTCAGTCTCTCGCTCTCCTTCAATATTTCCAGCAAATTTTAATTTTCTCAATCGTTTCTCCTCACGAGTTGTTCTAACGATCAACTTTTACTTAGGGTTTCTTCTCACTTTTCGGCTTCTTTCGGTGATAATTGATATATTTCGGTGATCTCTTTTCAGGCACTGTTTGATGACAAAGGTTGTTATCGATCTTAGAAGATCAGAATGATCTATTTCTTAGGGATTCCAGTTCGTATCTTCAAGAGGTATGCGGAACCAATCTCTTCTATTTATTTATCTTTGTTGTTTCTCCTCTTTTTGTCGTATAATAATAAGCTTGCGGTGGTTGTATACCGGATTTTTATTTGCAGCTGCTGCTGCTGGCAGCAGCTGACGGTTGAGATTCATCCATGTCATCAAACTTAAATTTAATGGTCCAGATTAAAAACTGAAAAGTATTATATATAAATATAAATTTTTATTTTTTTTTTGTATTTTAAGGGTTTTAGAGTTTTTAAATTTACAAACTCAGTCCCTGGTAACAGCCGAATCCAAACCCAGTTAAAGATTGATTCTTGCGGTCAGAAAATCCGCCGGCACTCATACCCCGGCAACATTCATGGATTTCTGAGTGTTGAAGCGAACTATGGGAAGCCACAGGAGAGAAGTTCGAAATTTTATTGTTCACTGCAGGATTAAAAGAGTATGCTTCTTTCGTGTTGGATAAAGTTGATCCTAAGGGTTTGATCTCTCAACTCTACAAGGATTCTTGCAAGGAAACAGAGGGAAAGTTGGTGAAGGATTTGTTGAAGATCGGGAGGGATTTGAGTAGGGATGTGATTGTGGACAATAATCCATATACCTACATTTTCCAATCTGAGAATGCACTCCCTGTGCATTGCTTCACCAATGATCTTCAAGCTCAAGAGCTTCAACGGGTGATCAGGTTTTTTGGAATTCTCAGAATTCTTGATGGCATGATTTCTTGACGACATGAGAGATGCCATCAAGAATTCTCTCTTATGCTACGGTCAATCAAAAAAACTAGGGAGAGAAACAATCTCTAATGTTACTTCTCAGAACTTCTCTCATAATGGGGATCATCAGTCTTACCTTTAATTGTATTTTCCTTCTGAGATTCTTCCTTTAGAGATAATTTTTCTTTGGCAATTTTAACTTACACATTTCTGTAAACTCCAAACTTGATTGGAAATACAGACTGAACTTCCATCTTCCTGCTATCAGGATTTAGGGTGACGCGTCTTCAGACGGAAAGGAAGAAAACATCGATTACAAGAAAATAAAGATAAAACCCCAAAAGCAGGAAGATGGAAGTTCAATATTTATTTCCCATTAAGTTTAGAGTACCGGTGGAGAGAAAGAGGGTCAGACAAAATGAAATAGGTTCGGTTTAACGAGGGGTTTGATAGTGTCAATTAGTAAACTATAAATACTTAAAATGTAAATTTAAAAAATATTATTTACAAATAAATCCTGCAATTTGATTCTTAACCTTCTGATCTCATTTTAATTACGTGGCATGATCTCCACCGTTGGCAGCAGCCAGCAGTGGCTGCTGCAAATAAAAATCCTTGCATACCGGAGTAACAATCTTGGGTTTTTATTTTTATTTTTTTATTTTTGGTTAGAGGCGGTTTCAATACTTTGAATTGCTCGATCGATCTCTCAGTCAGTCTCTCGATTTCTCTTAATCTGTCTCTCGATCTCTCAATCTATCTCTCGATCTCTCTCATTATTAAACTGTTCGATTGATCTCTCAATCTCTCTCATTATTAAACTGTTCAATTGATCTCTCAATCTCTCTCATTATTAAACTGTTCGATCGCTCTCTCAATCTGTCTCTTGATCTCTCTCGATCTCGAGATGAGTTTATGGTTCCAGGTAAATTGGGCATTGTCTGCAACGAGGATGCTCTGAGTGGGAACCCATTCTAGGGAAGCTGGTTGTTGAAGTGGGTACGATGCTTTTTGCTGAGGTTTTCAGTCGAACACTTAGTGGACGGCCTTTGCTCTCTGCTCTCTACAAGGCGGCTCTTTCGGTGGGTTGCATGGCATCGTGTGAGGTAGGTTCTCTTCTTGCTTTTCATAAAAATTTTAAGACCAACTTCCTTGTTAAGATCTAGGGTTGTTCAGAGCTTGGTTTCGTCGTTAATGAATGAACGACGAGATCTTCCTTTTTTTATGGTCGACAGCTGAACAATAGCGTTGAGGTACCCCGGATGAACGGAAGCTTCTTATTTACTGAAGAATTTGTTTCTTTCTTTCTTTTTGGGTTGTCTTATATTTCGTGCTGTAGGTAATGTGGGGAGAGGCAAGTATGATTGAGGCCGAAAGGTTATTATTGGAAGCAGCTCTTAAGGATCTTGCAAATCAGGGATTTGTTCTCCTCTCTAATAGGTTAGTCAGCTAGATCTCTTGAATAAATGCGTATTTTGTTTCTAGCTCTGTGCAAATTTGAACTCTACCCACGGTTAGTACTGTCCATGTTGATGATTTTTCAAAACTGTGATAGTTCGATTGGATTGTCTTGAAAGATGAGAAGAACTCTGTTGTCATTGAGCCTCTAGCTGAACTAAATTGAGGTTTTTTAACCTTTATTTATGATATCTTCTTTTTTGTGAAACACCTTTAGTATATTATATATATATATATACCTATGTTAATCATGTTTTAATCTATCTCGATCTATACCTATGTTAAAACAGTTTTTAAAGGTAAAATAATAGGCATAAATGTCATTCCAAATTATTTTCTCTTTCTATAAAGGTAGGTTAAGGAAATTTTGGAAAAAATAAAATCTTATTTGGTTTCAAAATTTTATTCCTAATTAGAAACTAACTCCTCAATTCCTATTTATTCTCTCCTCTCTTCTCTGTCATCTTTTCTTCCTAATTATTCTCTTCTCTTTCTATAAAAGTGGGTTAAGGAAATTTAAAAAAAAAAAGAATTCGATTATATTCAAAATTTCATTCCTAATTAAAAACTAACTCCTCAATCCCTATTTTTTCTCTCTTATCTCCTTTCTCCTTTTCTTCCTATTTATTCTCTTCCCTTTCTATATGCATGGGTTAAGAAAATTTGGAAAACAATATACTCTACAATTAGGTACTCGAAGTGAAAATTTTCCAGGAGAAGGGATATTTGGAGAAATTGATGGGAAAATCATTTTTGTTGGGAACAAAAAAATTGCAAGGAGAGCTGGTAGTGAGACAGGTAAGAACATCGATCCACTCTTGTTTTTAATTTTTAAAATTTCAAGCAAATCATATATGCACTCTTTAAGTTTACAAACTATAACATTTATGACATTCAAATTTGCAAACTATTATGTTTGTAACATTCAAGTTGATTATAATACTGTCAGCTATGGAAATTTCCAGTTCCAGTAGGAGAATGTGATACCATTAATGGAGGGGCAACACAGTTGGATATATTTACTTACATTGATGAGAGCTATTGATGTTATGATTGCTGGAAAGATTGCAGTTGTGGCAGGGTATGGAGATGTCGGCAAGGGATGTGCTTCCGCTCTCAAGCAGGTTGGTGCCCGTGTCATTGTGACTGAGATTGACCCATCTGTGCCCTTCGAGCTTTGATGGAAGGCTTCAATGTCCTGACCCTTGAAGATGTGCTTTCTGAAGCTGACACCTTCGTTACCACTATACTGGGCACAGGGATATACTCTATGATTATATATCAAGCTCTAGATATTTTATAAATCACGTGCCCAGTATTTCGGATTAGCCTTATGTATAATCGCATAACTACGTGCTCAAATGCGGCTAAAAGTTATGATTACATTGTTTCGTGGAATGCGTTTTATACTACTATTATAAAAGCATGTACTCTACATTTTTCGCAAATCTTTTTCTGTCATTTTTTGTCCTTATCATTGTTCCAAATACCAATAGTTTTGTACTATTTGCTATTTTTTTTACTAATTTTTACAAGGATTTAGACATTTTAATCATAAATTATTATTAATTTATCATTAATTTTAATCTCTCTCTTAATTTCTCTCTCGATTTAATTATTAACCTCTCTCAATCTCTCTCAATGTCTTCGCTCTCTATATCCCTCTTAAAAAAGATTCAAGATTCAATATCCAGTGATTTTAATCTAATTTGGTTTATCTAATTTCTTGTATTTGCATAAATTGATAACTTCTGAATTTATGCATAACAATACAAAGTAATTTTGTTTAGACTAATGAATCTCTTGAAGTGTTTTATTTCTTACATATGTCTTATTAAATTGCATTACTCAATTTATTTTCCAGGGACTCAATATAATCATGTACCCTGTTAGAAAGCATCTATGCATACATATGGAACTTACCTCAAGTTGTCCAACATTATCAATGATTTGTCTCACATGATCTGGCCAGCACTATTCTCCATTAAAAGTTATGTGAAAAAAATAAGGAAGAAAATGCCCACTGATGTACAAGTGATCTCCAAAATTTAAAAACTCATACTACAGTCTTCAAGGTCAAGAGTTTGACCCTTCTTAAGGTTAAGGATAAAACCTTGCTATATATGTACAAAGCTACCCTAGGAGGATTTAATTGAGGTACGCACAAACTTTGGCTTCAAAAAAAGAAAAAGAAAAATTGACAAGTTTGAAAAGGTAGGAATCACTTGACAACATTTTCTTGAAGAAGAAAAGCTTCTTTACAAGTTCAAGACCAAACATCTATAAATGTGTCACTTAAATTGTAAATTATTTATTGAAGTGGAATTTGATTAGTGAACATGAAATTTTTAAAAGAAGAAATTTAATAAATTGTCATGCAATTTAAGAAAGCCTGTCACCCTTTCTAAAATTGGTAAACTTTCTTGCTTTAGTTATGTTATTCTTCATTTTCTATTTTTTAAATTGAGATTCAATCTTAACAAACCAACGAATTGCCATCATTAGGAATTGATTGCTCATGTTATATATTTTATTTTCTATTAGTACAAAACTCTCCAATATACAATAAAGCATACTAGGCTCTGTTAGCACCTCTTAGATTTTATAGCCGAATTATTTCATACTTTAAAATGATTTATGTTAAAAATGAATAATGAAGAAAATAAAATAAAATAAAAAACAAAAACATATCCAAAAGAATACATAAACATCAAATATTTTCGATCATAATATAAACATTAAAAGAATTTCAATGATGCTTGCTTTATATATATCTTGTTTACTATTTGGTCTAAAGCCCCTTAAGGTAAACTGCACTTGGAATACCTCTTATATCAAAGTCAAAAAAATTTATACATTGAAATAAGAAAAAGAATACTTAAGCATTATAATGACACTAATGAGTTACTATTATTTAAATTAAACAATAACCTTAAGAATTGAATAACTAATGTTATAGACATAAATTAATGACTTCGAAAGTCATAAAATAAAATGATGTTTAATATGATTATTTTTTCTTTTTTAAATTTATAATTGCTTCAATTTTTTTCTTTCAATTTTTTTCCCCATATATCACTACGTGCATTTGCACGTACGTTTTTTACTAGTATATATATACACGTATACTTAGTGGGACCATATGAAGGGGATGTTCTGATTTTATATCTAATCAATTCGATGAATTACGACTAAAGGTTCACATTATAATAGTGCTAGTTGATGAGAGTTAATTCGGGAAGAAAAATTAAAAATAAAATGAATATAAAATTAAAGTAATTTTTTGTTATTCTCTCAATTCCAATAAAATTAAACTGGATCTAATATGAATTGGCGATCAGAACGTATATAGATAGAACTTATAGCAGGGTCTCGAAAAACAAGTAATTTCTGCTGGACTTTTATCCTTTTTTTAGGTTCATTGGGGTTCTTATTAGTCGGAACTTCCAGTTATCTTGGTAGGAATTTGATATCCTTATTTCCGTCTCAACAAATGATTTTTTCTCCACAAGGGATTGTGATGTCTTTCTACGGTATCGTAGGTCTGTTCATTAGCTCCTATTTGTGGTGCACGATTTCGTGGAATGTATGTAATGGTTATGATCGATTCGATAGAAAAGAAGGAATAGTGTATTTTTCGTTGGGGTTTTCCTGGAAAAAATCATCGCATCTTCCTTCGATTCTTTATGAAAGATATCCAGTCGATCAAAATCGAAGTTAAAGAGAGTCTTTATCCTTCGTTTTATGCAACAGCTTGAAATGCCTTGTAACAAAAACACCACTCATTTCTGAAGATGAAAGTGCATCGATTTACTCCAATGCCTTCACAATTGATTTACTCCAATGCCTTAATCTTATTATTTTATCATTATCATTATCATAATTGTTACTTGCTCTTATGAAAAAAGGGAAAATAAAACAGAAAATGGATTGCAAATATTAAAGGTCAATGAGTAATAAAACAAAATATTATGCTAATAGTATGATGATTCTTATTTCAAAATAATTTGTTCATATTAATCGTGTGTCTTTTAGTAACAACTTTTTAATATTTCACATTTCTTTTACATGCATCTCGTTAGTGCCGTATCTCTTTAAACACTTTACAAAGAAAAAAGAACATCTTTGCAGACCCCTTGATGGCATGGTAGGGTCTAAAGTAAGTTGCTACATACAGGTCTAATCCAATCATTTAATATTGCCTATCATTGACCATATGATATCATTACAATTAAAATTGATTTGAATGGTTAAAGATGTAATTGTTTCTCATTTTAGCTTAATTAACAACTTCTCAACTATGAAAGATAGGGTTGGTTTGGAATATGAAAGATGCAATTATTTCTCATTTATTTTGCTCTGTGAAGATATTGCAAGTACTCTGGGAGAGTTGAACTCAAGTATGATAGGCCAACGACATCCTCCAACTACGATGCAAGACGTTTCATGAATGTTATTTATGTTAGCTTCAATAATGGCTTTCGGCACTAAATTTCATGTTCTCAAAGATCCACTTGAAGAAAACAAAGATGATTCTTTAAGTTCTAATTTGATCCAATCGCAACATGTGGATCCATGAAGTGTTTAGGTAATTAAATAGTTGCCATGATTCTATGGTAAGCTCGATCTTGAACTCTACAATATTTCGATTGCCGCCATTGAATTTTTATTTTTATTTTTTTTGGAAAAAAAAATCCTTACATAAAAGAAATGTCTTATGTTGTAATCACAAAACTAAACGTCATATCTTGATTTGGTGGTGGCGATTTTGATTCTTAAAAGAGATATAGTTTTCCTCTGAGCAACCCTGATATTGGAGTGCACCAATGAAGAGTGTCAAAATGGTAATCCAAATGAGAAGAAAGAGAGGCCATTACATATTTTCATGGAGAAAGATAGAGCTCCAATCATTAATCCCTAGTGAGAGTCATTTTTCAGACTAGAAAGGATATTAATTAACGAGATAGAAAATATTTTAACTTTCTTTCATTGATGGAAAATGTTTGAATTAGAAGACATGGCATTTCAGGTCCACATCATTGGATGATTCATCAGGACTCTTGGTTCTTAGGTGTTAATAGCTTTCATTATTTCAATACTTCCAAAGAAGAAAAAAGGAAGTATATCTTTAATTATATTGTCCATGCTAAAATACGAAACTTGACTGAGAAATAAGCTTCTAAGAACAATCATGTAATTTCATACATACGTGTTCATCAACGGCTTGGTGAGGGGTAGATTCAACCTTTGGCCTTCTCAAATTATGATCTTTGCTTATTCTCTTGTTTTATGCAAACAATTTGTCTCTACAGCCGTCTTTATTTCGTACATGCCTGACGACTGATGGCCATCTTTGGATCTGTAGAGAGCATGGGCACATTAGTTGCTGCACATATAAGAACCCAATATACCAAAAAAAAAAAAAAACTAAGAAAAGGAGCGGAGTAGGGGGCTCACCATCCATGATTTTCCTACCTTCAAAAGGGTCTCCACTGATTCTTACATCCTTTCAGTGTTCTGGAGGAACTCTAGGGCTTGGGTTTCCATAGGAATCGTATTTCTTCACTAACTTCCTACCCATGGTGACAACTACTAAAGAAAACTTACAAGGATTGGAATAGGCGAAAAGTAATGTAAGACACTTGGGTTGAACGAAGAGTTATAGAGTTCACAATTGCAGTAAGCAGAGAAAAGGAAGAAAGTACGAAGTTGTTCAATTTATAGTCATTACAAATTTGAAACCAACGGCTCAGATTTCATCAAATCTATGGTCCATAAACTTCAAAGTTTCCATTCCCATGATATTACATTGTTTAAGAAATGTGGCAGCATTGTGGGCACTTCGAGCATCGTGCACATCATTGCCGGGAACATGATTAACTGATGCAACCGTCAGAGTAATTAATACTTCAAACGCATGTTTATCAAAACTCCCTAACTTCTTGGCCAAACTTTTGAACTTCCTCAGAATTAACTCTCACCAAGTTAGTCTTCATACAAAGATTTGCCACGAAAACTAGGGGGCTAATGTAATGAGTGTTATGGTTCAAACCATTGGACCGGAATAAATCACAAAAACCAGAACATCTGGCTCAAGCCCAGTACAATAAGGTTTGTATGGCACTTCTCAATAGAATACTAGCTGAGAAGAGCACCTTATATTGATGGCCAACTGTCGCAATGGACTTCTCAGATGACCCTTCTTTAAGTGCCCAACAAGTGAGTTCCTGGCTAAAGTAACGTTGCAAGGAGATTCTATGTATCATCATCCAAACGTCAATCTACACATTAATTTCCCATTGAATGCACTGAGATCCATTAAATGCTATCTTCTTGCAAGGAAGTGTTTCATTCGCTTTAGCCTCCCTCAAGTGCTATGCCCTCACGTTTTGTCTGCCAAAACTGGGGATTGATGTCACATCAATGTCAACATGAGGTGGATCACTTGATCCGACGAGATCGTGTATAGCTGTCTTGAAAATTAGGCTCTTGGCATGCTGATCAAGCTACCCTCCACAGGTAATCTCCACCCTCCGTTTTGGGCGGGAAAATCGGAAGGTTGCGATATGTTCCTCCACCTCAAAGGTATGAATGTGATATATATACTAATACTCTTCACCAAGAAAAGTAAGTTCAGAACATTATCTCCAACCATTACTCTCTTGCAACTACCCCAAGGAGACATTATTTTCTTCACATTCTTGGGCATTTAATCCTCTTTACGAGGATTGGTGTTCTTCTAATTTCTGACTTAATCATTGGAGGTGGCTTCCCGTTCGTGGAGGCGGCCCACTCTCACATTTCTTTGTTCTCAAGAACCAGGTCTAGTCTAGCTACGAACCAGTCAGCTCCAAGTCAGATTTTGGAGCAACAATGTTGTTTTTGGATTTTATTCTGTCTACGAATTTTCTTCTCTAAAAATTCTGTTTGCGTCTTTTTAGGTACGTTATCAAGATGATATTTCTTTGTTTACTTAGCTTGAATTTCATCTTTTGCTTTTGTCTTTGTAGTTGATTTCACATATTACACTCCCCACGTCATTCTTTTCATTTTTTTCCGTTTAATCCTGCATCATTCAATGGAAATGTTTACTCCTATATCTCTACTTACAATTTCCTCTTCTCTTTTTTTCAATTTAATTTTCAGTTTGTAATAATACATCTGCCTCGAAAGTCATAACATGGTTTCTTGTTCACGAATTTGGTTGGCTGATTTGTAGTCCTGATGTCACATTTGATGCTTTCACTGAACGATTACTTGATTTAAACTTACAGGTCAACATGGGAACTAAATGGAAAATCTTCTCGGTTCCTCTATTGTTATCATTTGCTCCCTTTGTTCTTCTCTACTCCTTGTTCACGAGTTCCTTTTTCTTTTTTCTTTTTTTCCTTTCGTTTCTGTTTTTGTTTTCTTATAATTCAACTGTTTTTACTCTTTTGCATCACATTCTTTGATTATGTTGTCTCTTTGCTTCATTTTCTTTTATTCTGGTGTTTGGTTGTTTTTATGTCAAGGCAATGTATTCATGGTAAGCCTTTTACTTACATAAGTATCAAAGCAAACCTATGGTTGCGAAGGGTATCTTATATTTACTCAATCTAAAAGGCTTACCTTGTTGGTATAAGCGTGGGTTACGTATTTGGCTTTTGATCCCAAGTGTTTTCTTTGTAGTTAACCATTTTAGAGGCAGGAGAATGGAATTGATGAGATTGAGATACTTCCTTTTTTTTTTCTTTTTTGTTGGGGGGGCTTACTGCAAGTCAGGTGCTGGTTTAATCTCTCTCCGACTGATCATGCTGAGTTTTAACTAATATTCTGATTGATCGAAAACAGTGTTGTTCACTATCTTTTTATTGAAACATATACCATAAAAAGGAAAAGCTTAGACAATATAATCCACAGAGATGTGCAAACTAAAACAAAAGAAAACATAATAATCCAAGGGCGGAACCAGGATTGAATATTGGGGGTGCCGAAGAATAGAAGTCTAGATTGGGGAAGCACCAACGTTTTTTTTGCCATACATATTGTGTGGGCCCTTACAAGACCCATTGGGGGTCCCACCTATGAATTATTTTATTATATTAAGAAATATACCCACATATTTTGTGGGGCCCACACATTTGATAAAAATAGATAAATATTTATTGATAATGATTTTTTTTTCAACAAGATATAGGTAAATTGAAGCATCAGTACAAAAAAATTACACATGATTTCAACCCTAAAAAGTCATATGCAAACCAAATTTTGTTTTTTTTAGATAGCAGATGCAAACCAATGGTAATTAATTACCTTACTAACTATAGACATTTTATTCACAATATAAAATCAAATAACAAAAATTGCAGAAGAAATAAAGAAACAAAGAATATAAAATCCAATAAAGAATAACAAAAAAAAAAAAAAAAGGAGAAAAAGAGAAACAATAAATAAATTGAGAAAGAGAAAGAGTACCTCATTGTGGAAAAGATTTTTTCCCAAATTTTCCTTAACCACTCTTATAGAAAAGGAAGAATAATAAGAAGAAAGAATTCTACCAAAAAAGTAGAAAGAAAGAAACGGAAGAGATTAAATAGGAAGAAAAGAGGAGAGAGGAGAGAGGAGAGAATAAATAGGGATAGAGGAGTTAGATTCTAATTAGAAATGACATTTTGAATGTCTAATAAGATTTTTTTTCAAAAATTTCTTTTAACCCACGTTTATAGAAAGAGAAGAGAATAAATAGGAAGAAAAGTCATGAGAGAGAAGAGAGGGGAAAATAAATAGCAATTGAGGAGTTAGTTAATAGTGATATTTCACATGTGAGAAGAGAAAAAAGTGAAAAAAAAATGAAGAAAATTAACATAAAAAATAAAAATATTAAAGGAATTGTAATAAAATTTGAAAAATCTGAGGGGCCATGGCCCCTGGCACCCTGGCACCTTAGTGGGTGCGCCCTTGTAGTTATCTTTGGAATACAAAGTAAATAAATAGAAAGGCAAAGGTTCGCTCACCGATCAGAAGATCAATTTCAGAAAGCAAACAATGGAGGAAACGAAGCAAAAGAACAGAATGAGAGATCGAAATTGAGTTGAGTGCCCACAAGAATTTTGCAAGAATGAGAGTGATACGGGAGGTTTTGTACCCGACCAAGGTTTTTGTACCCGACCACCATTAGACCCGAGTGGGGCTAAACCCAATACCAAGTCAGGACCTTCACTGACTAACTTAGGAAGAGCATCACTTATGCTGGACCTATATGGCAACAATGCCCCAGATATAAGGTCAACTACAAGGATGATAAAGTGGGATAGACAACAAGGGAGCGTAGTCAAAGGAGATACAACAGCTTTCGTCGGGGGAACTTGCCCAACACTGAAAAGGTAACACGTACACTATTTAAACAAGGACTCACCCCTCCAGTAAGCATCCAATACATTCTAAACATAATCTTGTGTAGCTCTTGCACTAGATCTTAAGTTGTTCACTGTCTGACTTAACCATCGGAGGCGGCTACCAGGCGTACGAGCCAACCCGCGTCTAACCTTTTTTGCAAGATTCATCGCCTCTGGAACCTGAAGGGGCTTAGTCGGCATCTGAATAATAACTGAGACACATTAGTTTGGCACTGTCTATGGGAACGACAATCTTTAGTCATGGCAAGGCGAGGAGCAAATAACGGCGTACTCGACAGGAAACCGCCAAAGATAACCCGAATCTAGACAATCAAACACATCAGGATAATGGGGCCGAGCATTCAACCCGAGTAGAAGAAGTTCCTCTCGAGGAAATCAAATACCTCAAGGCCCCCATGGAGAACACGTTAGCAAGGCCCCAAGGACCAACTACTGCAGCCAATGTAGATGAAATCCGAAAAGCAATGCTCGAGATGCAGGGGGTGTTGAGAGGATTGGTCCACTAGATTGGAGTCGAACAAGGACTAAGGCCCAACACCCAAACGGGAAGGTTATACAGAGCTTTCCAATATGCAAGGAGAACCCGACCACAAGGTGGGATCCTGAGAGGAGGGCGAGCCGAAGGCCAAAGATCAGTACATACAGGTCCTGAGCACGGCTAGAGACAACCGAATGATGCGAGGGTCAGCGCCCTTGACCGCATCTCAGTACATTCCTGAACCGGAACCCTTCCTCAAAGGAACCGCCAGGTTGAGAATGAGCAAGAGGGAGAGAGTCAACTCTAGGGAGCCCGATCAAGGTTCTCAATCTCCCGAATGCAATCTAGAAGAGCAAGCACCGCGGAGTCAGGTGGAAATGGAACAAGGCAAAATCCACTATGGAGAAGGATGGTCGAGGTGAAACGAAGATTAGAAGATTGGGACCATGACAAAGACTTGGACGTTGTGGCTCGGAAGCCATTTTCAGATGAAATCATGAACATGCCCCTCCCTCAAAATTTCATCATGCTGACCTTTACTCCATCTGAAGGAAAAACAAATCCAAAGGAGCATATTAGCTACTTTAAGTTTGTAATGATTGTGCTTGGTCGAGAGGACGAGTGCTCTGTTGTACTTTCCCGGCCTCTTTGAAAGGCTCGGCCATTAAGTGGTTTAGTAGCCTACAACCAATATCAATCCATAATTTTAGGGAACTTGCCCGGAAGTTCATAGCCCGATTTAGGAGTGTGATCGGGAGTAAGAAGAAGTCCGATAGCCTATTTTCCATCAGGTAGGGACAAAGTGAATCGATTCGAGATTTTTTGAAGTGTTTCGATGAGGTAGCCATCGAGATCAAGGAGCTAGACGACCAAGTAGCATACAACGCACTCGGAGCGACATAACCCATCAAAGACTTCTAGAAGTCTTATCAACCAATAAGCCCAAAACTGACAGGAAGTTACTACGTAAGTGTCAGAAGCAAGCTAATGTGCACAAGGTGATAAATGCCCGAGTAAAAGCTGACCGGGAAAGAAAGCCCGAGAACGAAAAGAACCATTCCAGTGATTGGGATAGAGAATCAAAGAGCAAGTGGAAATGGGACTAGGGACGAGAAAGTTTCACTCCACTCAATGCAAAGCCGTCGAAAATCCTAATGTAGATCCGGGACAAGAATTCTCTAAAATGGTCTGGAAAATTACATTCCCAACCTAAAGACCGGGATATGAGCAAATACTACCGCTTTCACAAGGATTATGGCCACTACAATGATAGTTGTCGAATTCTCAAGTCAGAGATTGAGAAGCTAACCCAAGATGAAAAGCTCGGTCAATATGTCAGGGGGACGGGTAAACCTCGGGACAAATCACCAGAGCTTAAGAAAAGATCCC